>NC_140116.1:1334410-1389679 GCF_964237585.1 Gallinula chloropus
GGGGAAGAGGGCCCCCAAAAACCTCTTTGTGATGGTCCCCAAAACCTCCTGGTGAAGGGCAGGAGCCCCAAAAACCTCTTGGGGGGGAAGAGGGCCCCCAAAACCTCTTGTTGGGGGGGGAAAGGGGTCCCCAAAACCTCTTGGGGGTTGGAAGGAGCCCCCAAAACCTCTTGGGGGGTCGGAAGGATCCCCCCAAAACCCTCTTGGTGGGGGGAAGGAGGCCCACAAACACCTCTTGGGGGGGGAAGAGGGCCCCCAAAACCTCTTGGTGTGGGGGGGAAAGGGGTCCCCCAAACCCCTTGGGGGGTCAGAAGGAGCCCCCCAAACCCTCTTGGTGCTGCTGTGGGGGGTTGAGCAGCCCCCTGGGCAGCGTCAGGAACCAGTTCCTTGGGCTTGGGAAGAAGTTTGGCACCAGGGCGTTGGGTGGGTGGGGGGTGTGTGTGTGTGTGGGTGGGGTGGGGGGGCGCATAGGACCCTCCCCATCCTCTGCTGGGGTGTGGGGGCTGCATCCCACCCCCCAAACACCCCCCAACCTGTGTGTTGCAGGGAGGCTGGGGGAGAAGCTGAGCCTGCGCCGCGCCGCGTGGCTCCGGGTGCCCGAGGGCGCCGGGTTCATCTCCAGCTACACCCACGGGTGGCTGCCCCCCGCTGCCCCCGTGGCCATGGGCACCTACGGGGCGCTGGTGGCTTTCCAGCTGCCCCCAGGGACCCCCCTGTCCCCGGCCCTGGAGGAGATGGGGCACCAGGTGGCTCAGCACGTGGTGGGGATGGCACCCACCTCCCTGGGGGACCCCCCCAGGACCAGCCCCGGGGTGGGAGGGGAGGAAGAGGAGGAGGAGGAGACGCGGCTGCTGGCGCAGAGGTTCCTGCTGCAGCCCCAGCTCACCCTGGGGCAGTTCCTGGGGGGGGCCGGGGGGGCTCTGGCTGTGTGGGATTTCCTGCGCTTCCGCTGCGGGGAGGAGACCCCCGAGCTGGGGGGGGCCTAGAGGGGGGCTGGGGGAGGGAGCTCAGGGGCAGGGTGAGGCCCTGGGGGAAGCCCCAGTAGCTGGGGGGGGGGGAGGGGGGGCAGTGTGAGCCCCCCCACCCCAACCCTGGTGTTTGTGTTGGGGGGGGTGGAATAAAGCTGTGGAGGAACCTGTCCTGGTGCTTTGTGGGGTGGGAATGGGGGGGGGCTCCCCAACAGCCCTCTGCCCCCCCCCCCAACATGTCAGGGGGTCCCCAACATCCCACTGCCCCCCCCAGCACTTCAGGGGGTCCCCAAGATCCCTCTGCCCCCCCCCCAGCACTTCAGGGGGTCCCCAACATTCCACTGCCCCCCACAGCACTTCAGGGGGTCCCCAAGATCCCTCTGCCCCCCCCCCCCCCAGCACTTCAGGGGGTCCCCAACAGCCCTCTGCTCCCCCCAGCACTTCAGGGGGTCCCCAACATCTCTCTGCCCCCCCCCTCAACATGTCAGGGGGTCCACAGCATCCCTCTGCCCCCCCCCCCCCCAGCACTTCAGGGGGTCCCCCAACATCCCTCTGCCCCCCCAGCACCTTAAGGGTCTCCCAGCACTTCAGGGGGTCCCCAATATCCTTCTGCTCCCCCCCCCCCCCAGCACCTCAAGGGTCCCCCAGGACTTACCCCAACATCCCTTTGACCCCCCCAGCACTTCAGGGGGTGCCCAGCATCCCTCTGCCCCCCAGCACTTCAGGGGGTCCCCAACATCCCTCTGCCCCCCCCGCACCCCCCAGCAGCTGCTGCTTTAACGGGTTTGGGGTTTTTTAATGACAAACCAGTACAAAAAGTCCAAAAATGGGGGGTGGGGAGGGGTGTCAGCACCCAGGACCCCCCCCCAAAGCTGGGGGCCACACTGGGGATTGTGGGGGGCTCATTCTGGCTGAGCAAGAGCTGCGGGGGGGGTTGGGGGTGACACTGGGGGGGGGGAAGGGGCGAACTGGGATGGGGGAGGAACAGAAGGGGACCCCCCCCCCCAAGCCACCCCCAGTTTAACTCAGTCCGGAGCATGGGGGCGGGCGGGGGGCGGGGGGGTCAGACACACGCGGGCTCCACACGCCCCCCCCCAGCCCCCCCCCCCGTGTCGTTACCGGCCGCCTCCCGGGCCAAGTAACCGGGAACAGGCCGGGCTGGAACAGCCTATCCTGGATTACTTGAACCGGGCCGCGGCCGCCGCTCCGCTGCCCCCCCGGGACCCCCCCTCTGCCGACCCCCCCCCCCGGAACCCCCCCTTCGCCGACCCCCCCCGGGACCCCCCCTCCGCTGCCCCCCCAAGGGAACCCCCCTCAGCCGACCCCCCCCCCCCCCCCTCCGCTGCCCCCCCACCACGGGACCCCCGCCTCCGCCGACATCCCCCCCGGGACCCCCCCCTCCGATGACCCCCCCCCGGGACCCCCACTCCGCTGCCCCTCCGGGACCCCCTCTCAGCCGACCCCCCCCCGGGATCCCCCCTCCACTGTCCGCCCTGGGCCACCCCCTCCCTGGGCCCCCCCTCACCCCCCACGGGAACCCCCCTCCGCTGACCCCCCCTCCACGGGACACCCCCCCCCCCTCCGCTCTCCCCCCACGGGCCCCCCCTCGGCCACCACCCCCCCCACTGTACCCCCCGGGACCCCCCCCCCTCCGCTGACCCCCCTGGGCCACCCCCTCCCGGGGACCCCCCTCACCCCCACCCCCTCCACTGCCCCCCCACGGGACCCCCCCCTCCGCTGCCCCCCCCCCCGGGCCACCCCTTCCCCGGGACCCCCTCACCCCCCCCCCGCTGCCCCTCCTCACCCCCCACCCCCTCCCCGGTGCCTCCCCGGCCCCGGCGGGTCCCCTGGGGGCTGGGGGGTGTCACCCTCAGGCCGCCGCCCCCCAGGGGGGGGGGTCGCGTCACCCCCTCCCCCACAGTCCCGGCGTCCCCGGGGAGGGGGGACACGGGGTTTGGGGGGGTGGGGGGGGGATGCGGGGACCCCCCGGGGTGACAGTGGGGGGGTTAACGGGGGGACACACACGGGGGGGGGAGGGGGCGTTATGGGGCGACAATGAGGGGCGGGGGGGGGGGAGGGGGGGAAAGACACACGCGCCGCCCGGCCCCGCCCCCAACCACCCCCCGCCCCCCGTTACCGGCCCCGACCCCCCCCCCCCGGTACCTGCCGCCTCCCGCCGCTGTCCAGCCCGGGGGGGATGGGGGGTGGGGGAGGGGGTCCCGCACCGGGGGGGGGGGTGGGGGAGGGGAGGGGGGGGCGGGGAGGGGCCCGCGCCGCCCCGCACGCGCCCGCCGGAGGAAACGGGGCCGCGGCGGTTTCCAGGCCCCCCCCGGGGACCCGGCTGGGGGCGGGGCCGGGCGCGCGCGGCGCTTTGTTACTCTGGTCTCGGTGGGGGGGGAAGGGGGGAGCCTTGAAACAGCCGCCGGGAGCCCATTGGCCGAGCGATGGGCGGGGGCGGAGTCGCGACGCCGGGATTGGCCAAGGAGCTCGCGGAGGGGGGCGGGGCCCGGCGGTGTTTACCTCGCAAACATTCCGGGAGGGGCGGGGGGAGGAGGAGGAGGGGTGGGCGTGGCTTCCCGGGAGGGACACGCCCCCTCCCGCGGCAAGGGGCGGGGCTGGGGGGAGGGGAGGGGAGGGGAGGGGGGGTCCCGGCCCCTGCCCCTGCCCCTGCCCCTGCCCCTGCCCCTGCCCCTGCCCAGAGGGACCCCCCCCAGCTCGGGCGGGTTGAGCGGAAACGGCCTCTGGTGACGTCAGGAGCCACGTCAGCCCCCGCGGTGACGTCAGGAGCCGCGTCAGCAGCCGGGCGGCTCCAATCGCTGCCCGCCCGCCCTGTTCTCCATCCCCATTGGCTGCTCGGGAAGATGCGCGGGGCGAGGGATGAAGGGCGGGAGCCTCCGGACCCACCCCCGACCCCCCCAGACCCCCCCCCAGACCCCCCACCCGGGGACCCTCCTAGGACCATTGGGGGGGGGGGGGCAGAGACCCCCAGACCCCCCACCCGGGGACCCTCCTAGGACCATTGGGGGGGGGGCAGAGACCCTCATACGCCCCCAGACCCCCCACCCGGGGACCCTCCTAGGACCATTGGGGCGGGGCAGAGACCCCCAGACCCCCCCAGACCCCCCCTGCGAGGTGGGGGGACTAAACCCAGCTTAGTCCCATCCGGGGCGTGGGGAGGGGGGGTGAGGGGGGTGTCGTGTGCCCCCCCCCCCCCCAGTAAACACTAATTCAATTCCCTTCCAATGCCAAAAATACCCCCCACACCCCCCCCCAGACCCAACTTCCCCCTAAATCCCACCCCAGGTCCCAGCACCAGCATCCCTGAGCCCCCCACTGCACTCCCCCCCCCCCCCCACTCACCTCAGAGGCAGCAGCTGCACCCTCAAACCACCTAAATTCAGAGAAATCCGGAGCAGAGTTAATCCCCCCAGGACAAGGGGGACCTGGAGCTGCAGATTTCTCCCTGGAAAGGGCTGAAAACTGACCAGAACTGGTTAAATAGGATGTTTTCAGCAGAAAACTCCGGCCCAAGCTGCAGCTGGGTGAAGCTGATGCCAAGCACAGAGAAACAGAAATGAGCTTTAATTAGGAAAAGGTTTAATTAAAAGGCAAAGCAATTAAGTTCTGCATCCATCTGGGGCTCAGGCAAACCAACCACGGAGCCCAGGGGTCTGGAAAGACCTTCCTCTCTGGCCCAGGGCTGGGTTGGGGGTCTGGGGAGGTCCCAACAGCACCCAAAATGTCTTGAAATGCCAGGAAAAGGGCAGCATCCTGCGTGGGTGAACTCTGCCTGGTGTCTGGCCTCCCAAACCCCACCGTGGGCCAGGGGAAACCCATCCTGCTGAGTGAAATCCTGCAATGAGCAGCTTCCCTGCTGCCTGAGCAGAGGGAGGGACCACTCCAGGCTGGGGAAAAGGAGGCAGCAGCCACCCCCTTGGAGTGGGAGATCAGGAGGAAGAGGAGGAGGAGGAGGAGGAGGAGGAGGGGGGTGCAGCCAGGTTTTTAGGGCAGGACTGGCTGGTCAGGACCTGTTGAGGGGATGGGGAATCGTCCCCCTGGTGCTCAGTTGGCTTCAGGCTGCAGATTCTCTCCTTCCTCCTCATTAGAGGGCACCCCCCTCGTTAACATCCCCAATCAGGAGCCTCTGTCCCTGCTCAGGCTGCCAAGCCTGGGCTGCTTCTGCTTTGGGGAGGGGGGGGGTATTTTTCCCCCAAATTAGGAAAAATAAGGATAATAATAAATGTATGAATGTCCCCCTGGGTCTGCCAGCCGGGCAGGGGGCCTCTGACTTGACATCAGGGCAGCACCAATGGATCCCACCCCAGATCCCAACTGGTTTGGGTGGGAAGGGCCCTCAAACCCCTCAGTGCCCCCACCTTGCTGCAGGCAGGGACACCCCAAAGCCCAGGGTGCCCCCAGCCCTATCCAACCCTGCCAGGGATCCAGGGGCAGCCCCAGCTTCTCTGGGCACCCTGTGCCAGGGTCTCCCCTCTCCCCAGGAAGGATTCTTGCCCCCCAGCCCCTCTTCATCCCCCTCCTGCAGCTGAAGGTCCTTCCCCTGGGCCTGACCCTCCCTGCCCTGGGCACCAGCCCCTCTCCAGCTCCCCTGGAGCCCCTCCAGGGCTGGGAAGGGGCTCAGAGCTCTCCCCACAGGCGTCTCTTCTCCAGGCTGAGCCAGCCCAGCTCTCAGAGCTGCTCCAGCCCTCTGACCCCTTTTGTAACCTCCTCTGGATTTGCTCCAACAGCTCCATGTCCTTCTGTGCTGGGGGGGGCTGCAGGGGGGCTCCCCAGAGTGGAGCAGAGGGACAGAATCCCCCCCCTTTGACCTCCTGGTCCTGCTGCTGTGGTGCAGCCCACGATCCGACGGACATCTCTGGCCCAGCGTGTGCTGCCAGCAATGGGGAAGGTGAAGCATTTGAGGGGGATAAAAAGACTAATAAAAAGGACAAAAAAAAAAAAGGGAGGAAAACTTTGGAAGTACCTAAAATCAACCCCCCATGAAGGGCAGGGTCATGGTTTGGACCCAGGATCTTCTGCTCGAGCACCCGCCCTGCGGCTCACGGGACGATCCGGTTCTGCCACCTTCCACTGGGCCAAATCCCAGCTCCCAGCCTGGTTCCCAAGCCTGTGCCTGGTGGTGTGCCAAACTCCAGGGCTGGAGAGGAGTCTCCTGGGGCACCAGGGGGGTTTGTGTTAGAACCAGCTCGATCCTCAGGACGGCGGCGGCTGGAATCATCTGGTGACCACGGCGTCCGCGTCCACGTTGTTGAGGAGGAAGAGCTCAGGGTGGGCAGCAAACCCCAGGTGACGCTGCAAGAGGGGAAGGGGGAGAGTTAGAGCTGGGTTTAGAAGGAGAGTTAGGGCTCAGCTAGGCAGGGTTTAGCAAAGCTTCAGCTTTTCCTGCTCCCATCCCGCTCACCGGCCCGTTTTTCCTGCAGAATCCCCCTTTTTGGGGCTTTTCTGGGGGGGTTGAGGAGCCAAAAGCAGCTGGAAAGAGGCTTTTTGTGGGAGGTGGTTAATGAGCAGCCTGGGTGCTTAATTAATCCAGGGGAATCTCAGGTTGTGTGTGAGGGCAAAGCGGCACCGGGCTGGGACCGAGCCGGGGTGGTTCTGCTGCCATCACTTACAGCAGTGGCAAGGGCTGTGCCCTCGTTAATTAGGGGGTAATTAAACAGACACAGCAGGAGGATGATCTCTGTTGGCTCATAAACCCATCAGCTGCCAGGGATCTACCCACAGAGCTCCTCTCTTCCCTACACCATCCCTGTATCTGAATGAGATTCTGGGGTGTAGGTGAGCCTTAATTAGCACTAAGTGATTAGCCAGGTTGGTTAATTAAGAGAATGGTGGTCAGCTGCCTCCTCCTGGAGAAGGAACGTCCTTGGCCTGTCACAAATCAAGGTGGTGAGCACACAGGTTTAACCAAGCTGGGCTCACTGCCAGTTCATCCTTCCTGGATAGAAACAAATCCTAAAGGGCTGATGCTCTCCCAGAGCGCAGAGGCAGCTTAAGGGTTAATTAATTAGCAAGAAAATACCCTGAGGGACACTTAATTTGCTCTCTGGGGGGAGGATAGAGCTGCTCAGGGGGATGTCAGAGGGTCTGTGACACCACAAGCCTCTCTGGGGGGCTCATCCTGCATGGTGTGGGGGCTTCAGAGCCCTTGGGGGTCGCTGGTGATTGAGAGCAAAACACCCCCCCCCTTGTAAAAAAACCCCTTAAAAACCCCCCAAAAAAGACCCAAGAAGCCAAGTTGAAAAAGTATCTGTCTTTTAATGGCAAAGGGAGTTTGTACAAACTGGTTCAAAGGCAGATACTGGTGTGGGAGGGGAGTTGGGGGGGGGGGTAAAATAAACTCAAGTTTCCCAGGGAGCAGAAGCTGAGAGTTGAGAACTCGATCTGGAGGCTCCAGCGCAGCTTTAACATCTCAAAGTTCTTATTTCAGGAGGGTTTTGGGGAGCAAGGGGGTGGGGGGAGAATCTCCTCTGATGTCTTGAGTTAAAAAGTCCCAAATCCAGGGAAAAAACCCACCCCCCCCAAGGTGGAGGGATCGATGTGGTGGGATTGTAGAGCCACCAACCCCCCCTCCCAGCACCCCAATTCCCACCTACAATGTGCACAGAAGCTTCTGGGTTGTGGAAATGGGTGTTAAATGTACAAGTGTTCTGATACAGGGGTTACATCCCACATGGATCTTTGGGAAGCTGGGGATTCCTGGGGGTTTAAGGCCTGCTCAGTGCCGGGGGGGAGCAAGGGGAGCTCAGCTCATTTGGAAACGATCCTGCAGGTAATGAAAAGGGTGTTTTCCTGCTGTGCTTTGAGTTCTGTCACTTGTGTCTGAAGAGTGGTGAGGGGCTGGAAGGGGCTGCCCAGAGAGGGGGTGGGTGCCCCTTGTAGGGAGCACCTTGTGTAGCTCCAGGCCTGGAGGTTGGTGGCCCTGCCTGTGGCAGGGGGTTGGAGCTCTGGGACCCTTGGGGGTCCCTCCCAACCCAGCCCAGGCTGGGATTCTATGAAATGTGTCATCAGCATCCTGGAATTGCCCCCAAACCTCAGGCAGGGGCAGCTGAAAGACCCCAGAGAGGTGAAACCGTGAGCGCGCTGCCACTGCCCGAGCTCCCTGCGCCTCTGGTGTGCTGGTGGGAGAGGGAGCAGGGGGCTTGCTCGTGCAAGGAAAGGACCAAACTTCCCAAAACAAACCAGGAAAAGGGCAAAAACCCCAAAACAACCCCACAGAACCCCTTGTTTGCTGCTCCAAGAGGGATGCAAAGAGCATCAGAGCCCAGCGCCGAGCCCTCGCTGCAGGTACTGAAGCAACCCAGGGCTTTTGACTCAGTGCCAGGGGGGTTTCTCGACCCCAAACCACCTGTATTTGGTCTTTCAGATCCCAAAAGAGCATTTTGGCACCTCAAATCAAGATCTTGGTGGAGCTGTGTGTTAACTGCAGCTTCCAGATGGTCAGAGAAGACAAGGAGTATCATTAAACAAACCAAATGGGTGGTTTCTGTCTGAAAACCATGTGGGATGTAACCTGGGTTGATGCTGGGACAGATGGTGGGTGACCTTTTGCTATGGCAGAAGCAAAAATTACTGTCAAGGTAGCTGGAACTCATTAGACACTAAGGAGAAGGGTGAGGAAGAGGAGGAAGGTTTTGTAGTGAAATTACAGCAGGATCAGGGAAATAAAACCCCTCAAGTCGTGTTACACCTGGAGCAGGGAATCACATACTCTGCAAAGGGATGTTTTAGGCCCCCCCCCCCCAAAAAAAGCCATTTTTGGAGAACTTTGTGTTTCTGTCCATCACATACACAGGGAGTAAACTCACAAAGTCATAAATAACCCCAAGAGGTGAAGCTCGTTTCTTTTGCTGAGTGCCAAAAATCACAGGCCAGGCGAGTCAAATCTCAGGCTGAAAAGGCTTTTTCAAGTAAAAAAGAAAAGAGAATTAAATAATAAAAGCCCATCAGAGTGGGAATGGTGGCTGCAGTCTGACAGCAGAGGTAGGCTCTGGATGCAGGGTCGCACCTTGCCCAGCGCTGGTGGCTGAAGCATCCTTCAGACATCACCCAGAAAGGTGCAGTTTGAGTTTCCTAGCTTATTTTTAACAAGATTTTCCAGTTCTGCTCAGAGGAAAGAAGCACCTGGAGCTTTAGTGTTTCTGCTACGGGGCTTAAAACACAAAAGGGATGTGAGGGGTCTGGTTTTAATGCCAATAAACCCCCCACACACACACACCAAGAGAGAACTGGCAGCCTCTGTATTGCACGTGGCTCCTGTGAGGTGTGATTTGAGGTGTTCAGCAAAGGAAAGATCCACCAGCAAAGTGGTTTCAGCAGCAGCACAACTTCCCAGTACCTACAGCTGATGAGGATCGAGATTTCCCCCCCTCCCACCCCCCTTTACACGACGAGTTCATCCCCCCCCCCTGTGCAAAGTGCACATACATTTGGCTACGTTCACACAGTAAACCATAGGAACACACTGGCTCTGATGGCTACTTCGTGGTGTGGGGGAAGCTGAGGCTTATGTCACGGGGTGAGAAGGTGACTCTTCGCTCAGAAGGGTCCTGGTGACGCTTACCGTTTTCCCACAGGCCAGGAAGGAGATTCCCAGAGCAATCAGGCACAGCCAGCTCTGTGGTTGAGAGAGAACGGGGGGTTAGAAAGGCTGGGGGATGGTAGAGGGATCTGGAGTCAGATTGTTTCATAGAATTCCCAGCCTGGGATGGGTTGGGAGGGACCCCAAGGGTCCCAGAGCTCCAACCCCCCTGCCAGGGTTGGGAGGGACCCCCAAGGGTCACAGAGCTCCAACCCCCCTGCCAGGGTTGGGAGGGACCCCCAAGGGTCCCAGAGCTCCAACCCCCCTGCCAGGGTTGGGAGGGACCCCCAAGGGTCCCAGAGCTCCAACCCCCCTGCCAGGGTTGGGAGGGATCCCAAGGGTCCCAGAGCTCCAACCCCCCTGCCAGGGTTGGGAGGGACCCCCAAGGGTCCCAGAGCTCCAACCCCCCTGCCAGGGTTGGGAGGGACCCCAAGGGTCACAGAGCTCCAACCCCCTGCCACAGGCAGGGACACCAACCTCCAGGCCTGGAGCTACACAAGGTTGCCCAGGGCCCCAGCCAACCTGGCCTTGGACACCCCCAGGGATGGATGGGGCACCCACCCCCTCTCTGGGCAGCCCCTTCCAGCCCCTCACCACTCTCTCTGCAAAGAGCTTCCCCCTAACCCTCCCTGGCAGGGAGGCCCAGGCCCAGGCCGAGGGGAACGGCTTTCAGCTGCAGGAGGGGGATGGAGAGGGGCTGGGGGGCAGAAATCCTTCCTGGGGAGGGGGGAGACCCTGGCACAGGGTGCCCAGAGAAGCTGGGGCTGCCCCTGGATCCCTGGCAGAGCTCAAGGCCGGGTTGGATGGGGCTTGGGGGGCACCCTGGGCTGGGGTGGGGGGTGTCCCTGCCGTGGCTGGGGGGGTGTCACAGAGTGATCTTTAAGATCCTCTCAACCCAAACCACTCCATCATTCCCTGAGCTTCCAGACAGGCACTGTGCCTGGGCTCCAGAGGCTCTGCCAGCCTGCTGGGCCATTCAATCCAGGGCATTTTGGGAGCAGCAAACAGGGGGATGGCTGAAGGGGGACGAGCTGGTTGGGAAAGCGGTGGGAAGGCCGGGTGTGTCCGCAGGAGCAGCACAGAAAGGATTGCCCAGCAAATCCGGCCACAAAAGCCTCAACTTCCCCATCCTCTGTGAGCCTGTGGCCGGCTGCAAGGCCTGTGAAACGTGAGGGTGTTCAGCTGGTGGAGAGAAAAGGAATCCATCAGGTGGCAGCAGGGACAGGGAGGGGATTGTCCCTCTCTGCTCTGCCCTGTGAGACCCCAGCTGGAGTCCTGTGGCCAGAGCTGGGACCCCAAAACAATGTGGGGCTGGTGGAGAGGGGTCAGAGGAGCCATGGGGATGCTCAGAGGGCTGGAGCAGCTCCCCATGGAGAGAGGCTGAGGGAGCTGGGCTGGGTCAGCCTGGGGAAGAGAAGGCTGTGGGGGGACCTCACTGCAGCCTCCCCGTCCCTGAAGGGAGCAGAGGAACAGGAGGGGAATGGGCTTGTTAAAGGGCAGAGACTGGCAGGACAAGGGGCTGGAGTGAAGCTGGAGGAGGGAAGGGGGAGAGGAGAAACTGGGGGGAAGTTCTTTACAGAGAGAGTGGTGAGGGGCTGGAAGGGGCTGCCCAGAGAGGGGGTGGGTGCCCCATCCATCCCTGGGGGTGTCCAAGGCCAGGTTGGCTGGGGCCCTGGGCAACCTTGTGTAGCTCCAGGCCTGGAGGTTGGTGTCCCTGCCTGTGGCAGGGGGTTGGAGCTCTGGGACCCTTGGGGTCCCTCCCACCCCAGCCCAGGCTGGGATTCTCTGATTCTCAGGCCTAGAAGGAGTCTCAGCTCGAGCCAGACTTACCAGGTAGGCCACGAAGGACAGGTAGATCACGCTGAGAACGGCAGCCCCGATGTACAGAGCCATGTGGTTCAGGGACATGACATAAGCCACCACGAAGTACATGTTAATGCTGCAGATCAGGAGGATGAGCAGCCCACCAGCAATCTTCCAGAACCTGTGAGTAAAACCGGAGCAAGACCAGGTGAAGGAGCCACTTTGGGGTTCTGGAGGAGATGCTGGAGGCCACGAGAGGAACCAAACGTGTGTCTGAGGTGAGCAGCACGTCAGCTTCCTACTCAGAGGGGATTCTCTTTGTACTTACAATCCATTGGCAAAATCATTCATGACACTGGGCAGGCTGGTGAAGGTCAGGACGGGGATCAGAGCGAAGGGAAGCTGGAAGGAACAAAGTAATAGGGAAGAATAAAGGGTGGAAATTGTTCTGATTACCTCAGAAGGGACAACCACCCAAGGATTGCTCATATCTGACAGCATTTCCCCAGAGCTATTGTTAAGGGAGTCAAAGGGACTTCCCCTGGCTGGAGGAAGGAAATCATTTCAGACCTTGGCTGATCCTCTCCTCCTCCCCCAAGCAGACCGACATCTCTGGACAGTCAACCTTACACCCCAGAAGCTGAACTATTCAGGGCTGGATGTTCTTTTCTCCTGTACCCAACCCCCAAATCGGGCACCTGCTGCTCACCTGGAGACTCATCAGGACGTTTAAGAAGTCGTTCATGCCAGTCAGGTGCTCCACATCCTGAAAGATGGCGACGAAGAGGGTGGGGGTGATGGCGATGGAGCGGGTCAGCAGCACCCGGGCGAAGCGGGACCACCTCAGGTTCAGGAAGCCCTGCAGAAAACACCCCAAACACAGCAGGGTGAGGACAACACAGAGACTTCAGAGGAGGCAGGAAGAGAGAGGGGGCTTGGGGTAGGATTAGAAGCTTGAAAGGCAGGTCAGAAGAGAGAGGGGGCTTGGGGCAGGATTAGGAGCTTGAACGGCACGTCAGGGTGATTTTATGGAGCTTCCAGCAGGAGCTGTGTGTCCAAGGAAAGGGGAAATGGTGAATATTAGCTCAGGAATAGAGAGCAGGGACACAGCAAGAGTGTTAATTACCTCCATGACGAACTGGCCTGAGTAAGTCCCAGTCATTGTTGAGCTCTGGCCGGCGGCGAGGATCCCGATTGCCCAGATATAGAGAGCAGCAGGGCCGAAGTAACAGCCCAGAACGACCCCCTGGAACACAGAGATTTGCAGCCTCACATCAGTTCTGTCCCACATCCAAGTGTGGAAACAAGAGGAAGCAAATTCCCTTGTGGCCAGAGGAGAGAGGAGGAATAATATGTAGGAGAGTGTACTGGTTTTGACTGGGATGGAGCTAATTTCCTTCATGATACCTAGCAGGGGCTGTGTTGTGATTTGTGCTGGAAATGGGGCTGATTTTCACTCTTCCCAAGGACCCCAGGGATGTCCAGCCTCTACTCACCCCTTTGTAGATATCAACCTCCAGTGTCTCGTTGTTGTTTGGGAAGAGGGAGGAGTGGGGGCTGCTGCTGTTCATGCAGACATCGCTCTGCAACGACACGAAGGGGCAGGGGTTGGGTTTGCTCAGCAAGAGAGAAGGATGGAGCGAAGCTGAAGGAAGGAAGGTTTAAATTAGAGATTGGGGGGGGAGTTTTTTGCAGAGAGAGTGGTGAGGGGCTGGAAGGGGCTGCCCAGAGAGGGGGTGGGTGCCCCATCCATCCCTGGGGGTGTCCAAGGCCAGGTTGGCTGGGGCCCTGGGCAACCTTGTGTAGCTCCAGGCCTGGAGGTTGGTGTCCCTGCCTGTGGCAGGGGGTTGGAGCTCTGGGACCCTTGGGGTCCCTCCCAACCCAGACCAGTCTGGGTTCTATGCAGAGGGGAGAAGGAGAAAAGGCTGCACACGAGGAGCGGTGGGTGCTGGAGGTCCCAGGGTGCTGGATGCCTCTTCAGGCTGGTTTTAAAGGAAACAAGCAGCACCCCTGCTCTTTCCTCCCCCTTTTTTACACACAGAATATACAGGCTCTGCCCAAACCCAGCTCAGAGCTGCCCTTCTGCCCCTGTCACTGCTCCAGCAGCCCCACAGTTTGGTGTCAGCCAGTCCCCAGCAAGACCCCAGGCCCAAACTCACCACATCTGCATTTGTCTTGTTAAAGAAAGCCTCAGCAAAGACAGTCACAACGAAGATGTTAATGATGAAGGAGACGAAGAGAGCGATGCAGGACTCGATGAAGAAATACTTGTTGGCCTCTCTGACTTCCCTCTTGTTTGCACGGTTCACTTGTCGGGACTGCAGAGGAGATGGTGAAGAGGGATTAGCTCTGTCATTATGCCTGGCTGTAATTATACCCTTGTAGGTCATGGGACAGGGAAAGAACACGTGGGTAACAAAGCAAACCCCAACATTTGCAGAGCAAAGCAGGGCTGGTTTTGCCAGTGTGGCTGCAAAACACACAGTTCTGGCCCCGTCGACACGTGTCCCAGAGGGCTGGTGGCTTTTCCTGTGCCAACATGCCCTTCTCTGGGGGGTCTGCTGTGTCCCCAACAAAGTCAGTGCTCCAAGCAGAGTCTCAGAGGCTGTGGCTGCTCACCTTGACCAAGGCAGAGTGCAGGTACATGTTGTGAGGCATGATGACAGCGCCCACGATGCCCACGGCTTGTTCCAGCTGCGGCGTGCCGCAGTCCTGGCAGTACGGAATGAACAGCCCTTGGAGCAGCTTCTCCTGGTTGGGTTTTACTGTGATATACTGGGCACAGAGACAAAATAAACCCCAATCAAATCCAGCTTCAGATAGCCTTGAAGTGTCTGCCCCTCTGGTTTGGGGGTAGGGGGGGAAGAGGGAGCGTGTCACCCAAGAGCTCCGGTGGAAGCGCTGAAGGTACCTCGTATCCGAAGGTTAGAGCCATGATGGTGATCAGGAAACCAAAGAATGCTTCCAGCTTTCGCAGGCCTGTCAGGAAAAGGGAGAGAAGGAGGAGAAGGAGAGAAAGAGACAAGGAAGGGAAGAGCAGAGCAGAGCAGAGCAGAGCAGAGCAGAGAAGAGCAGAGCAGAGCAGAGCAGAGCAGAGCAGAGCAGAGCAGAGCAGAGCAGAGCAGAGCAGAGCAGAGCAGAGAAGAGCAGAGAAGTGCAGAGAAGAGCAGAGAAGAGCAGAGAAGAGCAGAGCAGAACAGAGAAGAGCAGAGCAGAACAGAGAAGAGCAGAGAAGATCAGAGAAGAGCAGAGCAGAACAGAGAAGATCAGAGAAGAGCAGAGAAGATCAGAGAAGAGCAGAGAAGAGCAGAGCAGAACAGAGAAGAGCAGAGAAGATCAGAGAAGATCAGAGAAGAGCAGAGCAGAACAGAGAAGAGCAGAGAAGAGAGAAGAGAAGAGAAGAGAAGAGAAGAGAAGAGAAGAGAAGAGAAGAGAAGAGAAGAGAAGAGAAGAGAAGAGAAGAGAAGAGAAGAGAAGAGAAGAGGAGAAAAAGATCATCAGGAAACTGAGGCAAGCTGAACCTGAGATTCAGTTTCTGGGGTCTGGGAGGAGAAGTTACCGTATTTGTCCAGGAAGAGAAACACGAAGGTGTCGGCGATGGTGATGAGCACCCCACCCCAGAGCGGGATCCTGCCAGAGACAAGCAGCCATCAGCTTAGGAAACACCCTGACAAAGACCCTGCAGGGCTCAAAACCCTCCCTTGGGGCTGGAGCTGAGGGTTTGTTTGCAGGGGCCAAGGGGCCATGGGTTTGTTTTCTGCACACACAGGTCAGGTCAGAGCTCTGTCTCCAGCTCTGGAGAGCAAACCTCACCTCCACGCTGGGAACCAGAGGAATGAGACTCTCAACAGCTACTTGGTACAAAATTCTACCTTCCTGTAACATCTCTACATCATTTTATTAGGAGGATCAGATTTGCCAGGAAAGCTGCAGCCCAATTTTGGTTAAAATAAGAGCCAGAACCTGCAGTTCTTGGAGCCAAAAGAAACGGGCACCACTGGCTGACTCATTTACTGAGCCAGCACAGCTCAGAATCACCCTCATCCAAGAGCTTATTTTTGGAAGATTCCTAGGCAAGGGATGAGTCTTTTTTTGGCCCACGTGGTGTCACTTTCCTCAGCCTAAAGGGACTCATTTCCTGCTGCCCTCTGACGACAAAGCCCACTTACTTCCCCACAGACAGGAGGTTAATAGCGATGGCTGAGCCGATGACTTCTTGCATATCAGAGCCAATGATGGCCAGTTCCACCATCAGCCACAGGATAATCCGAGGGACCTGGAGGGAAAGAAACACCCAAGGCTGTTGCAAAGAGGGGAAGCACCTCCTCTCTTTCATTTCCTAAGCAAAGACAGGGCTGCAGCCATCAGGACCGGTCTCCTTTCCCTGGTCGTGGTGTAGAAAACACGGTGGTGGTTGCTGGTTGGTGGCTGGAGCAGGGCAGAAATCCAGGTTACCTGTGGCAATCAGGGGAGGAGGCTCCCAGGTCACTTTATATAATCTGAATGACTCTCCTCAGCACACTCCACTCCTTGCAAGAACGAAACTGGGTGGTTTACACGTGCTGAGGTGCTGGAAGTGAGGATCAGGAGATGTTTCACAGAGCCAGACCAGTGACAGAGTCTCAGGTGTTGGATGAGAAGCATCAAACCACATGGAGCTGAGGACATCACCCTCCCATTTCCACACAGCAAGGGCAGCCTTGCTCATCCCCAGCTGAATAATAAGATGCAGACCCCTTTCTTACCCAAGCTGTGAAGATTTCTTAAGCAGGGAAATTTAGGAACAGTCTTGTTTTAAAGGGTCATTTCTCCCCTCATGATTCCTTGAGCTTATTTAAGTGACAAGTGTTTCAGCTTCAGGAGGCAGCAGTGCAATCAGAAAAGCTGAAATCCTGGTTTTCTCCTGACTCTGTGACTCACCAGCAGCACCAGGACACCCAGCCCACCTCCCTCCTTGGAAAAAGGGATTTCCAAGACAGAGAAGACACCTGAAGCATCCCTCATCTGCTCTCCTAACAGCCCAGGCTCTTAAGGAACTTGTCACTCATGCTGCAATTAAAATCTTCCTCCAAACCTGCCTGTTTGTGACCCAAAACAGAGATGAGCTCAACTCCCTCTCCAGCTTCTGGGCCACCAAAGCCAGGAGTGATGATAAACGTGTATTTTAGCAACCAGAACACTTTCTCCTGAGGAGGACTCGGCACTGATGATGTTGAGACCCATCAGCCTCAGGCAAGAGAACCACATGGACCCAAGAACAGTGGGAGGAGCCTTCTCTGTCCCACCAAGGTCACCCACCTTCTGGTACTGGCGGTTACAGACTTCGGCGAGGTGCAGCCCCGTCACCACCCCCAGCCGGGCCGCCAGGCGCTGCAGGAGCAGCCCGATGATCGTCGCCAGCATCAGGACCCAGAGCAGCTGAGGAGGGACAGGGAGGCAGGAATGGGTGAGATGGGCAGCCAGAAACGATGGGCCTGGGTCCCCTCGGGTGCCCGTGCCCCACAGACACACCTTTAGAATCATAGAATCCCAGACTGGGCTGGGTTGGGAGGGACCCCCAAGGGTCCCAGAGCTCCAACCCCCTGCCACAGGCAGGGACACCAACCTCCAGGCCTGGAGCTACACAAGGTTGCCCAGGGCCCCAGCCAACCTGGCCTTGGACACCCCCAGGGATGGATGGGGCACCCACCCCCTCTCTGGGCAGCCCCTGCCAGCCCCTCACCACTCTCTCTGCAAAGAACTTCCCCCCAGTCTCTCCTCTCCCCCTTCCCTCCTCCAGCTTCACCCCAGCCCCTTGTCCTGCCAGTCTCTGCCCTTTAACAAGCCCATTCCCCTCCTGTTCCTCTGCTCCCTTCAGGGACTGGGGGGCTGCAGTGAGGTCCCCCCACAGCCTTCTCTTCTCCAGGCTGACCCAGCCCAGCTCCCTCAGCCTCTCTCCGTAGGGGAGCTGCTCCAGCCCTCTGATCATCCCCGTGGCTCCGCTGACCCCTCTCCAACAGCCCCACATCTTCCTTGTACTGGGGCCTCAGATCTGGACTCAGGACTCCAGATGAGGCATCCCAAGGGCAGAACAGAGAGCGACAACCCCCTCCCTGTCAGGGTGAACCCAAGCTACACTTCACTGAGTGCCTGTCCCCCTCCCTCTTCCCCTTCTCCGGGGTGTTCTCAGCTCCGCAGCACTTTCAGCCCTCCTGCCCTTTACAAACCCCCCCTGTGTGGGTACCAGAAGCTGCCCAAGTCCCAGTGTTTCAGCTGCAGGTTGCTGTACTGACCTTAAACCCTGCGACAGCCCCAGACTGCAGGTCGGACTCGATGTTGCCGGGGTCCAGGTAGGCGATGCTCATGAGGAATCCCGGCCCCGTGAAAGCCCAGAGCTTGCGGAAGCTGAAGCAGGAGTGCTGTCCAAGGGGAGAGGGGAGAAAGGAGCCCTCAGAAACCAGCCCCCTCCTCACACACAGGGGATAGGCTGTCCCCACAAATCACCCCAGCCTTCAGGTATTAAAAAACGGGGTTGGGTGTTCCATGTCCTTGGCTGCCCCAGCCAGAGGTGCTGGTGAAACCCATCGGTCTGTTCTTGAATCCACAGAGTCCCCAGGTTGGAAAAGACCTTCAAGATCATCAAGTCCAACCATCCCTGTCCTGTGCCAAACCATATCCCTCACCTACCCTTCTTTTAACCACATCCAGGGAAGGTGACTCAATGCAATCCTAAAGCCCCCAGCACTCTCTGTTCCAGGTCTGAAGGGTTTAGGGCCAGGTGCTGGGACAGCCAAGGACATGGTCATCTCAATCTGGGTGGGAGATGAATCCTCCACAGCTGAAAATGCTGCTTTGTTGCTTAATCCAAAGCAAAGAGGGGAGCTGCACCCCCTGCCAAGGGGACAATGCTGTTCCAAAGGGCAGCCAAGCACTCTGGCTTCCATTCCTTGATAAAGGAACAAAGAACCAAGGTCCCTTCTGCCCTGGGGCTACAAACCAGACCTTCCTCTGCTCTTTAGCAGGTTTAGCTGCTCCAGGAGACAAATCCTGAGTGATGAATCATTAACAGGCACAGCAAGCACAGGAGATCCTGCACCCTCTTCTCCCCCAGATCCCCATCCAGCTCCCCTTCCCAGTCAAGGCAAAGAGAGGAACCAGCACCCAAGGGAATGGCTCACGTGGAGTGGAGGAGGGTCTGGCCTCACTCACCGTTTCATCTTCAGGAATTGGGATCTTGCTGTCAAAGTAGGTGGTAAAAGGCTCCTCTGAGGAGGCATCTGGTGGCTGCAGAGGGTTCCTGCTGCTGGAAATGGTGCTGACCACCTCCCCGTGCTCCCCAGAGGCATCTTCTGCAGGGGGGGTGGGGAAAGAAAAGCACAAGGGGTGAGTTCCTGGAAACAGGCAGACCTGGCAGAACCCTGCCAAGCCCCACAAAGAAGAGCCGAACTCGCTGCTAATGCTGATTATTAAGAGGCAATCAATCAACTAAAACCAACAGGTCCTGCTGTAAAGCCACCCTAGGAGAGCACACTGCCTGGCCTGAGCTGTGAGAGCAGGCCAGAACTGTATTTATTTAGATTAATTAATAAAGACCAAGGGCACTGTGTGAAGCAGCCCAGCAGAACTACTGTAATCATTAACTGGGACAGCACAAACCAGATCCAAGAGAGACCCAGGGGGGGATTTTGCTCTGTCACAGACAGCAGCACCCCAAACTCCTGGCTGAACAACCCCTCTGTGAGGAGTTTAGTCCCAGAAGGACCCTCTACACCCTTTGGGATCCTGGTGCTACCCAGGGAACACGACAGGCAGCAGAGTGCTGGACAGTTTTCCCTTCTCCTACAGCAGGCAGGAGAGTCAGATCCTGATGGATCCTCAGGACACTCCAGGTTTAACTGGTGAGGAAGGTGCACAGGGCTCCTCCAGCCATGCAAACACACCTTCTCCCAGCTTGCCTGCCCAGACTTGTAAAACCAGGTGGTTCCCCCCCTGCCCTCCCCAGCCCCTTCTCCCCAGAAGAGCCTCTACTCACTCTTCCTCTCCCTACGTGGCATTCTGCTCCAGCAGCACACGTCCTGAGCTCCCAGACCTTCCCAGGAGGAAGAGTAAAACCCCAAGCTGGCTCTTTTACCCAGCTGCCTATTGCATCATCAGAGTAAACTGAGGTTAAATGCTCCTCCTTTTTCTCCCTTTTTTTCCCCCCCCCTGCCTGCAGATTCATTTACATAATGGCTTGGGAGCCACCTCTCTGTGTGTGCAGGCAGGAGAGAGATCCAGTCTGCACAGGAGAGGCTTGTTCCTCTAGTTAAACAAGGCTGAGTGAGCCCTGGGAACTGGGAATCTCCTGCTGGGGTCATCTCAAAGGCACCAGGGGTTGTGCCCGCTGTGATAATCGAGTTCACAGGGTGATACATGGGCACATGGAATGTTTGGGGGGGATTTGGGGGGAGGAAAGGAGTGGATTAAGCTAAAGGTGGGTGTAGGAGAGCAGAGCTGCTGTCAGAGCCTTACCATAGGATGCCTTCTGGTCTGTGTCTGAGTTCCCCATGGTGGAGACCTTCCCGTGGCCTGGGGAGTGGTTTAGATTGGACACATTGGCTGCAAAGGAGAGAGGGGAGAAAACCAACCTCACAAGCGTGTCAAGGAGGAGGATAAAACCCTACAAGAGAGCCAACAGCTCCTGGCAGGGACAGAGACAACTCCCTGACCCTCTTCCAGCTCTGAAGAACCTTGCTGGGCAGGGAGGAGAGTGTTTTGCCCCAGTCCTGTTTGGAAACTCCTGTTGCAACAACCCAAAGAAGGGGGTGAGGGGACCACAGGAGAGTCTGCAAGCAGCCAAGGGTTTGGCTGTTGTGAAACTCCAGCTAAGGAAACAAGAGTGGAATTTCCATTCTGTGTAAAAACGACACACCATCCCCTCCCCTGCCCTCCCAGGCTCCAGCATGACACCTGCCCTGCACCCTTTGCAGGGCACCTCAGGTTTCTTTTAGGGGCAGGCTGTAACTCTATCATCACAGTGTGGTTTTATATCCAACCCAGGCAAACAGGATCAGCTATGGGGCTCTGGGTGAAGCTGGAGTCCTCCAGGCTTTAAAAAGCCCCCCCCCCCCCAAAACCCCTCAAGGACAAAGCAGTGTCTATGGTTGGTATGTAAAGCACTTAATCTCCCTCAAATCCTGTTGTATATGAACAGGATGAGGCAATATTGGTTCAGTAACGACATAACAGGCAAACATTAGCCAGGAATTCACTTGAAGGGATTCAAACCAATTTTAGAATCAGAGAATCCCAGCCTGGGCTGGGTTGGGAGGGACCCCAAGGGTCCCAGAGCTCCAACCCCCTGCCACAGGCAGGGACACCAACCTCCAGGCCTGGAGCTACACAAGGTTGCCCAGGGCCCCAGCCAACCTGGCCTTGGACACCCCCAGGGAGGGATGGGGCACCCACCCCCTCTCTGGGCAGCCCCTTCCAGCCCCTCACCACTCTCTCTGCACAGAACTTCCCCCCAGTCTCTCCTCTCCCCCTTCCCTCCTCCAGCTTCACCCCAGCCCCTTGTCCTGCCAGTCTCTGCCCTTGAACAAGCTGAGGTGTCCAAAGATTAACCCTCCTGGTGCAGACCCAGCTCTGAAGGGTGTCTGCAGCCCAGCCAGGCACCTTCAGGTATCCCAGAGAGGATTCCTCCCCGTGGGGCTGGCGCGGTGCCGCTGCCTGTGGGCAGGGCCACAGCTCTGATTTCTCACCTCTCCACATGTACTCAGGGTGTTGACTCCAGGGCAACACCGTGAACAAGGTGTTCTCCTGGAGATCTGACTGCTCACACGCCTCAGAGAACCTGTGAAACCACCTCAGGGGGTTGCTCTGGGTGAGCAGGTGGAATTCACGTGTGTCAGGGTGGAGCCTGGGGGTGAGGGTGCCCCAAACCCAGAAGATTCTGGATGTGAGGTGAACAATGTGGTCTAGAAGGCCAACCCCACCCTGGGCTGCATCAAAAGGAGCGTGGGCAGGAGGGTGAGGGAGCGGACTCTGCCCCTCTGCTCTCCTGAGACCCCACCTCACGTGCTGTGTCCAGCTCTGGAGCCCCCAACATACGAATCACAGAATGTTGGGAGGTGGAAGGGACCCCCGAAAGCTCACCCAGCCCAACTCCCCCTCCAGAGCAGTGTCACCCAGCCTAAATCCCATGGGAACACACCCAGGAGGGGGGTTTGGATGTCTCCAGAGGAGGAGACTCCCCAGCCTCTCTGGGCAGCCTGGCCCAGGGCTCTGCCACCCTCCCAGGGACAAAGTGAGGTTCCCATGGAGCTTCCTCAGCCCCTTGTCCTGTCGCTGCCGCCCCTGAGCAGAGCCTGGCCCCAGCCTCCTGCCTCCCACCCTCTACATCTCCACAGGCACTGGTGGGGTCACCCCTCAGCCTCCTCTTCTCCAGGCTAAAGACTCCCCAGCCCCTCCTGATGAGGAAGGGGTTCCACTCCATCCCCTGGGCTCTTTGGAGGGGTTCTGTGTCCTCCTTGAGGGGCCACTCCCCATGTATTGATGCCATCGCCCTCCTCAGCCACGAGGGCACATTGCTGGCTCAAGAAGGACGTGGAGCTGTTGGAGTGGGGTCAGAGGAGGCCACAGAGATGACCCCAGGGCTGGAGCTCCTCTCCTGAGAAGCCAGGCTGGGAGAGTGGCTCAGCCTGGAGAAGACAAGGCTGCAGGGAGATCTTACAGCACCTTCCGGTACCTGAGGGGGCTACGAGGGGGCTGGGGAGGGACTCTTTAGGAGGGTCTGGAGTGACAGGACAAGGGGGATGGGTTTAAACTGGGAGTGGGGAGCTTTAGATTGGATATTAGGAAGAAATTCCTCCCTGTGAGGGTGGTGAGGGGCTGGCACAGGCTGCCCAGAGAGGTGGTGGCTGCCCCCTCCCTGGAGGTGTCCAAGGTTGGGTTGGATGAGCATTGAGCATCCTGGGCTGGGGAGGGGTGGACTTGGTGATCTTTAAGGTCCCTTCCAGCCCTGAGCATTCCAGGATTATCCCACCCCACTCCTTATTTCTTGGCTACTCCCACAGGGCTGCCAGCTCTGCAGAGCACAACCCCTTGAGCACAACTCAGACAGGAACAAGATCCCCCCCCCAAAGCCACCACGGTCTTAAACACATCAGGGGTGGTTCAGACAGCCCCTTCCAGGTTTGAATTGTCCCCAAACCACAACACTCTGCAGGGTGTCCAGTGAGTAAAAGCCTCCTGTCACCTCAGCCCACCCACAAGAGGACAGGTGACACCCCTCCAGCCCCTGCAGACCCCTGAGACGTCTCCCTCCAGCATCTCCCACTTGGCTGGGCAGAACCTCAGGGCTGGAGCAAAGCTTCTCCCTGTCTGCAAACACTTAAAACCAGTTCCTTTCTTTACCAGCTGGGAGCTTTTGCTATTGTCAAGAAAGACCTTAGCCTAAAAGTTCAGCAATAAACCCCCTTTGCCCCCAAAATCCAGTTCCTGAGGGAGGAAGAACACTCACCCTGGCAGCAAACCCCACGGAACACTCTCTTCACTGACAAAGAGGAAGAAGATCACAGGGGGAATATTCATCACAGCACAAGCCTGACCCAAATATCTCCTTGCAAAACACAGCCCAGTCCTTGGGTGGGAGTGAAACTGGTTCCCCTATCTCCACCAGCAGCTGCTGTGATGGGCTCAGTTCAGCTTGGCCACACGTGCTGGGTTGGAGAGATGCTGCCCCCTGGATCCTTCTCCCATGGAGCTGTGATAAGAGCAACTGCCAACTGCAGCTGGATGGGGGGATTTCCTGTGTCCCCAGCCTGGTTGGGGCTGGGGAGATGTCAAGAGGAAAAGATGGTGGAAACACACCTGAGGGATGCTTGTCACCTGCTCTGTCTCCAGTGCTTTGCTGAAGGAATCAGAGAATCCCAGAATCCCAGACTGGGCTGGGTTGGGAGGGACCCCAAGGGTCCCAGAGCTCCAACCCCCTGCCACAGGCAGGGACACCAACCTCCAGCCCTGGAGCTACACAAGGTTGCCCAGGGCCCCAGCCAACCTGGCCTTGGACACCCCCAGGGATGGATGGGGCACCCACCCCCTCTCTGGGCAGCCCCTTCCAGCCCCTCACCACTCTCTCTGCACAGAACTCCCCCCAGTCTCTCCTCTCCCCCTTCCCTCCTCCAGCTTCACCCCAGCCCCTTGTTCTGCCACAGAACAGCTCAGCTGACACCCCCACACTCTCAGTGTGGATGAAATTAAGAGAATGAAGAGATTCCAGGATAAAAAAGGTTGGGATTTATCTCTCCTTCCACACATAACTTCTGCAAACACCTTCAAGGGATTCCTCAGCTCACCAGGCCATGGTCTGGCTCCAGTGCTTGCTGCAACCATCAGTGGCTTTGATTTTCTGCACTATATTCCCACTCAGGCAAAGCTGCTGCCTTCCCAGGAGGAATATTGAGGAATATTCCTTGGAATAAGGCAAACACCAACCCCCCAAGAGTGGAGCATCACGAGGATGCTCTAATCAAAGCAGCCAAGACACTAGCACTGTTGTCCAGCCCTTCAAAGCCCAGAGAGTGAACAAGAGATCATTCTCCTACACACCCTGATGACCCTGGGTCCCGTGGGTCTTTCCTTCTTGACAGCCAAAAAAGCAGGAAAGCCAGAGGGAAAGCCAGAGGAGATGGCTGCTTGCTCATCCTCCAGGTGGAGACAGGGTGGGGGGATGCTGGATGAATCAGAGAATCAGAGAATCCCAGCCTGGGCTGGGTTGGGAGGGACCCCAAGGGTCCCAGAGCTCCAACCCCCTGCCACAGGCAGGGACACCAACCTCCAGGCCTGGAGCTACACAAGGTTGCCCAGGGTCCCATCCAACCTGGCCTTGGACACCCCCAGGGATGGATGGGGCACCCACCCCCTCTCTGGGCAGCCCCTTCCAGCCCCTCACCACTCTCTCTGCACAGAACTTCCCCCCAATCTCTCCTCTCCCCCTTCCCTCCTCCAGCTTCACCCCAGCCCCTTGTCCTGCCATTGTCTGTCCTTCCAGGATGAATCTCCCTCCCACTGGGAGCAGTTCCTGCCATTGAGATGCCTGTTTGAGGTCAGGCTTTGAACCTGGCAGGCTCTGGTGGGACACCCCAGCACCATTAACCCTTCCTGAGCTGACACCACCTGGGTTTGTTTGTACCTGGGCACCCTCACAGCCCTTTCCATGGTCACACCAAAACCCTGACCCCGTTTCTTCCAGCTCCCATCATCCCACAGATCACACCAGGGGCACAACACACCTACCAAACCCAGAGCAGACACCCCAGCTAATCACTCCCCATCCCAACACAGGCAACTCCTTGTCTCTACAACCAGGTCACCCCCAGACACCCACGTCCTGCTGCCAGGACCCAGCCCTGGAAAACCTTCTCCTCTGCATGGGGAAGAGTCACCCTGGGGTGGCAGCACCCTGGGTTCATCCCTGTGGGATCCCTCCTGGCTCTCTGCCCCACACTCCCACCAAGGATGATAAAAGGCTGTGACACCAGCTCAGGGCCCATCCCTGAGGTCCCCACCCAGCTGGTTGACTCCTAAACGAGCTCATTCCTGGCTCATTGTTCCCCCTGTGCCACACTTGGAGCGGGCAGATGCCCTGGATGCAGAGGAGCGTGGAGGCAGTGGGGAGGTAAACCCACTGCCCTCATCCTCTCCCTCTTCTGCAGAAGAACAACCAGCCCAGGGGAAAGAACAACCTCTCCTCCCCATCTGAAGAGCCTGGATTTTGGAGTCAGCCCCCCCCCCCCACTGCTCTTGCCTGCATTGTGGAAGCACAGGAATGGGGAAACTGAGGCACAGAAGAAACCAAACTGATGGAGAAGCTCTGTTCCAGCAGCTGCCACGAGGCTGAGGGATCAAAACCACCCTCAGAAGACACAAGGCAGCACGTGAGGCTGTGGGAATTGGTTAAGAGGGGCTGTAAAGGGGGTAAACAAGCAGTGAGCAGTGAGGCTAAGCTGGGGAACAGCCCCAAACCTCATCCCACCCCGAGCACGGAGCCTTGATCTCCTCACTGACCGTGGCACCCAGCTCTCCCAAGACCCTCCTGAGCTGAGGAGCTGGTTTGAGGGACCCCCACCCATTAAATGAGCTGTGCTCACCACAGGAGAGATCCTCCTCTTCCTCCTCCTCCTCCTCTGAGGAAGCCAAGGGCTCAGAGTCACACAGGGACTTCAGTCAGGGACTGCACTTCCGTGAGGGTGAAGCTGAGCCCGAACCCCTGCCAGGGTCACACCGACCTGCCCTGAGCCTGGGAACCAGCCTCACCCTCTCCAAACCCACAGCCACGTGCCAGAGTTTGGCCCCTGGGGACACTTGCTGGTGGCTCTGCAGCCACCCTGGGGCAGGAAATGTGCATCCCAGAGCAGGCAGGGAGCTCCAGGGGGCAGCTGCTGAGGGGGCTGAGAGCTGTACCCCCAAAACCCTGCTGGGAGGCTGGGATGGGAGCAGCACGGAGCCCCTGGAGGGACGAGTCATCCCAACCCCTGAGGGGAAGGTACAGTGCTGGAGGATTAAGCTCTGACCAGCCCTGGGGGAGGAAAGCAGAGGATGAGGCTCGGGGGCACGTGGCTGGATGAGCCCCAGGGCTGGTGGGATGAGGAGCACCTGCCTTTGGGGGGACCCCCACCCCCCTCCTCCTGCCAGGGGACACCCCAAGATCAGCGAGTGACCAGGGAAACCTGTCCTCGGGGACCCCCCCCCCTCCAGCCAGGGGACACCCCAAGATCAGCGAGTGACCAGGGAAACCTGTCCTCGGGGACACCCCCCTCCTCCTGCCAGGGGACACCCCAAGATCAGCGAGTGACCAGGGAAACCTGTCCTCGGGGACCCCCCTTCGTGCCAGGGGACACCCCAAGATCAGCGAGTGACCAGGGAAACCTGTCCTCGGGGACCCCCCCCCTTCCAGGGGACACCCCAAGATCAGTGAGTGACCAGGGAAACCTGTCCTCGGGGACCCCCCCTTTCTGCCAGGGGACACCCCAAGATCAGCGAGTGACCAGGGAAACCTGTCCTCGGGACCCCCCCCCTTCCAGGGGACACCCCAAGATCAGCGAGTGACCAGGGAAACCTGTCCTCGGGGACCCCCCCCCCTCCAGCCAGGGGACACCCCAAGATCAGCGAGTGACCAGGGAAACCTGTCCTCGGGGACCCCCCCCCCTCCAGCCAGGGGACACCCCAAGATCAGCGAGTGACCAGGGAAACCTGTCCTCGGGGACACCCCCCTCCTCCTGCCAGGGGACACCCCAAGATCAGCGAGTGACCAGGGAAACCTGTCCTCGGGGACCCCCCCCCTTCCAGGGGACACCCCAAGATCAGTGAGTGACCAGGGAAACCTGTCCTCGGGGACCCCCCCTTTCTGCCAGGGGACACCCCAAGATCAGCGAGTGACCAGGGAAACCTGTCCTCGGGACCCCCCCCCTTCCAGGGGACACCCCAAGATCAGTGAGTGACCAAGGAAACCTGTCCTCGGGGACCCCCCCCCTCCTGCCAGGGGACACCCCAAGATCAGTGAGTGACCAAGGAAACCTGTCCTTGGGGACCCCCCCCCTCCTGCCAGGGGACACCCCAAGATCAGCGAGTGACCAGGGAAACCTGTCCTTGGGGACCCCCCCCCTCCTGCCAGGGGACACCCCAAGATCAGCGAGTGACCAGGGAAACCTGTCCTCGGGGACCCCCCCTTCCTGCCAGGGGACACCCCAAGGTCAATGAGCGACCCGGGGGCCTGGGTGATCCCCAGGACTGTGGGGTGCAGTGCGTGGGGGGCTGGGGGCTCCGCAGCTCCACGTCTGCCCCCCCAGCACCCCCAGATCCGCAGCACCCCCGGGGCTCACCCAGGGGGGCACCAACCCCCCTTCCAGGCACGACCCAGCGACTCCCCCTCCCCCAGCTCACCCAGGGACCGCAACACAGCGGGAGGATCCCCCTCCCCACCCCCGGGGGGGGTTTCGCCCCCCAGTTCGTCCCCCCGCCGCTCAGCACCTCAGCATCCCCCGGCTCCAGCGCTGCCGCCGCCGCCATCGCCCGGCCCCGGCCCCGGCTGCGGCTGCTCCGGCCCCGCGGGGCTCCGCGGAGCTCAGCCCATCCCGTGACGCGATGGGCCTGGGATGGGGGCAGGGACAGGGCCCAGCGCCCGGCAGCCTGGGAGAGGGGCCGGGACAGGGCCCAGTGCAGCCCCAGTACAGCCCCAGTATGGGATAGGGGCAGGGACAGGGCCCAGTGCAGCCCCAGTGCAGCCCCAGTATGGGAGAGGGGCCGGGACAGGGCCCAGTACAGCCCCAGTGCAGCCCCAGTACAGCCCCAGTACGGGATAGGGGCAGGGACAGGGCCCCAGTACAGCCCCAGTACAGCTCCAGTACAGCCCCAGTATGGGATAGGGGCAGGGGCCCCAGTACAGCTCCAGTATGGGATACGGGGCTGGGATAGGAGCCCCAGTACAGCCCCAGTACAGCCCCAGTATGGGATAGGGGCAGGGACAGGAGCCCCAGTACAGCCCCAGTACAGCTCCAGTACGGGATATGGGGCAGGGACAGGGCCCAGTGCAGCCCCAGTGCAGCCCCAGTATGGGATAGGGGCTGGGACAGGGCCCAGTACAGCCCCAGTATGGGATATGGGGCAGGGACAGGGCCCAGTGCAGCCCCAGTACAGCCCCAGTATGGGATAGGGGCTGGGACAGGGGCCCCAGTACAGCCCCAGTATGGGATAGGGGCAGGGACAGGAGCCCCAGTACAGCCCCAGTATGGGATAGGGGCAGGAGCCCCAGTACAGCTCCAGTATGGGATAGGGGCAAGGACAGGGGCCCCAGTACAGCCCCAGTATGGGATAGGGGCAGGGACAGGAGCCCCAGTACAGCTCCAGTATGGGATAGGGGCAAGGACAGGGGCCCCAGTACAGCCCCAGTATGGGATAGGGGCAGGGACAGGGGCCCCAGTACAGCTCCAGTATGGGATATGGGGCAGGGGCCAAAGCAGGGACAGGACCCCCAGTACAGCTCCAGTACGGGATAGGGGCAGGGAGAGGAGCCCCAGTACAGCTCCAGTACAGCCCCAGTACAGCTCCAGTATGGGATACGGGGCAGGGACAGGGGCCCAGTACAGCCCCAGTACAGCCCCAGTATGGGATACGGGGCAGGGACAGGGGCCCAGTACAGCCCCAGTACAGCCCCAGTATGTGATACGGGGCAGGGACAGGGGCCCAGTACAGCCCCAGTACGGGATAGGGGCAGGGACAGGGCCCCAGTACAGCCCCAGTATGGGATAGGGGCAGGGACAGGGCCCCAGTACAGCCCCAGTACGGGATAGGGGCAGGGGCCCCAGTACAGCCCCAGTATGGGGAACAGGGTGAGTGGACACACAATGGGGACACATCCCAGCGTGGGGGGTCAGAGCCCTGACTGCAGCAACCCCCCTGTCCTGCTCTGAGGTGGGTTTTTTCCCCAAAAGTGGCTCATTCCCCCCCACATGTGGGACCTGGCAGGGCCTCCCTGACCCCAGCAGCACTTCTCAGGCCAAAACCCCACATTCCTGCACTTCTGCCTGGCAGCAAACAGCCTCACCCCAGCCTGGGGTATCTCCCTGCCCTTCACAAAGAACACACCATATTTTGGGGGAGAAAAGCCTTAATTTAGAGGGGTATTTTTAATTTTTCTGCCTCTTTTTTTGGTCAGGAATTTTCACAGAATTCCCCTCTATAACTTTGTCTGGTTTTTAAATTATTTATTATTTATTATGATGATTATTATTATTTATTATCATTTATGTTCTATTATGATTTATTATATTATTATTATTATTATTATTATTATTATTATTATTATTATTATTATTATTATTATTATTATTATTATTATTATTATTATTATTATTATTATTATCCAAGCCCTTCCTGAGAATTAAACCATCAGATTTACTTGGTAAAACAAACAATTTACCTGCCAGCCTGGAAAGTAGCGTTGTGGCAGTGCCATCCCTTCCAGTGGCATGCAAATGAGCTTAATCCCTTGATTAGTTTTCTTCAATAAGCATCAGAAATGCTCCTTTTGGGAGCACAACCTGAGTGTGGAATGGTGGGAGAGCTCTGGGCTGCCAGAGCAGGACACCTGGACTCAGAGCCCTCTGCTGAGGAGAGCTGCTGGCAGCAGGGAAGGCAGCTCCTGGCTTTTCCCCAGCATGGGAGGTTTGGGGACTGAGTTTCTTTATTGTTTAAGACAAAAATCCCCCCTCCAAAGCATTAAAAATTAATAAAATAATCACAGGATGTTGCTGAAACGACCAAATCCTGGGGGAAAAATTAATTACAGGAGAAATCCAGGATTTGGGAGAGTTT
This sequence comes from Gallinula chloropus, assembly GCF_964237585.1. Classification (NCBI taxonomy): domain Eukaryota; kingdom Metazoa; phylum Chordata; class Aves; order Gruiformes; family Rallidae; genus Gallinula; species Gallinula chloropus. Next base: position 1,364,108 of record NC_140116.1, read on the forward strand.
ATTGTGGTGGGTTTAACCTTCTCTCTGCCCTGACAGTGTGGAGGGAAATTAAACCAGCTGCCACATGGGGAGTGCAGCACCCCTGCCCCCCCTAAAATAACCCCACCTACAGGTACAAGAACCCTCACAGGAGCTGCTGTACCACCAGCTCTGTGCCTGAAGCTGATAATTCACATTCTTCCCCCCTCAACTCCCAGGGTATTTTGGGGTGAGGGCGATGCCTCCCACCAGCGAGCCCGCTCCCTGGGGCCAGTGTTTCTGTGCTACTCACCCAATTCGCAGCTGGGGGAGCTCAGGGTGTATTTCTTGGGCATGTTTCTCTCTTGCTCTGCAGCCTCTGGGAGCAGACAGCCTGGTCAGCGCTCTTCTTTCTATATAAGAGGTGTCCCCACCCTTCCCTGCCAGCTCCCCTCCCTCACTCCTCCGCCCGCAGCACCCACACGGGGGAGCAGAGTTCCCCGAGGGGAGCTCAGGAGACAATTCAAAGTCTCCCGAAAAAGAAAACAACGAGGGCTTCATCCTTATCATCTGTGAAACAGCCCTTAGAAAAGCAACACCCTCATCCAAACAGCACCAGGGAGTTCAGGGGGTGGGGAGGGGGGGGTTGATAGGACAGCCCGGGTGCTTTGATCTGCAGGCTCAGCCCTGGGGCAACCAGCAGCGTTGGGCTTGGGGGGTAAAAGGTGGGTTACGTGCTGCCTGGGGCATATTATCAACTCAAAAGCTCAATTAAAAAGCCGCTCTGTGTTCGAGCATCAGATGTCCCCTGGTAATTAGCAGATGAAACCAGCCTGGACTCTGCTCCACCAGAGTTAGTTGACAGATTAGAGCCCAAACTGGCACTGATGGGGCATTTTCCAGCTGCTGGTACGTGCAGAGCTGATAAGCTGCCACCCCTTCCCCATGGGGATCCATAAAATCTGTTATCAAGGGTCCCCTCTGGTCTGGAGCCCGCGGGGGCAGAGCGATAGCCCTGGCTTTGTTGGGTGGGTTGGTTTCCTCTCTTCCCTCTGTAAAAAGGGCCCCCGGTGCCTTTTTGTGATAAGCAAGAGCTGAATGTGCAAGACTTCAAGACTCACCAGGAGGGAGGGCAAAGACCCGGGTGTACATGGCCAGCACAACACACTCCAGCTTCCCCGGGGCTGTCAGAGGAGAGCAGGACAGCTTGGGGGTCCAGCCAGAGGGAGGGGAGGGGGTTTGACTGGGAAGAGCATCCCTAAGGATTCACTGCAGACGGAGGAGCTGGCAGAGACCTGGAAAGAGGAAATGTAGAATCAGTTTTGAGTGATGCTTGTGGGGGGGGGAAGGAGATGAGACCTGACTGGCAGGGGGAGAAGCAGCGGTTCTTCCCCACAAGGCCCTTGGCTCTGCTTCTTAGGGGAAAACAAACACAACCCACACCGACCAACCCAGCAGCAGCTGCAGAACTGGTTGGGTCACTCAACAAACAGGTTGTTTGTGAGACAGAGGGATGGACAGACAGACAGACAGAAGTGTCCTGAGGGGCTCCAGTGCCCAGAACCAGCCTCAGGTCAGGGTCGCTGAGGCAGAGCTGGGGGGAGCCGCCTGTGGCAGGGACTTTGCGGGGTTCCCAGGGTCTCCCCACTGCCTGAGAATCAAAGAATCCCAGCCTGGGCTGGGTTGGGAGGGACCCCCAAGGGTCCCAGAGCTCCAACCCCCTGCCACAGGCAGGGACACCAACCTCCAGGCCTGGAGCTACACAAGGCTGCCCAGGGCCCCATCCAGCCTGGCCTTGGACACCCCCAGGGACGGAAGGAAGCAGGGATCCCCTCCCCTCCCCTCCCTGCTCCGAGGCCGACCCGGAGCCGCACCACGGGCAGGGGCGGCAGCCGCCGCAGGGCCGGGGAAGGGACTGAACCCACGGCCGGGGGTTGGGGGGGGGTGGCCCGCAAGACGCGGTACGAGAGCCCGGGGAGGGCCCAGGCCCGACCAGGCCCCGCCGCCGTGAGGTGAGGGGCCACTTCCGCCCTTGGTCACATGACGGGGAAGGCGCCGGCACGCCAGCCAATCAGCGCCCAGCCCGCCACGCTCGCGCTCCTTCTCCTCCCCTTGGCCCCGCCCGTGACCTGCCAAGATGGCGGCGCCCAGGGCCCGTTCCCGCCATCGGCCGGGCCCACCCCGAGGGGGTGCTGAGGTGAGCGGGGAGCAGCCCCCCCTCCCCCCCGGCACCGGCAGGGGCGCCCCCGCCGTACCCCGGCCCCCTGATACCGGCCGAGTCCCTGACGGGCCCGGTCCTGACCGGCGCCCCCGGTCCCCAGCGCCCCCCAGCCCCGTGATGATCCCCAGGGGCATCCCCGCCATCTCTCGGGGGGCTTTGGGGGTCCAGAGGGGGTCCCTGGTCCCCCTTTGGGGGCCCCAGGGGGATCCCCACCATCTCTCTGGGGGCTTTGAGGGTCCAGAGGGGGTCCCTGCTCCCTCTCTGGGGGCTCCAGGGGGATCCCCACCACCTCTCTGAGGGCTTTGAGGGTCCAAGGGGGGTCCCTGCCCCCTCTCTGGGGGCTTTGGGGGCTCCAAGGGGGATCCCCACCACCTCTCTGGGGGCTTCAGGGGTCCAGAGGGGGTCCCTGCTCCCTCTCTGGGGGCTTTGGGGGCCCCAAGGGGAAGCCCCACCGCCTCTCTGAGGGCTTTGAGGGTCCAAGGGGGGTCCCAGCTCCCTCTCGGGGCCCCAGGGGGATCCCAAGCACCTCTCTTCAGGCTTTGAAGGTCCAGCATGGAGTCCCTGCCCCCTCTCTGGGGGCTTTAGGGATCCCACAGCCCAGCATCCCCCCTTTTTCCAGCCCCAGCCCCACTTCCCTTGGAACCTTTCCCAAAAAAACCCGACAGAAATAGCATGGTGGTGTTGTGGGGTGTGTGTGTGTGTTTGGGTGCAGGTCCCTTGAGTGCCACCTCCCCACCAAACCCAGCTCCAGGTCGCTCCTCAGCGCGCTGACGGCGGCGGAGAGACGGGAGGTGTTTGGGAAGGACCTTCCCCCACGTGGTAAAAACACGCTAAAGGTGCCCTCAGAGACCTTGGGAGAATCAAACCATCTGAAAAATCAACCCCCTACGGTCCCCAAAGTCCCCATTCCCTTGTCTGGGTTGGAATCCATAAGGTGGGGAGGGCAGAGCAGGGCTGTGGCGATGCTGCTGCCTGCAGTGGGCATTTCACAGAGCCACAGGGGAGTCAGAGAGGCCAGAAGGTGTTTCTTCAGAGTCCTGCATCGCTCTCTTCCTCCCCTGCATCATTAACATCTTCCTTGTGACTGTCTTTGCTGAGGCTTTCTTGGACAAGACGAATGCAGATGTGGTGAGTTTGGGCCTGGGGTCTTGCTGGGGACTGGCTGACACCAAACTGTGGGGCTGCTGGAGCAGTGACAGGGGCAGAAGGGCAGCTCTGAGCTGGGTTTGAGCAGAGCCTGTATATTCTGTGTGTAAAAAAGGGGGAGGAAAGAGCAGGGGTGCTGCTTGTGTCCTTTAAAACCAGCCTGAAGAGGCATCCAGCACCCTGGGACCTCCAGCACCCACCGCTCCTCGTGTGCAGCCTTTTCTCCTTCTCCTCTCTGCATAGAATCCCAGAATCCCAGCCTGGGCTGGGCTGGGAGGGACCCCAAGGGTCCCAGAGCTCCAACCCCCTGCCACAGGCAGGGACACCAACCTCCAGGCCTGGAGCTGCACAAGGTTGCCCAGGGCCCCAGCCAACCTGGCCTTGGACACCCCCAGGGATGGATGGGGCACCCACCCCCTCTCTGGGCAGCCCCTTCCAGCCCCTCACCACTCTCTCTGCAAAGAGCTTCCCCCCAGTCTCTCCTCTCCCCCTTCCCTCCTCCAGCTTCACCCCAGCCCCTTGTCCTGCCAGTCTCTGCCCTTTACCAAGCCCATTCCCCTCCTGTTCCTGGGGTCCCTCCAGGGATGGGGAGGCTGCAGGGAGGAGTCTCTGTACCTCCAACTCTGAACTCTGCTTTGGCTTTGCAGGGGTTCTTGTTCCCTCTGAGTCCGTGTTACCAGCTCCACGTCTGCCTGCAGGCCAGTCACCACAGCAGGTATCATCTCTGGATTGCAGGTTGGCAGCTAAAATGGAAATGAAATTGAAATTTAATTCATTAAACGAGCTGTCCAGTGCTGGAAGGAGCTGTCCAGTGCCTCATGCTGGAAGGAACTGTCCCTTGGCCTGTGCTGAACGGAGCTGTCCAACGGCTGCTGGATGCCTGGGGTGTTTTTGGTGGGATGCTGGAGGTGTCGAGGAAAATAACATCCCCCCTCAGCAGGGGGGGATGATCCAGAGCTGGGAGGAGTGGTGAGAGGCAGGACACTGCTCTGGCATCCAGAGAGAGCTGGGCCAGGCTGGGAAGCTGGGCAGGGAGAGACCAGAGGGGGGGTGAGAAAAGCAAGTGGGGAGTCTGGCCCCTGGGAAGGGAGAACTGCTGGGATCAGGACAGGCTGGGGGGAGCTCTGAGGAGAAGGACCTGGGGGTGCTGGGGGGTGACAGGGTGGCCACGAGCCAGCAGTGTGCCCTGGGGGCTGAGAGAGACAAGGGGATCCTGGGGGCATCAGGAGGAGTGTGGGCAGCAGGTGACAGGAGGGGATCCTCCCCCTCTGCTCTGCCCTGCTCAGGCCCCACTGGAGTGTTGTGTCCAGGTCTGGGCTCCCTGGGATCAAAGGGACAGGGATCTGCTGGAGAGAGTCCAGAGGAGGGACAGGGAGATGCTGAAGGGGCTGGAGCATCCCCCCTGTGAGGAAAGGCTGAGGGACCTGGGGCTGTTCAGCCTGGGGAGGAGAGACTGAGAGGGGATCTGATCACTGGGGATCAAGAGCTGAAGGGTGGGACCCAGGGGCCATGGGCAGCCTCTGCTCAGTGTCTGTGGGGACAGGACAAGGGGTGATGGGCTCAGGCTGGAGCCCAGGGAGTTCCCCCCAGTCTGGGGAAGAACTTCTTCCCAGTGAGGGTGAGGGAGCCCTGGGACAGGCTGCCCAGGGGGTGTGGAGTCTCCTCCTCTGGAGAGACCCCAGCCCCTGTCCCAGGGACCCGGCTTGGGCAGGGGGTGGGACCCCCTGGGCTCTGGGGGGCCCTTCCCACCCCTGGGGCTCTGGGATCCCTGGGGAAGTGCTGGGAGGGTTCCCTGGCCAAGGAAAACCCTGAGCCCAGGGTGAGAGGGGCTGTTTGTGGGGTCCCTGGGGAGGCTTCAGGCCAGGTCTGTCTGTCTGTCTGTCTGTGTGTCCGTCTGTCTGTCTGTCTGTCTGTCCTGGCTCCCCTGGTCTGGTGGCAAAGTGGATTCAGGGGAAGGGGGGTTATAAGGAAGAGCTGGGGGACAGTGGGGATGGAACTCAGGGGGATTTGGGGTATCGAGCTCCTGGGGTGAACTGGGGAGAACTGGGGGATGGAAATGGGAGAACTGGGTGAACAACGACTGGAGACTTGGGTGGACTGGGATGGATTGGGAGGATGTGGATGACTGGTGGGAACTGGGAGGAATTGGCAGAAATGGGGGAGCTGGGGGGACTGGGGGAGCAGGGTAGGAACTGGAGGGAACTGGGAGGGACTGTTAGAACTAGGGGGACTGGCGGGAACTGTGAGGGCCTGGGAGAACTGGGGGGAACTGGGAGAACTGGGGGGAACTGGGAGAACTGGGGGAACTTGGGGGGATGGGGAGCACTGGGGGTGCAGGGGGAACTGGGTGGATTGGGAGAACCTGAGGGAACTGGGAGGGACTGGGGGATCTGAGGAGACTGGGGGGAACTGGGAGAGACTAACGGTTTGGGGGAAACTGGGGGCAACTGGGGTGATTGGGTGAACTGGAGAGGATGGGGAGCACTGGGAGTGCAGGGGGAACTGGGTGGATTGGGAGAACCTGAGGGAACTGGGAGGGACTGGGGGATCTGGGAGGGACTGGGGGGAACTGGGGCAATTGGGTGAACTTGGGAGAATGGGGAGCACTGGGGGTGCAGGGGGAACTGGGTGGATTGGGAGAACCTGAGGGAACTGGGAGGGACTGGGGGATCTGAGGAGATTGGGGGGAACTGGGAGAGACTGGGGGAGCTGGGGGAAACTGGGAGGGACTGGGGGGAACTGGGGCAATTGGGTGAACTTGGGGGGATGGGGAGCACTGAGAGTGCAGGGGGAACTGGGTGGATTGGGAGAACCTGAGGGAACTGGGAGGGACTGGGGGATCTGAGGAGACTGGGGGTAACTGGGAGAGACTGGGGGAGCTGGGAGGGACTGGGGGATCTGAGGAGACTGGGAGGGACTGGGGGTAACTGGGCAGGACTGGGGGAACTGGGAGGGACTGGGGGAAACTGGGAGAGACTGGGTGGGACTGGGAGGGACTGGGGGAATTGGGAGAGACTGGGGTAACTGGGAGGGACTGGGGGAAATTGGGAGAGACTGGAGGGAACTGGGCGGGACTGGGGGGAACTGGGTGGGACTGGGAGGGACTGGGGGAACTGGGAGGAACTGGGCGGGACTGGGGGGAACTGGGAGGGACTGGGGTGAACTGGGAGGGACTGGAGGAAACTGGGAGGGACTGGGGGAACTGGGAAGGACTGGGGGAATCGGGAGGGACTGGGGGAACTGGGAGGGACTGGGGGTAACTGGGATAGACTGGGGGGAACTGGGCAGGACTGGGGGGAACTGGGAAGGACTGGGGGTAACTGGGAGGGACTCGAGGAAACTGGGGGTAACTGGGCGGGACTGGGCGGGACTGGGGAGCAGCGGGGGGCAGCGCCCGGTGACGCGGGGCTCACGGAGCCGCCCGGGTGCGCTGCGGCGCCGAGGCCCAGGGGACGCCGAGGGGCGGGGAAGGGGCCCGCGGGGCAGCCCCGTGCGGCTCGGGCCGGGCCGGGCCCCGGGGCGGGGCCAGCCCCAAGATGGCGGCGCTTCCGCCACCTTCCCCGCGCCGCTGAGCCGTCCCCTCCAAGGGCGCAGCCCGGCGGGTCGCCCCGCCCCCCTCCGGCGCCCATTGGCCAGTTTGAGAAGGCCCGCCGCTCTCATTGGCTCGGCCCTCCCGCCGGCGCCGCCGCCTCCGAGTTGGGATTGGGCAGCGCGCCCGTCAGCGTGCGAGCCCGCCTTCCTCCCGGGGGCGGGCGGCGCGGCCGGTTGGCTGGTCTCCTTACCAATCCCTCCTTCCTCCCGCCTCCCCTCAGCCATTGGCGGCCGCTCCCGCCCATCACGCCGCGGCCCACGCCGCCGCGGCCGCTCCCGTACGGGGTCTCCCTGCGAGCCCGCGCGGGCTCCGATTGGCCCTCCCCTCGGCCGACCCGCCCCTTCCTTCTCCCCCATTGGCCACCGCCCTCGGCGCTCCCCCTCCCCCACGGGGCGGGGCGGCGGGGGCGGCGCGGCCCCCTCCCCACTCCCCCCTCCGCCGGCCCGCCCTCGCTCCTTATGGGCCGCCGCGCCCGTCAATCACCCACCGGCGGCGGCTCCCGATTGGCCGGCCGGGCGAAGGGGGGCGGGCCGCGGGGCTGGGGCCGCGGTGCGCGGCTCCCTCCCTCGGCAGCCCCTTGGCGGTCACCGGCGGGGTTAGGCCGCCTCGTCAGCGAGCCGGGCGCGCCCGCCCCTCCTCTCCCCCGCCCCGCCGCCGCTCGGGCTCGCCCCCCGCCTCCCCCCCGGCCACCATGAGCGGTAAGGACGGGCCCGTCTTCGCCGGTGGGGAGGAGGAGGAGGAGGAGGAGGAGGAGGAGGAGGAGGAGGAGGAGGAGGAGGAAGAGGAAGAAGGGGGGGGCCGAGGGGCGCGCTGCCGCCCAGGCACACGCAGGCGGCGGCGCCCGCCCGCTCGGAGGGGCCAGAGGCGGCCCCGCCCCACGCCGGGCCGGGCCCCGCCGGGCCGGGCCGGGCCTCGCCTCGCCGCGCCTGGGGGGGACCTGCCAGGGGGGAGGGACCCGGGGGAGGGGGGAAGGCCTCGGGGGGAGGGACCCGGCGGACGGGCCGGGTTGGGAGAGGAGGAGGAGGAGGAGGAGGAGGAGGAGGGGGCGGCGGGGAGATGGAGTTGGGGATGGGGGGGGGAAGGCGCCGGTAATCGCGGAGAAACCGGGGGGGGGGGGGAGGATCCCGGGAGGGGGTTGCGGAGGGAGGGGGGAGGGGGTAGGCCGCGGCGGGGGGGGCGGCTGGGGGAGGGGGAGCGGCCGGCGCGCTTCCCCCGCCCCCCCCACATCCACATCCACCCCCCCACACCCCCCCCCGCCTCCGAGGAAGGCGCCTTGTGGGGGCGGATGCGGGCGGGGAGGGTGCGGAGCCGGGCGGGGGGGGGGATCGTGAGCTGCTGGGGGTGTTTGGAGACGGGGGGGGGTGAAGGGGGGATCCCCGGTGTGGGGGGTGTGGGTAGGAGCGGGGGTCGCAGGGCCCGGAGGCTCCTGAGAGGAGGGATTCGGGGGGTGGGGGGATCAGGGACCCGGTGGAGTCCCCGGGAACCAGGATGGGGGGGGAGTCCCCGGGCAGGGCTGCCCGCTGGGTTGGATCCGGCGTGGGGAATCCCGTGGGCAGGGCGAGGGAGAAGGGCTCCGGGGTGGATCCTAGAGGGCCGGGGGTAGGAGGGGTGCTCCCCGGCCAGCCAGCGGGGAAGGGGAAGGGGGGAGGCCGGGGGAGGACCTCGGCGGGGGCCAGGGAGTGTCCCGAGCGGGTGGGGAGGAGGAGCTGGAGCTGGGCCGGGTCCTCCTCTGCCTGTCCCGCTGCCAGCTCCTCTTTGGCAGCTCCCTCCGGTTCCCAGCCCCTTCGCGCCAACTCCGGAGCAACACACGGTCCCGTTTCCCCCCCCCCCGCCCCTAAAGTCCCTGCCAGCCCTCCCTGCCTCTCCCATCGCCCCTTCTTGGGACTCCCCGTGTCTCCTCCAAACTCCTGGTGTGTGTCCCCCCCCCCCTTCTCCTGCCCAGAAATGTCTCTTAACTCCCCGTGTCGTTTCCTGCCTGCCCAGACCAAGAGAGTCCCGAGGAGATGGCGACAGTGAAGCCCGAGAAGGGCGAAGGAGATGCCAGCAGTAACAGCAGCGCAGGCGGTGGGGAGGGCCAGGTGAGTGCAGGGAGGGGACAGACAGACAAACAGCCCCGGGCTGGCGGCCACCTGACTCCTCTCGCCCTGGAGAACTCGCCGTCCCCTGTGGCAAAGTCCAGGGTAGGGCCAAGGTTTTTGTTTGGCCCAGCCAAGCGTTAAGAGTGGCTGGTTGGGGAGAGGGGGGGGAGGGTGGGGAAAGGAAGAGAAAGAGGGCGGGGGGATCGTTAGCGCTGCCAAATGCCCTGCCAGAGCACCCACCCGCAGTGCCTGTGGCTTCCCCTCCTCCCCCAGCTCGCACGGTGCCCTCGAAAACACACGGCGGTTCCCCTGCTCCCAGTAAACACCACAGTCCCCAACTGGCCCTTCTCCAGGTTGGGACGCCCAGAAACGACTGGACTTCCCCGAGCTGTTCCCCTGTGGGGAGACCGGCTCGCTCTTTGGGGTGGAGGAGACCTTTCTCCTTGCCTTTTGACACGCAGGTTCCCTCCCCCCCCTTCCCAGCTTCCCAGGGGGTTTTTCCCTGTGGGTTCACTCTGTCCCAGCCTGACAGCCCTGCGTCTGGCAGTTGTATTTTTCCGGCTGTGGGTGAGTTTTCTCAGGAAGGAGTGTTTATCTTTTCCCAGTAGGCTCCTCCCTGCTTTCTCTTTTTTTTTTTCCCTTCCCCTCCCCTGCCCCCTCCTTTTTCTCTTTTTTAACTTTTGGCCTGCCCACGGGGCCACCTCCTGCTTTCCTGAACTCCTCCTCTCCTTCCCAGGAATCACAGCCTTCCCCACTGGCTCTGCTGGCAGCTACCTGCAGCAGGATCGAGTCTCCCAACGAGAACTCCAACAGCTCCCAAGGCCAGCAAGGCGGGAGCGGTGAGCTGGACCTGACAGCAGCTGCTGCCCAGATTGCCCAGTCTGCCAACGGCTGGCAAATCATTTCCACTGGCTCCAGCACGCCCACAGCCTCCAAGGAACAAGGTGGCAACGGCAACAACGGCAGCAACGGTGGGGATGCCTCCAAGAGCCGTCCCATGAGCGCTGGGCAGTACGTGGTCACCACCACGTCCAACCTGCAGAACCAGCAGGTGCTCACGGGCCTGCCAGGAGTCATCCCCAATATCCAGTACCAGGTCATCCCCCAGTTCCAAACCATCGACGGGCAGCAGCTGCAGTTTGCCACCACCCCAGCCCAAGTCAACGTGCAGCAGGATGCCTCTGGCCAGCTCCAGATCATCCCCGGCGCCAACCAGCAGATCATAACGAGCCGAGCGGGGACCAGCAACCTCATCGCCATGCCGAACCTGCTCCAGCAGGCTGTCCCCATCCAGGGCGTGGGCCTAACCAACAACACCCTCTCAGGGCAAACCCAGTACGTGGCCAACGTCCCCGTGGCTCTGAACGGCAACATCACCCTGCTGCCTGTCAACAGCGTGGCCGCCAGCCTGGCTCCCACCTCTCAGACGGTGACGCTGAGCGGCTCCGGCTCTCCGGACAGCAGCTCTCAGCCGGCCACCTCGGGTGCTGCCATCAGTTCCACCAACACAGCCACGTCCCACGCTAGTTCTGGCGCCTTCTTCACCAACGCCAACAGCTACTCCACCACCACCACCACCAGTAACATGGGCATCATGAATTTCTCCACCAGCGCCACGGTGGGAACCAGCGTCCCGGCGCAGGCGCCCCAGAGGGCCAGCAGCGTTCAGAGCTCGGACTCTCTGCAGAGCCAGGTTTCTGGGGTGGCTTTGCAGCCAGGGCAGCAGAAAGAGGGGGAGCAGAGCCAGCAGTCGCAGCAGTCACAGCAGCAGCAGCAACAGCAGCAGCAGCAGCAAATCCTGATCCAGCCACAGCTAGTCCAAGGAGGGCAGACGATCCAAGCCCTCCAGACCACCCCTCTCTCTGGCCAGACCTTTGCCACTCAAGCCATCTCCCAGGACGCCTTGCAGAACCTGCAGCTCCAAGCTGTCCCCAATTCAGGGCCCATCATTATCCGAACCCCGACGGTGGGTCCCAACGGGCAGGTCAGCTGGCAAACCATCCAGCTCCAAAACCTCCAGGTCCAAAACCCCCAGGCCCAGACAATCACCTTGGCCCCCATGCAGGGAGTGTCGCTGGGGCAGACGGGCAGCACCAGCACCACGCTCACCCCCATCGCCTCCCTCCCCAGCGGCACCGTCACCGTCAACGCTGCCCAGCTCTCCTCCATGCCAGGCCTCCAGACTATTAACCTCAGTGCCTTGGGAGCGTCTGGGATCCAGGTGCATCAGCTGCAAGGGTTGCCCTTGGCCATAGCAAACACTGCTGGTAAGTTGAAGGGGGTTTTTAGGGGGGGTTGGGGTTGGTTTTTTTGGGGGGGGGGGAGTCTTGGTTCTGTTCTGTAGCTGGGCAGGGGAAAAGGAAGGAGAAAGGATGTCGCCAGGGTTACAGGGAGCTGGCAGGGCTGGAGCTGGAGGGGTGTGAGGGGGTGTGAAGTGATGCCAAACCGAGTTGGCAAGGCAGGCTGGGGCTCAGGCCAGCCCTGGGAAGGAAGTCTGAAGTCCCCCTGATTTCCAGAAGACTCTGAAACTCCTTTTGGGTAGTTTCTGATCTAATTAATGGTGTGAAAGAGAACCAGAGGGAGGTGCCTGTGAAGGGGGGAGGAGGATGGAGTGGGACGCTGAGGGGTGGGTTTGTGTGAGGCTGCTGGTCTTGGGTCAGGGTGTGGGGCTGAGTCCAGCTCATCTCATCCTCCAGAGCCAGCAGGAAGAGTCACAGCCTTAAAAAAACCTCAAGAACAACTCCAAATCCCCCCTGCCCTCCCCCTAGAAAACAAACAAACCCCAGAAACCCTGGGGAATTTCCTTGCAGGGGCGGAAGAACGGGCTCTCTGGGTGTATATTTAGCCTCAAAGTTGGGTGCTGGTGTGGGACGCTCTGAGCTCATCCTGCCCAAGCCAGCCCTGTCTTCAGGGCTGCTGCAGAGCCTCCCTGCTGGGATCAGCCCCCTCCTCTCCCAAAAATGCTCCCACCAGTCCTGGGGGGAGGTGGGAATGTGCCTGGACATGGAGGGGGTGAGCTGGGTGCTGCTCTGCTCCCCCTTGCAATCAGCGTGCTTGCCTGTAGGAGAGGGCTGGGAGAACTGGGTGCTGGGAAGGAGCTCTGCTGCTGTACCCAGTGGGTTTTTCTAGAGGGGGGGGTGTGTGTTTCCTCCCCCCTTTTTTTTTGTTGTCTCTTAGGTTCTGGCTCCAGCTAAAGAGGCAGTTGCTAGATTTAGTCACAGCTGAGAGGCAGCAAGAAGATGTTGCTCAATCCAGCTCGGTGCTTCCTTCTCGCGAGAGGAGAGGGGAGGGGAGAGGAGAGGGGGTGGCTGCTGCTCTCCACGGCTTGTTTTGCAGCAGTATTTTGGGCTGTTGCTACAGCAGCTTGGCTTACAGGCAGCCACGGGGTTATTACAGACCAGGATTAGCCTGATCCTTGGATTTCCTTGAAGGCTGGAGGGGGAACCTCACTGCAGCCTCCCAGTCGCTGGAGGGACCCCAGGAACAGGAGGGTAATGGGCTTGGTAAAGGGCAGAGACTGGCAGGACAAGGGGCTGGGGTGAAGCTGGAGGAGGGAAGGGGGAGAGGAGAGACTGGGGGGAAGTTCTGTGCAGAGAGAGTGGTGAGGGGCTGGAAGGGGCTGCCCAGAGAGGGGGTGGGTGCCCCATCCATCCCTGGGGGTGTCCAAGGCCAGGTTGGATGGGGCCCTGGGCAACCTTGTGTAGCTCCAGGCCTGGAGGTTGGTGTCCCTGCCTGTGGCAGGGGGTTGGAGCTCTGGGACCCTTGGGGGGTCCCTCCCACCCCAGCCCAGGCTGGGATTCTCTTGATTCCCAGAGCAGAGAGACCTGCTTGTCGCTAGAACACACTCGTGTTGCTTTTCTTACCGAAGGGGAACAGCCTGGGGGTGCTCATAGGTGGAAGCAGGGGTGGCAGAGGGTCTTTTCGGGGCGTGGGGGGGGGTCCCTGGCCCTGCAGCCCGGCCCCTTGCCCGGAGCTGTGCTCGTTCAGAGGAGCAACGCACGGGGGACTCCGAGTTCCTGTATTTGCGCCTGGCTCTGCCCCCGGAGGTGGGGCAGGGAGGAACGCTCCAGAGACCACCCATCCACCGCCCTCAACGCGGGGAGCTGCCTCCTCCCCCTCCTCCTCCTCCTCCTCCTCCTCCTCCTATTTAGCTCTCCATCCGGCTGCTGCGCGCCTGTCTCTGCCCCAGCTCGGAGGATGTGACATTCAGGGGATGCTTTGATGTTGTCAGGCTTAAAAAAAATACCCCACCCCCAAACAGAGTTTGGGTTTCAAAGGGCTGGTGGGGACCCTCGGAGACCCCAGTGGGACCCCAAGTCTCCCAGGATGAGACCGTGGGGGCAGAAAGCTTCCTGGCTCTGAGCTGGTAGGGGGGTTTAACTCCAGGCTGGAGGAGGTTTTTACTCTAAGCTGGGTCTGTGGGATGTGGTGATGGGTCTGTCACCCCCTTCCCCCCACAAACAGCCCCTCTCAGCTGGGTGCTGAGCCCCTCCAGACCTCCCCATCCCCACCGCCAGCTGAGCCATCCCGTGTGGGGCTTCAAACAGGGATCCCCCTCAATCCCAGCTCCCCAGTGGCAATTTCAGGGGGGTGCTTTGTCACCCACTCCTGCCTCTTGTCCCAATCTCTGAGTATTTTCCCCCAAGAGCCCTTCCTTCAGCCCCAGGAGGGAGCTCTGTGTTGGGTGGCACTTCCTGAGCTCGCTGGCTGCTCGGGGCGGAATCGGGAGGGGAGAGGAAAAAAAACCAAACCAACCACCCCAGCTCCAAGGGAGGTGGATGGAAAATACAACCTCACCCAGGTTTGCTGGGGAGAGGAGGCTGCTGGCTGGGCTCCCCAGCCCCACAGCTTCTGCCACGTGTGCCAGCAGGATGGGGGGAGAAGAGGGGGGGGTGTGCGTGGTGAAGGGGTTTCGGTAGCTGGGTGTTCGCCCCCAGCTGCCTCCTGGGCTGGCAGCCACCGTGTTTCCTACCACTGCTGTGAGCAGAGCTTTGAAGAGCTGAGCTTTGAGGAGCTCAGCTCAGCTTCCTTGGGGGGCTGGGGGCTGAGCCAGCGTCCCAGCTTGGCCACGGGGGAGCTCAGGACTCCTCAGCCCCGCTGCAGCTCTGGGCTGTGGCTTTTGGTGCTGGGTGAAGGCTGAGGGCTGAGCCTTCTGCTTTTTGGTTTCCTTTCTGCAAAGCAGGGCAGGGAGAGATTCCCCTGGAGGGGAAAAAAAACCACCTGAAAAGGTCTTAAAAATGGGATGTTTTAATTTAATTTCTCTTTTTTATGTGCAAACTCACCTCTGAGCCTGGATGCATTAGGTGATGGCATCCTGCTGGCTTTGCAGGCTGCCTCCTCCTCCTCTTCCTCCTCCTCCTCCTCCTCAGGGGTGAGATGGGCTGTGAATTAGCCCTGAGGAGGAAGGTCTGTGACCCTGATGGGCTGGTATGTGGGCAAACGAGCTCTGCTGGGAGCTGGGGAGGGGATTTCCTCCCCTGGCCTGGCCCCAAAAACCCGCCCCTGGGTTTGGGTGCCACCTCTCCCCGTCTGGGTGGGCAGCAGGGGTGAGGGGAGGAGGGTTTTGGGGTGGGTGTAGGGTGCTGAGGTGGGTGTTAGGTGCCCTGTGGGGTGGATCACCCAAGTGTCACCCCTGTGCTGAGCTGCTCAGGGAGGGGACATCCTGCACCCTTGGCAGCTCAGGGGGAGGTGGGGGTGATTTGGAGAAGCTGGTGATGCTGCTGCCTGGGGTTTCTCTTCCCCTTTTGGCCCAGCTGTAGGAAGCAGGAGAGGGGCTTTTCTGAGCCATCTAGCTTTGCTGCTGAAGGGGCTCTGCCCTGTGTCCCTGTCCCTGCAGCTCAGAGCTGGGTGCCTGGGAGATAAAGAGCCCTGCCTGGCTCAGGTATGTGCTGGGTAAACAGGCGTCCTGGGCCAGGGCTGGACTTAAACCCCTCACCCAAAGCCCTTGTTTTGTGCCAGAGGATGTGTTATCACCAGGGAGGATGGACCTTGGGGGGTGCAGGAGGCACTGGTGGCACTGGGGAGCTCCCCCTTCCCCAGGAGGAGCTCCTGCAGCAGGGACATCCTCCTGCAAGGGGGAAGTAACCCTTGGAAATCTGTTTACCAAACACATCCCCAGCTCTCTGCTGGGACTTTGTTCCTCCGGGGCTCTTCCCAGCCCCAGCAGCTGACACAAAGACCTGATTGTCTCCTATTTTCTGGTTTTTAAGGGAAGCTTTGTGGCAGGGCCTTGATGAGACATCCACATGGCATGGGCTGGGGAGGGGAGGGGAAAATGGGACTGAGTCTCAGGCCAGCAAGCCCTGACAGGATCTCTCCTGGGCTTGTTTGTTTCTCTGCACCCAATGACATCACATCAGAAAACAAGGAGATTGTGAAATTTCCTTCTCTGAACTGGAGCTGGGCTGGACTTCCAGTCCCCTCCTGGCTTCCTTGGCTGACCTCTCTCCCTGCTGTGATGCAGAGGAGGGGTGGGGAAAGGGGGTGTTGACTGAAGGAATGACCCGAATCCCCAAAAGATCTGCTTGGGGGAAGGGAGTGATCCTGCTCTGGTGCCTGGGGTAGTGCTGTGCAGCTTCATCCCTGCCCCAGGCAGTGCTGCTGGGGCTCTGTGGGGCAGCCCCTATTCCTCCTCCTCCTCCTCCTCCTCTTCCTCACGGCCCTGGGAATGGGAGCTGGTTGGAATGGGAGCTGGTCAGGCTGGTTGGGTGCTTCATGCCCTGTGACTCCTCCCCAGAGAGGTTCCTCACCCAGCTCCTGGCCAGGCTCTGATCTTCTTCCTTTTATCTGTGCTGACTTCATCCCCTCTGCCTCCTCATCCTCCTCCTCCTCCTCTTTATGGCCCCATGGCAGGGGCTGGATCCTGGGCCTCAGGAGCAGGGTCAGCCTCAGCACAGCCCCTTCCCCAAGCCTGGGCTTCTGGGGAGCTGGTTCCCCCCCCCCTCTCTGCTGAGAGACCGACGGCGTCCGTCTGTCTGCTGATCTGGGTCAGATCCCCCAGCGATAGGGGCCCGAATTCCCCCTCTGCAGAGCTGCAAACCACCAGCTCTGAGGCTGAGGAGCAGCATCCAGCCTTCCCCACGAGGGAGCAGAGGAATCCAGAGCTGCAGGTGCGGTGGGAAAACGCTGGGGGGGGGGGATTTCCCCATCGTCCTGGGTGTGCTTCAGGCTGCAGCCCCCCTTCCTCCTCCTCCTCCTCCTCCTCCTCTCAGGGATCGCCCTGCCCCATCTCAGCTGGGCATCTTCCTCCTCCTGTTCTTCCTCATGTTGTCAGGGCCCCCTCCTCCTCCCCCCTTGCTCTGGGTGGGTCCTGCCTGTCCCATGGGGGGGAAGGTGCTTTGCATCCCAGGGCTGCTGCTGGTCTGCTTGCCCCCAGCACTGCTGCCCCAGTGAAGCCTTTGTCAGGACTGGGAGCTTCCTCCCAGTTCCATGGCCATCCAGGCTGGCATGGAAAGGGCAGAGGAGATCTGGTGTTCCAGTTTGCAGCCTGAGAGCAGGGTGAGGGGTGCCAGGGGGATGGACACAGCTCCATCTCCCCTCAGAGCCCACCTCCCCCTCACTCCATCCCTACTGATTTCCTCTCCAAAGAAGGCACAGAAACCTCCCCACAGTTAAAGGCTGGCACAGCACTCGCTGGGTGGCTTTTCAAGTCCTCAAACTCCAGATTAAAACACCATGAACTCGAGGTGCTGCAGCCCCAACTTGGGCTCTGCACCATCTCACACAGCCTGTGCCTGCCCCTGCCCCACAGGATTACTGGGTGAGAGCTCAGCTCATTTGCATGGCTGACTTCCTACTGCTGATTAACTCTTCTCTGCAGATCAGTGAAGAAGCCAAAGCAGAGAAAAAGCCAGGGGAACCTCCTTACAGAACCTGCTTTGTCCTTCTCTGTAGCTGGTGCAGCCTGATTGTCTGTGATCTGGCTGGAGGAGAGTGTGGTGGGGCTTTTTGGGGAGGGGGACACTGCTGCTCTGCCTCCCCCCAGGGCTTTCAGACTCTGATGTGGAGGAGAAAGGAGGAAGAAACCAAGTTGGAGGCTGGAAAGGTTTGAGTTGCCTTGTTTGCTGTGAGTGGAGGTGTGCTGAGAGGCTTGGGGAGCCCCTCTGTGTGCCACCAAGGGTTTGCTGCCCTTTCTTCTCCCCTCCAAAACTTCCTCTTGCCTCTCCCCTCTCATTGCTGACGTTGTTGTTGTGCCTGGTGACGACTTAACCCCCCTCCCTCCCTCCCTCCCTCCTCCTCCTCTCTGCAGAGCTGAGCTGCCAGTGTTGCAGAGTTTGCACAAGAAACCCTGCTGGGCTGGGTTGGTTTTTTCTTTCTCCCTAAAAATGAACATCCAGCCTGTTCCCTCCCCACACTCCTCTCCTGGGGTCAGTTGGGGTGGCTCTAAAACTGCTCCTCTCTTCCCTCCACGGGGCATTTCTTCCCTCCTTGGGGCTGGCTAAATAAAACTACTCAGCTGAAGCATTTTTCCTCCCAGGGAGCAGTTGGGAGACAAGAAACACCTTGTCTTGGAGAGGTGGTGCAAGCCAGAGCTCAGTGCTTTGCTCTTTGCAGGGAGGCACCAGCAAACAACCACCCCTGGGGGTTTTTTGGGGGGGGGGTGAAGGGGGATCAGTACCCCCATTCTGTGCTGATGGAGAGCAAAGACAGGTTTGGGTACAGCTCAGTCTTCACAGGCAGGTCCCCCCCAGGGGTTTTCCAAGGATTAAATCCCCTCTTTGCTCTGTTAATAAGTGTTTCTTCAGGATTTCAGTGGCCTGAGTGCAGACTGGGGTGGGGGTTGGCATCCTTCATGAAACCTTCACTCTTCAGAGTCATCTCCATTAGCAGAGATAATAACCATTCATTATCCAGCTGGTTTCCCTCCACCACAGTATTCCAGAGACTTCAGCCCATCCCAGTGTGTGAAGAATGAAGTGTGTGCCTACAGAATCTCTCTTCTCTTGCTCTAATTGATCTGCACCTTCATTAGTTGTGAGCCACAGGTTACCAGAAGGAGGATTTGGGCTTTTCCCCCTTTCTGTGTGACATGCCAACAAGACTATGAAACGCTCTGTAGGCTTCTGCTTGAAGCTTGAAGCTGTTCCAAGGTATCAGGACTGGATTCTCCTCCCTCCTGTCTGGATTTTGGGGAGAGCACCTGTGTGTCTCCTCCTCCTCCTCTTCTCCTTCCTCTTCACACCAGCTTCTCCCTGGCTGGCACAGACACCACAGGGAAATCTCTCATCTCACAAGCTGTCATTGTTGGTTTAGAAGGCTTAACCCACCCCCCCAAATCCCCTCCCACCCCAGACCCTTCCCTGGTCCCCTCCATGCTGGTTTTGGGCTGTAAACCTGTGTTTCAAGAGCTGGGAGGGGGAGAGGGAAAGGTTTGGTCCTGAAAGCGCTGGAATTTGCAGGGAAGAGCAGGAATGTGGCTGATGAGGTGCAGGGAGGGCTTGAAATGGTGTCCCCTTTGGAGGGGTGACTGGTGTCCTTCCTGCTGGGACAAGCTGAGCTGGTTGGTGGCTCTTGGTGGCTCCTCTCTGCCCTGCACCGTGCAGGAGCCGAACTGGTCAGGGTGTGTCGGTCACGGGTGTCACTGGGAGCATCTTCCAGCTGGGCTTCAGCTCTTCAGGGCTGTCACTGTCCTGTCCCACAGCACGTTGGGGTGCAGGCACAGGGGCAGGGCAGTGACAGGGTGACACCCCACCTGCTGCTCAGCCTCTTGCCTCGTCACCCCGCAGTGGGATGGGGTGAGTCAGGGCTCGTTCCCTTAATTGCAGCTCTCCTCTCCAGCCTGTGGCTTTGATGTTCTGGGTGTCTCAGTCCTCAACAGCAAAGAGTTTCTTCCCCACTCTGCCATCACCCAGGAAATCTGGATCCCTTTGGACTCCAGGGAGCAGCCACCCCCAGTTCCAGCCCTCCTGGGGTGTGTGCTGCCTGGGCAGAGCCAAGCTCCTCGTGATGCTCCCACGACCCAAGGGGTGACATGGAAGCTGGAGGAAGCCTGGATGTGGAGCTCAGCCTGGTTGTGCCCACCAATCCCTCACCAATCCTGCAGATGGTCGGTGGTGCCACCACGGAGCTGTGGGATCCATGAGCCATCCAGTGCCCCACGTAGCCAGGAATCTTCCTGGTGGGATTTTGTCCTTCCCTGAGATTGGGGCTCTGCCCCAGCTCCTGCACTGAGCTTTGCCAGGGCACCACTGACACCTGCTGGTAACTGCAAAGCCGTGGGGTGGAGGAAAGCTGCCAGGAGCTCCTGTCATTCCCCCCCCTTGCTGTTGTGAAACCTGCAGGAAGAGCTCCCAGCCGGAGGCTAAAGGACATTCCAGACCCGTGTGAGTCTGAAGCTTCCCCTTCTTCATCACTGCCACCACTCCCAGGGCTGTTTGGGATGCTGCCTCCCACCTAAAAGCTCCAAGGTGGAAAACCAGGGGGGGTTTCACCAGTTTGCTGAAGGTCCATGTCCCAGTCAGCCTCCCCAAAAGGCAGCACTGGGCTCCTGTGGTGCAGCCACCCATGGCAGCATCCCCATCCCCACAGCCCCGTCCTGATGCTGCTCCCAAGGCCCCCAGCAGCAGGACCAGGGGCTGGTTTGTTGCTTTGGGGGAGGCTGATGGCAGCTTTGGGATGTTTGTGCCCCTGTTTAAGAAGCAGCTTGCAGGGAAAAGGAGATGGAGTGAATAAACCATCCCCCCTCCTCCCCCCAAGACACCCCTGGCATCATCCCCACATCCCCCTCAGCCTTCAGCAGGGCTGCCCAGCGTGCTCCTTCCCATTGACTCATCCTCACCAGAGCCAGGCAGGCAGCTGGGGATAAAAACCACCAGGAAACCCCCCAGAGAGGCCTTTTTCTGGGGCAGCCTCACTGTGTGACAGCACCCTTGGCTCTTGGGGAGGGGGGATCCACGTGTCTTCACACACTGCTGTGTTCAGGCAGCGACCTCCACCCCAGCTGCCTCCTCACAGGGGAGTTGGGAGGGGAAAAAGTTGGATTTTGGACTCTCATCCCAGCCTGTAGCCAGCTGAGGGTGCTGCTGCCCACCCAGTGGAAGCAGCTCCCTTCTAAACCTGCTGTTAGATGAATTAGCATATGTTAATTGGGGGCTGGAGAGAGATTACACAGCCTCCTGTCTCTGAGCCTTTCCAGCCTGGGAATCATCAAGCAGCAGAGCTGGGAGGGAACTAAACCACTGGGGAAGTGTAGATGGGGCTGTTGGAGAAGCAGTTAGGTGACAGTGTAGGCATGAAAGGGCGATGAAATCCTTTAAGCTCCCCAACTTCTACCCCTGAACCCCCCCTGCACCCCCTCTTCCCCTTGGGAAGGGTTTATGTGCATCTGGGTTTGGGAGCTCATCCGCTCTGCCCTGTGGTTCCACTGGCTGTTCTGACTGGGAATTGCTCTGGGATGGAGATGGAGGGAGGGATTGCACTCCATGGGCAGCTCCAGATGAGATTTCAGCTTAAATCTCTCTCTCTCTATCACCCCTTTCTGTAATTGCACTAATTAACCAGTAAGCACATGCTGATAATCCCTCTGCTGATAGATGCCACTGAAGACTGTGGTCTTCCAGCCTCTTATTTATTGCTGTGTTGGGGTAGGGGGTGTGTTTTGTGGGGGGGGAATGGTGGTGGCTTGGCAGGAGGGTTGCCATCTGCCCTCTAGATTTGCTCCTGGATCCTTGTTTTCCTCATGTTTGAGCTGGAGAGGTGATTGGAAAAGGGGAAAATCCTGCCCCCTTTCAGCCCAGATGAGCCAGGTGGTGTGAAAGGGACCTTGGTGGGGTTTGGAGAAGCCTGAATGTCCCTCAGTGGTGGTTTGACCCTGTTTTTCTTGCTGATGTTGAGGTGAGTGGGGCTGGTGTTGCTTCATTTACCTTTTCTGCACCGTTTTCTGTGCCAAGTTAAGAGCTGAGAGAGTTGGCCAGTGGGTGGAGAGAGGTAACAGGGCTGTTTGTCTGGAGAGATGTGGTTCTCACGTCTCCTCTGGAGGAAGATTGGAGGGCATGGAGCAAAATATGGGGTGATGTGTCCTGGGGAGGGCAGGGCGAGCCCCAGGGCTCTGGAGAAAGGTCTGTGTGAGGGCTGGAAAACAGGAGTCTGTGGAAAGCTGGGGGAGAAGAGGGGAATTAATAACAACCTTTGGCTGAAGTGAGTGGAGATGCTCCTGGCTGCTGTGGAGAGAGGCTGGGAAAAGCCCTTGCAGCCTCCCAGTGCCTGGAGGGACCCCAGGAACAGGAGGGGAATGGGCTTGTTAAAGGGCAGAGACTGGCAGGACAAGGGGCTGGGGTGAAGCTGGAGGAGGGAAGGGGGAGAGGAGAGACTGGGGGGAAGTTCTGTGCAGAGAGAGTGGTGAGGGGCTGGCAGGGGCTGCCCAGAGAGGGGGTGGGTGCCCCATCCATCCCTGGGGGTGTCCAAGGCCAGGTTGGCTGGGGCCCTGGGCAACCTTGTGTAGCTCCAGGCCTGGAGGTTGGTGTCCCTGCCTGTGGCAGGGGGTTGGAGCTCTGGGACCCTTGGGGGTCCCTCCCAACCCAGCCCAGTCTGGGATTCCCTCCTGTCCTGTTGCTGGGGGCTTTGCTGATGGGGAACCAGCAATAACCTCTTGTGTTTCCTTCCAGGTGACCACAGTGCTCAGCTGGGGCTCCACGGCGCGAGCGGAGACGGGCTGGGGGATGAAAATGCAGCTGTGGAGGAAGGAGAGACCAGCCCAGACCCGCAGCCTCAGCAGGGCCGCAAAGTGCGGAGGGAGGCGTGTACCTGCCCCTACTGCAAGGACAGTGAGGGCAGGTAGGGCTGAACCCCCAGCTGACCCCCAGCACCAGGCTGTAACCCCAGAACTGCCTTGTGTGGGGTTACTTGTGGGCTCTAACCCCAAAACTGCCTTGTGTGGGGTTACTTGTGGGCTCTAACCCCAAAAGCACCTTGTTTTGGGTTACTTTTTCGGCTGTAACCCCAAAAACTCCTTGTTTGGGGTTACTTTTTGGGCTGTAACCCCCAAAACTCCTTGTTTGGGGTTACTTTTTGGGTTGTAACCCCAAAGCTGCCTTATTTGGGGTGACTTGTGGGCTGTAACCGCAAAAGCACCTTGTTTGGGGTTACTTTGTGGGCTGTAACCTCAAAAGCACCTTGTTTGGGGTTACTTGAGGGCTGTAAGCCCGAAAGCACCTTGTTTGGGGTTACTTTTTGGGCTGTAACCCCAAAAACTCCTTGTTTGGGGTTACTTTTTGAGCTGTAACCCCAAAAGCACCTCGTTTGGGGTTACTTTTTGGGCTGTAACCCCAAAGCTGCCTTATTTGGGGTGACTTGTGGGCTGTAACCCCAAAAGCACCTCGTTTGGGGTGACTTTGTGGGCTGTAACCCCAAAAGCACCTCGTTTGGGGATACTTTGTGGGCTGTAACCCCAAAAGCACCTCGTTTGATCCCTGTTCTCCCTCCCCTCCTGTCACCTTGAGCTTTGGGGGTTGTTTTAAACTCTTTTTTTTTTTTTCCCCCAAATCTGGTTTCTTTCAGGAGCTCTGGGGATCCAGGTAAAAAAAAACAGCACATCTGCCACATCCCTGGCTGTGGGAAGGTGTATGGTAAAACCTCTCACCTGAGGGCTCACCTGAGGTGGCACACGGGGGAGAGACCCTTCATCTGCACCTGGATCCTCTGCGGGAAGCGCTTCACCCGGAGCGACGAGCTGCAGCGGCACAAGCGCACGCACACAGGTAGAGCTCCAGGAGACCCCCCCTGTGCTCTGCCCCCCTGAGTCCCAGAGCTGGGGAACCCAGTACAGTGTGGGGCTGGTGGGGAGGGGTCAGAGGAGGGACATGGGGGTGATTAGAGGGGCTGGAGCAGCTGCCCTACGGAGAGAGGCTGAGGGAGCTGGGCTGGGTCAGCCTGGAGAGGAGAAGGCTGTGGGGGGACCTCACTGCAGCCCCCCAGTCCCTGAAGGGACCCCAGGAACAGGAGGGGAATGGGCTTGTTAAAGGGCAGAGACTGGCAGGACAAGGGGCTGGGGTGAAGCTGGAGGAGGGAAGGGGGAGAGGAGAGATTGGGGGGAAGTACTGTGCAGAGAGAGTGGTGAGGGGCTGGAAGGGGCTGCCCAGAGAGGGGGTGGGTGCCCCATCCATCCCTGGGGGTGTCCAAGGCCAGGTTGGCTGGGGCCCTGGGCAACCTTGTGTAGCTCCAGGGCTGGAGGTTGGTGTCCCTGCCTGTGGCAGGGGGTTGGAGCTCTGGGACCCTTGGGGTTCCTTCCAACCCAGACAAGTCTGGGATTCTATGATTGGAATGGGGGTGGGACTGGGATGGGGATAGGATTGGCTGCCCAGAGAGGGGGTGGCTGCCCCATCCCTGGGGGTGTCCAAGGCCAGGCTGGATGGGGCCCTTGGCAGCCTTGTGTAGCTCCAGGCCTGGAGGTTGGTGTCCCTGCCTGTGGCAGGGGGGTTGGAGCTCTGTGCTCCTTGGGGTCCCTCCCAACCCTGGCAGGGGAGTTGGAGCTCTGTGACCCTTGGGGTCCCTCCCAACCCTGGCAGGGGGGTTGGAGCTCTGTGACCCTTGGGGTCCCTCCCAACCCAACCCTGGCTGGGATTCTATGCCTCACTTTTGGAGGGGGATCAGACAGGGAAGACTCATCCCAGCCTCCCCCTGACTTACACACACTCCCCCCTTTTCTTTCCCCACCCCCCAGGGGAGAAGAAATTCGCCTGCCCGGAGTGTCCCAAGCGCTTCATGCGGAGCGACCACCTCTCCAAGCACATCAAGACCCACCAGAACAAGAAGGGAGGCACAGCCAACAACCTGGCCGTCAACGTCTCCGCCATCCCCATGGACACGGGGGCCTCGGGCGAGGGGAACGGCGGCGCCGCCCCCCCCTCCGCCCTCATCGCCACCAACATGGTGGCCATGGAAGCCATCTGCCCCGAGGGCATCGCGCGCCTGGCGGGCGGCAGCATCAACGTCATGCAAGTGGCCGACCTCCAGTCCATCAACATCAGCGGCAACGGCTTCTGAGGGGGGCCCCCGGCGGGCGACGCGGTGACGCAACCCAAGGGGGGGGGGCCTGTGCTGGGGGGAGGAGGGGGTGGTGGGGACGGAGGGGAGGTGGATGGATGGATGGATGGATGGTGGAGGGAAGGAGGGGGTGGTTGTGTGTCCCATGAGGTGACCCGACACGGAGCTGGGTGTTATCCCACCGTGAGGGTGACGTCCCTGTGTCACCCTCCAGCACTAAACCCCCAGCTCCTCTTCCCTGGGCTCGCAGCCCTCCCACCCCACACACCCCCCCCATACCCTCCCCAGGCCCGGTGGCCACACACGAAGGCCAGAGTTATATATATATTTTTTAATTTCGGCTTGACCTTATTATTATTATTATTATTTTCCCCCCTAAAACCCCCCTTCTCCCTTCCCCCCCACCCCACTTTGCCCTTCCCTCCTCTCCTCCCTCCCCGAGCTCCCCCTGCCCCTCTAGCTAGCCTTCCACGCCATCATGCCTTGGTTTCAAGACAAAGAAATTTAACTTTTTAGCAAAAGGAAAAGCAGAAAAGGAGAAAAAAAATACCCCCAAACCCAGAAAAAAAACCCTCAGCCCCCCCCAAAAACCCTCAGCCCCCCCCAAAACCCCTCAACGCCCCCCAAACCCCTTAACCCCCCCCACAAAACCCCTCAGCCCCCACAAAAAAAAACCCTCAACCCCACGAAAATAAAGACCAAACCTCATAAAAACCCTCCCAAACCTCTGAAAATAAAGCCCAAACCTCCAAAAAAACCCTAAAACCCCCCAAAATAAAGCCCAAACCCCATAAAATAAAGCCCAAGCCTCCAAAAAAAGCACCCAAACCTCAAAAAAACCTCTCAACGCCCCCAAAATAAAGCCCAAACCTCAAAAAACAACTCCTCAAACCCCAATAATAAAGCCCAGACTTCCAAAACCTCCCAAAACTCCAAAAATAAAGCCCAAACCTCCAAAAAAAGCCCCAAAATAAAGCCCAAACCCCCCAAAATAAAGCCCAAACCCCCCAAAATAAAGCCCAAACCTCCAAATAAACCTCCCAAACCTCAAAAAAAAACCCCAAATCCTCAAAAATAAAACCTAAACCTCAAAAAACCCCTCAAATCCTCAAAAATAAAGCCCAGACCTCCAAAAAACCTCTGAAACCCTCAAAATAAAGCCCAAACCCCCCAAAAAACCTCCGAAACCTCCAATAAAAACCCTCAAATCCTCAAAAATAAAGCCCAAACCTCCAACAAAACCTCTCAAACCTCCCAAAAAGCCTCCCAGACCTCCAAATAAACCTCCCAGACCTCCAAAAACCATCCTTAAATCTCAATTAAACCCCTCAAACCTCCCCAAAAAAAAGCCTCAACCCCCCAAAAAAACCCTCCCAGCCCCCCAAAAATGGAAAAGAAGTTTAAAAAAAAAAGGAAAAAAACTATGAAAATCAGGAGAAAAGAGACTCTGTGAATATTCTCTCTATAAAATATGGGATGTGGCTGGTGTGAGGGAGCAGGGGGGTCGCTGCCAGCCGGGCTGGGGTCTCTTGGATGCCTTATCTGGGAACAGGACGAGCCTGGGGAGGGGTGGGGGGGGGCAGGACCCTGGCCTTGCT
>NC_140116.1:1389879-1637379 GCF_964237585.1 Gallinula chloropus
GGGAAGGGGGGCTGCCTGGGTGTCCTGGGGGGTCCCCAGGGGGTTTTGGGGTGCTCAGGGGTTGTAAGGTGCCCATATTTTGGGGGGAGGGGGGCTGCCTGGGTGCCCTGAGGGGTCATCAGAAGGTTTTGGGGTGCCCATTTTTTTGTGGGGGTCCTTCCTGGGTGCCCTGGGGGGTTCCCCAGGGGTTTTGGGGTGCTCAGGGGGTTTTGGGGTGCCCATATTTTGGGGGGAGGGTCCTTCCTGGGTGCTCTGGGGGGGTCCTCAAGGGGTTTTGGGGTGCTCAGGGGTTGTGGGGTGCTCATGTTTTGGGGGGAGGGTCCTTCCTGGGTGCCCTGGGGGGTCCTCAGGGGGTTTTGGGGTGCCCATGTTTTGGGGGGGGTGTCCTTACTGGGAGCTCTGGGGGGGTTCCCCAGGGGTTTTGGGGTGCTCAGGGGTTGTGGGGTGCCCGTGCTGAGCCCAGGGGGGGGTCCCGCAGCCCGGGGGGGCTCTGCCGGAGCTGCTGGAGGATTCCTGGGACCCCGACCCCGAGGCGCGGCTGTCGGCAGAGCGGGTCCTGCAGCGGCTGCAGCGCCTGGCGGCCGGGCCCCCCCCGCCCCCCGGGCCCCCCCCGCCCCCCCGGCCCCCCCCCCGCCCCCCGGGACCCCCCCACCGGCTGCTGCCCCCCCCCGGCCCTCCGGACCCCCGGGGAGCCCCGATCTTCGGGCCGCCCCCCCGGCGGATGAGCGAGAGGTGGGTGCGGAGGGAAACTGAGGCACGGGGGGGGTGGGTGTGGGGGGTGCGGGGTGTGGGGGGGGGATCCCAGGCGCTCCGGTTCGCTCCTCCTGGCCCCCCCCCCGCCTCATTCCCCCCCCCCCCCCGCCCCGGCAAAGGACAGGGTGTCCCCGCCCCCCCCTCGCCCCTCCCCCCGCCCCCCCTCGCCCCTCCCCCCGCCCCGGGGAGGGCCCCGGGGTCCGGCCCCTCCCCCCGTTTCCTGCGGGCGGGGCCGCGGCCGGAGCGGAGGCGGCAGGTGGGAGCGGACCCCCCCCCCACGACCCCCCGGGACCCCCCACGACCCCTCGGGACCCCCCCACCCTCCTGCACCCCCCCCCAAATCCCCCTGTGTATCCCCCGTGCCCCCCCCAGCCCCCCCCCCCGCACCCCTCTGCCCCCCCAGCCCCCTCTCACCCCCCTGCCCCCCCCCAATATCCTCCCTACACCTCCCCCCCCGCACCCCCAAACACTCCTGGCCCCCCCTGACTCCCCCAACCCCCCCCCCCCGGGCTCTGACCCCCCCATAACCTCTGACCCCCCCAAGTCCCCCCCCCGCACCCCCAAACTTCCCCCCCCCCAGCCCCTCACCCCTGGGGGGGGGTGACACACACACACGGGGGGGGCCCCCCCAGCTGCCGTGACTCAGTTTCCCCTCGGAGGCGGCAGGGGGGGGGGGTGGGGGGGTGGGGTGTCCCCCCCCCAGGGAGCTTCAGGGGGTTTGGGGGGGTCCCCACTCACCCCATGTGCCCCCCCCCCAGGTCCCAGAGGTGTCACCCACCATGTGGAACCCCGGTGCAGGTAAAGGGGGGAGGGGGAACACCCCCAGAGTTGGGGAGGCTCCCTTGACACCCCCCCCCTTCCTGCCCCCCCCAGGGCAATGGGGGGGGGGGAATCGTGTGTGTGACCCCCCCCCCCTTAATTTTCTCTCTTGTCCCCAGGGCAGCCGCCCCCCCCCAACCCCGTGTACCCCCCAAACCCCATGTACACCCCCCAGCCCCCCCCCCCAAAACCCTGTGTACCCCCCCCAGCCCCCCTATGCCCCCCCTGGGGTACCCCCAAACCCAGCGGGGGTGCCTGGGCAGCCCCCATACCCCTCTGGGCTGCCCCCAGGGCCCCCCCTGCACCCAATGGGACCCCCGGGGTGCCCTTCTCTGGTGCCCCCCCACCCTGGGGTGCCCCCCTACCCCGGGGTGCCCCCCCTGTGCCCCCCCGTGCTGGACAAGAAGGCGGCCAAGAAGATGAAGAAGAAGATGAAGAAGGCCCACAAGAGGCACAAGGTAGGGGGGGCCGTGGGGGGGGGACACACACACACAGAGGGGGTGTCCCCCCCCAGCCCCCCCCGGTGCTTACGGCCGTCCTGTCCCCACAGCGCTCTTCGTCCTCCTCCTCCTCCTCCAGCAGCGACTCCGACTGAGCCCGCGACCCCCCCCCAGGTCCTCCTGGGTGCTGTGACCACCCGTGGCCCTGGGTGACCACCCAGGACCACCTGGGACCTCCCAGCTCCCCTCAGGACCACCCAGGATCTCCCGTGTCCCCCTGGGACCTCCCATGTCCACCCAGGACCTCCTGGGACCTCCTGTGTCCCCCTGGGACCTCCCAGGACCTCCCAGGACCACCCAGGACCTCCTGTGTCCACCCAGGGCCACCCAGGACCACCCAGGACCTCCTGGGACCTCCTGGGACCTCCTGTGTCCCCCTGGGACCTCCCAGGACCTCCCAGGACCACCCAGGACCTCCTGGGACCTCCGGTGTCTACCTGGGACCTTCCATGTCCACCCAGGACCTCCTGTGTCCCCCTGCGACCTCCTACCTCCCCTCAGGACCACCCAGGATCTCCCATGTCCACCCAGGACCACCCAGGACCACCCAGGACCTCCTGTGTCCCCCTGGGACCTCCCAGGACCACCCAGGACCACCCAGGATCTCCTGTGTCCACCCAGGGCCACCCAGGACCATCCTGGGACCCCCCCGTGTCCCCCTGGACCCTCCTGTGTCCACATATGACCTTGTGTACCCCCCCATGTGCCCCCCCCTTCCCTGGGGGTGCCGGGGCGGGGCGGGGGGGGGTCTCTGTGTGCCGGGGTCCCCCCTGTGCCCCCCAATAAAGCCCCGGGACACCCTCCCGCCTCCCTGTCTCCTTTGTGGGGGGGGGGAGAGGGGGGCAACGGGCTGACAGACCCCCCCGCCAGCCCCGGCGAGGGGGGGGACGCGGGGTTTGGGACCCCCCCCCACCCCTGGGACCCCGCGACACCCCCAACCCCCCCCCACGAAGTCCTCCAAGCCGCGGGAGGCACTGGGGTTCTGCGGGGCCGCTCTACCCGCGCGTCCCACCCCCCCCCCCATCCCCGGCCAGAACTCTGTGGTACGGGCGGGGCGGGGCGGAGCGTGGGGGGGGGGTGGGTGGGAGGAGAGGCCGCTCTATCCCCGCCCCGCCGCGCCTCGCTGGTGCGCGGCGTCCGTTTCCGGGTCGGGGCGGGGTGTAAATCGGGCCGCTCCCGCCGCCCCCTCCCAGACCCGCCGCGGCCGCCGCAGCAGGAGCAGCCGCCGCCTTCCCTCCTCCCGCCGCTTCCTCCCGCCGCCATCCCGCCCGCCCGCCCCGGCGCGCTTCCCTCTTCCCCCCCCACCTTCCCTCCCCTCCTTCCCCGCCCTCCCTCCTCCCGCTCCGCCCGGAGCGCCCTTCTCCCGCCGCCGTTACCGGCGCCGCTCCAGGTAGGCCCGATCCCCCTCCCTTTCCCCCCCCCCGCCCTTTTCCACCCCCCCCCCCCACCTTCTTCATTCCCTTTTCCTTTCTCTTTTCCCTTCCCCCCACCCAAAAAAGCTTTTTCCTTTTCCTCCGGCGCCGACTTCCACGCCGAGCCGCGGCCTCGCGTAGCGCCTCGGCGCCGCCCTCCCTTACACCGACGCCGGCCGCGCCCTCACGCCAGCCCGCGGCCTACGTGCGGCCTACTCGCGGCCTAGGCCGCGGCCTGCGCGCGCGCCGCGCCGCCGCCCGGGGCGGGCTGGGGGAGGGACGGGGGGTCAAAGGGGGGGGTGAAGGGGGTGGGGGGGCACCGCTGCCTCTCGCCCCCTTCCCCGACACCCTCCCCTCGCCCCCCGCTGCGGGTCCCGGGTCCCGGGAAGGCCGGGGAGCCGCGTGCGTCACATGGCGCCGGCGGCTGCTGCCCCCCCCCCCACCCCCCCCTCCCAGCCCGGTACCGGGGGGGGGATTTTGGGGCTTTTTTTTTCCCCCCTTTTTTTTTTTAATCTTTTTTTTTTTCTTTAGTTTTTCTTTATTTTTTTTTTAATAATTTTTTTAAATGTTTTTTTTTTTTTTCCGGTCGGGGCCGGTTTTTGCCGCCATCCCGAGTTGGGGTTTTTTCCCTTCCCGCCCCCCCCTCCACCTCCAGCCCGGTTCGTGGTTCTGGGGCGGGGCGGAGGGGGAACGAAAGGCTCGGCTCGGGGTGGGGGGACTCTCTAAACCCCCGTTCGCACCGGGTCCTGCCCGGTTTGCAGCCGCGATCCCAGTCCGGGGGTCTCCCCCCGCCCCCCCCCGCCTCCCCACTCCCCTCCGGCTCTGAATCCCGGTTCTTCCTCGGCCCCGTTTGGGCTCCGGAGCCTGAACCGCGCTCCCGGGACTCAGCCGATCGCCCCGTTACCCCCCCCTCCGCCCCCCAGGCTCCATTCCGAGGGCCGGGTCCGGCTTAGAGCTGGGATCCCGGGACTGGGGACCCTCCGGATCTGATCCGGAGGTTCGGTCCGGAGCCCCCCTCATTCCCCCCGGGCTGATGAGTCAGGTTTAGACCTGAGATCTCCAGCCCCGGAGCTGTTTCCCCCCCCTCCCTGCCCCGCCGCAGGGATGAGCCAGGAAGCCACGTTTCTTTATCCCCCCCCCGCAGGGACAGGCTGTTTTTGGAGCCAAATCCCTGCCCTGGCACCCGATCCCCTGTTTCCCCATAATGGTCCCAGTTTGTGGCCAGGATCCTGAGTGGGGATGCCCTGGGGTGGGTGTTTGATCCCGGTACAGGCAGCGTGTGGGGACCGGTCCTCCCACGTGTACCGGGGTGGGGGGTGAGGGGGGGGGTCAGGCAGGGCTGCCGGATGGAGGTAAGGAAAAGTTTGGGGGAAGTTTCCTAGCGGAAGAAGCTCCCTGTGAGCCTGGGCAGGGGCAGCCAGGGCCTGGGCCTGCCCCACACGGCTTCTCCTCTCCCTTTGCGTAACCCCCTGGCAGGTTTGGTCAGCTCCTTTTGTCCCCCACGGGCTTCCAGGCAGCCCCAGTAACCGACCCAAGCTCGTTCGACAGGCAAAACCGCTGCCAGGAGAGCAAATTAATGCTCACCAAAGCGAACTGGGACGCTGAACTGGTGGGAGGAGGAGGAGGAGGAGTGGGTTCAGAGCCGGCGGGTGCCAGGGAGGCTCCTGCCACCTCCGGTGAACCGGGCAACTCGTAAACAACCCGGCTCGTGGGCTCGGGTCTAGACTCTGCTCCTGGCTCTGCTGCTGCCAGGCTTGGATCCTGGGCTCTCCTTTCCAAACTAGGCACCTTTTTGGATCCACTGGGATGTCAGGCTGAGTTTATAGAGGCCGTGGCATAAAAAACAACCCCCGGCCAAAAGCCCTTTGGTGCCAGTGGCTTCCCCTTAAAAGAACATTAACCCTGGGGCACTGGCCTCTTGGCACCAGCCCCTGCCAGGTTAAACCCCTTCCCCCTGGCTCCATCTTCTCCCTGGGCTTGGTTAAACTTTACTGGTAGGGTGTGTGACCAGCCAGGCTGCTAAAAAGAGCCCCAAACCCCACTTGATTTACCTTAAATTTCTGAAGGAAAAGGGTTGGCTGAGCTGGTGTTTGGCAACTGCTGCCCCAGGTTGTTTGAAACCTGATCGGGCGCTCGCGTGGCCTTGAGTAAAGCAGCCTGGAAACGGGCTCTGAGAGGCCTCCCCACGCAGAGAAGTTGCTCTGGGGGTTTTATTTTCTCAGCAGCAACCCCCCCACCCCACTTCCTGAGTGGGTTAAACCACAGGGAGACAGAGCAGTGTGTGTGTGTGTGTGTGTTCACACGTGGCTGTGGAGGAAAACCCGTGAGGGAGCAGAAAGCGTGGGGCTCGTGAGCACAGGAGAGAGAGTTTCCTGGAGCTGTGGGGGAAGTTTCAGTGAGGAGCAGGGCTGGAAGGAGGGAGGGGATGAGTGAGACTGTCCTGATGCAGGTGGGATTGTGCTGGAAAACCCCTGGCAGGAGGAGGAGGAGGAGGAGCAGCCTGTTGAGGAGCTGAACTGTTGGGGATCAGCTCCCCTGATTGTCACTTGGGAGGGGAGCACGGCCCTAAATCTGCCAGGAAGGATATCCAGGGGTGGGAGAGGGAAGAAAAAACCTTGGAAAGGAGCTTAAATCCCCCTGGGATGGGCCTGGAAGTGTGTGGGGAGGGTCCTTGTAGCCCCTGAAACAAACCTGTGTCGTTGGTAGCTCCGCTGCCCCAGCACTGCCGCAGCCTGACTCGAGCCAGCGCAGCTCAAGATGGACACCGGTGTCATTGAAGGTGGATTAAATGTCACACTCACCATCCGACTACTCATGCACGGCAAGGTACGACCCAGGGGGCAGGGGGCTGTGCCCAAACCCCTTCACCCCACACAGGGGGGGAGCTTCTCTGGGCGCTGGGGGTGCTGCCGTGGGGGTGAGTCGCCGTGGGTCAGGGTGCTCGGAGCTGTTTGGGTGTTGCAGGCGGTAGGAATGTGCTGCCTGGCACCCAGCCTGCTCCTGGGTATCTCATGACAGGGCAGGCAGCGCTTTAAAGTGTAACACATCAGTAAAAATAACAGCTCTTGGGGCAGGGAGGGGAATGAGGGGGGGGAAAGGAGCGAGCTGGGGGGAGCTCAGCTGGCAGAGTGGGGTCTGTACCCATGGGGGGTGCTGGGATCTTGGGTTTAGCTGCAAAAAGAGAGCTGGGAGGAGGGTTTTAGCCTTCAGCACGGGCTAATTGCTCCTTTTCTTTCCTTGCCAGGAGGTGGGAAGCATCATTGGGAAGGTAAGTGAGCTCCAGACCCCTCGCTCACCCCGTGTGTCTGTGTGTCCCCCCCCACCCCCTTTCCCTTCCACTCCCCCGCTGCAGCCCTGCTAATTCCTCTCTCCCTTCTCTTTTCCCTCGCACAGAAAGGGGAGTCGGTGAAGAAGATGCGTGAGGAGGTGAGTCTGAGGGCGGGGAGGGTCGGGATGGGGCTGGGCTGGGGCGGTGGGGCCTTCAAAGGCCTCGGGGCCTGTGCCAGGCCGCACCGGCAGCAGATGGGAGCCGCGGGCGCAAGGCATGCTGGGAGTTGTAGGCAGGAGGCGGGCAGGAAGCCGAGGAGGATAAGATGGCTGCCCTGAGCCGCGGCGGGAGGGAGGGGAGGGGAGGGGAAGGACTCAGGGGGACAGCCACCGGCCTAAGGCAGAGCTGAGCTGGGCGGTGTCACCCCGTGGCTGCTCCTGGAGGGAGGAGGGTGGCGGGGGGGGGGACAGGGAGCCCTGATGTCCCCTGGTTTCCCTCCCGGGCAGAGTGGCGCTCGCATCAACATCTCAGAAGGGAACTGCCCCGAGCGGATCATCACCCTCGCTGGACCCACCAATGCCATCTTCAAAGCGTTTGCGATGATCATTGACAAACTGGAAGAGGTGTGTCTGCAGCCCCCAGCCCCCTCCCCGGCCCCCAGCCCCCTCCCCAGCCTTCAGCCCCCTCCCCACACCCCCCAGTGCCCACAGCGGGGTTCCTGCCCTGCCTGCAGTCACCCTTTATGCCCTTCCCCGGCTAAATTTGCCCTGGGGGAGGGTGTGTGGGGGTGTCCAAAGCTCTTCCCTAGGGATGAGCAGCCGGATGGGCTCGTCCCACACGGTGTTTTCCCCCTGGGGCCTGATCTTTGCCCAGCAGCGCTCAGGGTCAAGGTCCGGGCAGCGCTGGTTCCTGTGTGTGTGCTCAGCCATCCTTAAACAGCCACTTGCTGAGTATCACAGCCCCGGGGGGGACATTTCTGGGCTCAAAACCCACCCCCTGGCTGCCAGTTAAAGCCCTTTAAAGCCCTGCTCTTGTTTTAAACCCCCCCTGGCTTTGGCTCATCCTCCCTGGGGGGGGGTTGTGCTGCTTCCCCATCATCCTCGGCGCGTAGCCGGGGCTCAGCTCCGTCCTCCAGCCCCACCAAGGAGGGAACGTGGGCTGTGCAGCGCTGAAGGAGGAGCTGCACTGTGCCTCTGGTCCTGTTGAATCTGGGACTTCCATGGGGAGTGTTGATCCTGGCTGCAGGTGTTGCAGCCTGCTCAGGGCCGTGGTGCTGGAGTTTGCCCGTCCTGCTCTGCGGCGTTGGGAAGGTGCGAGCTCCTGGCCTGGGGCAGGGCAGAGCTCTGTGAGCCCTCACCTCACCCACAGGGGTAAAAATCCTGTTGCCTTTTACATTTGGGGAACCCTTCCCTGGGAGAAAACAGCCCAGTGGTGGCAGATCTGTCCCTCAGGCCTCTCTAGTCCCCCCTCTGCCTAAAAGGCAGCTGAGCCTGGGGCTGTTTGTGCCATTCCCCAAGAGCAGGAGTCCTCTGGGCTCCCTGGCCGAGCGTGGCTCCTGGCTGCTGGCTCTCTGAGTGGGAGCTTTGATTTTAGTAGGTCAGTTGAGCTGTGGCCTTGTGCCTCCCCTCCCCCTGCCAGCACATGACCACTGTAATCAGGGCTGGGCTTGTTTTTCCTGGAGCTGCTCCTGATTTCCCCCCCCCCTTCCCATACACATCCCCCCCTGTTAAACTGGGAGGCTCCATGCTGAACTGGGAGCTGTGGGGACACCAAGCCCCCAACCACTTGTCCCCCTCCCAACACCAGCACAGCCAGTTCCCGTTTGGCTGTGGCATGACCCAGCTGGTGCCTCTGGGCTGGGCTGGGTGGGGGTTTAACCCCCTCTTTTCATTCAGACAACACAATTTGGCTGCTTCTTCCCCCAAAATGTGGCCATGTTGTTTCTGGGAAGCTCTGGGAGAACCCAGGGGGGGTCACCTTGGCCCAGCGTGCCCCCTACTACCATCATCTTCCTCACCCCCTCCCTCTCTGCCAGGCACGTCCCCCCTCTGCGTGCCCTTGCAGTGGGGGGGCCGTGCCAGGCTGCCCCCTCTGAGTAACTCCTCTTCCTCACAGGACATCAGCAGCTCCATGACCAACAGCACAGCTGCCAGCCGGCCCCCGGTCACCCTCCGGCTCGTGGTACCCGCCAGCCAGTGCGGGTCCCTCATTGGGAAAGGAGGCTGCAAGATCAAAGAGATAAGAGAGGTGTGTGGGGGGCAGGGGAGGGGTATGCATGGGGTCTGGGTGCCCCCAGGGGTAAATCCTCATGTTGGGACCCCCCCTTCCTCCTCAGTGGTACCACTCAGCAGAAATGTGGCATCACTTGGCTGCTTTTAGATCTCTCTGTGTTTTTGGTGCTTGTAAAACTGATCCCCCATCCCCTCCCACCCTCCCCCTGCAGCAGGACACTTGGGTTCTTGTCCCCCCCCCCTTTCTCCACCTCTTGGTTTCCCTCCTCCCAGCCTTTTCCCAGCTCTTGGGGTTGGGGGTGGGATGTGGGATGTCCTGCCAGGCCTGTGTCACCCTCAGTGATGCCGTTCAGCACCCAGTGCTGCCAGTGGCTTCACTCTCCAGTTACTGGGAGAGGCTGCAGCCTGGGCCCTCCTCTCCTGCCCTGGGCTCCCGATGACCAAATTCTATCCCAGCTAGGATTAAAGGACTTTATTTGGAGGGGAAAGGAGGAGGGAGTGGGACAGTTTTGGCTATCTATAACCCAGCCACGGGGTTTGTTGCTGAGGTCACAGCCCTCCCTGGGGTCTGACGCTCTATTTTTAACCCTCAACTTTGCAGAGCACGGGGGCACAGGTCCAGGTGGCAGGAGACATGCTGCCCAACTCGACCGAGCGAGCCATCACCATCGCTGGGATCCCACAGTCCATCATTGAGTGTGTCAAACAGATCTGCGTCGTCATGCTTGAGGTAGGGCCTCCCCCTCCCTGCCCCAAGAGTCTGTGGGGGGTTTAATTCCTGCCCCACCACACACACACACACACACACCCCCCACACACACGAGCTGTGTGCCCTTGGGGAGCCGTGTCCCTCATGAGTGGAAAGTGCTGAGGCTGGAGGAAGGGCTGCTGGGGGATAAAGGGATAGCTGGGGGATTACAGCCTCATCCAGGTGAGGCTTGGAGCAGCTTAAAGCTGGGGTCGAGCCAGGTTTCTGGAGCTGCTCCCTGGTGACAGGTCGTGCTGCCCAGCACGGTGACACTACGTGGTGGCATCCTGCTGTCCTGAGTCACCCTCTTGCTCCTTGGGTGTCCTCCTTGGGGCCCTGTGCCCAGGCCTGGGAAGAAATAGGCTTGCTTCCACGTCTTCCCAAAGGGCTGGTGCTTAAATCCCATGGCAGAGCATGTCTGGGGGGTGGGTAGGGGAGCGGCGGTGCCAGGGGTCTGACCTTCCCTCTCTGCCTGTCACCCAGTCTCCCCCGAAGGGCGTCACCATCCCGTACCGACCCAAGCCATCCAGCTCCCCTGTCATCTTTGCAGGCGGTCAGGTAAGGCCTCTCCTCTGCTCCTGGGGTCTGGGGTGGGGAGAAAAATTTGGGGGGGGGAAGGGGGGGTGTTTGAGGGGGGTGGGGGTGGGGGGGATGGAGCTGCCACGCTCCGCTCTGCGTGCCTGTCACCCACGCCGCTGCCTCCAGCGCAGAGCTGCTCTCCCAGAGCCTGCTCCCAGCTGGGCTCGCTGAGGGATGCCAGAGGGCAGAGGTGGGCTGAGGGGAGGGGGGGGATAAAAGGTCTGATTTGGAGAGGAGGGGGCTGTTGGCAAAATGATCCTGGGAATTAACCAGCTAAAAAGAAATCCCAGTGTGGTGGTGGCGGCGGCGGCGGGGGATCTGAATGGGGCTGGGAGTGCAGCTGCCCAAATCTGGGCTCTGCCCCCCTGCCTTGGGCTGGCTCTGAGGACTTGGTGGGACCTGCTGTGGGTGACCGGCCCGGAGGGTGATGATGGTGGTGGTGGTGGTGGTGGTGGGGAGGGTGGGGGGGGGGGAGGGGTGTGTCTCTGCTCTCTGGGGCTGGCTTTTGGGGTGCAGAGGCTTAGCCTGTGCTGTTGGGAAGGGGTGGGGTGTGGAAAAGCCTCATCTTGCAGGAGGGGGGAGGGTGTCAGATAGGAGTAGCCATCAGGTAACGTGGGGTTCAGTCCCTCCTGCGCTGAGCTGAGCCAGGGGAGTTGTCTGCTCTCTGCTGCCAGGCCAGGTTACAGGTGACAGGGCTCCCCTTGGGATCCTGTCTGCTGTAAAGCCCTGAATTTAATTCCCCCACCCTGGACCCCCACCCTGGCCCTGTTTGGGGTCGGGGGGGTCCTTGCCCACGCTCCCACCTGAGCTGCTGGGTAAGAACAGGAGGCTCAGACCCGGGTGTGGGGGGCTCCTCCTCCCCACCCCGCGGTTCCCAGGGCTGCTGATCACGCTGCTTGGAGAACACACATCCGCTGCCTTCCTGCCCTCAGGGAGAGACCCCTGGGGAGGGGGTGGGCTCTCAGGGAGAGACCCCTGGGGGGGGGCGGGTGGGCTCCTCCAGCACGGACACGGAGCCCCAAGCCGGCTCAGGCAGCGCAGGCAGGGGGTGGTGGTGTCCGTGGAGGCCTCTGTAGGCAGGGAAGGGAAGGGGGTAGCTGCCGCCGGCCTCCCAGAGAGCCAGGCCTGACTCTGCTCTTCCTCTCCCCCCCCTCCTCCTCCTCATCCTGCCAGGCTGGCACGCCACGCTTGTTGTGGGGACGGACCTGCTGCCGCCGTCCCCTTCCTCGCCTTGGCCACCCCTTCCACCCACCCCCCCCCACCCCCTTTTGCCCTCCCTTCCTCTTCCCCCTCTCCCTGAACCCAGTCAGCCCACCCCCTCCCACTTCCCCTCCCGCTTCTCCCGCCGCTCTGCGCCCCGGGGGAAGCGCCTGGCCGGTACATCAGTGCCCCCCCCTGACATCCCCCCCAGCAATTGAGGGGGGGGGGGGGGGGGCCGTACCGTGAAGCCCCCACACCCCCCGTGGCGCGGGAGCAGGCTGCCTTCCCCGTTAGAGCAGTGAGGAGCAGGCTTCCCACGGCCACGCATCTCTTCCCCTTCCCCTCCCTCCTCTTTTTTTCCCACCCCTCTTCCCCTTCCCCTTCTCCTTCTCTTCCGACCCCCTCTCCCCCCCTTGGCCCAGGGCCGCGGCCAGCCCCACGCAGCCATCGGGGCCCCGCTCCCGGTTGGTGTTGTGCTCTTGTCTTTTGCAGCTCAGAGTTAGTTTTGTGCTTGAGAGCCAGGTTTAAAAAAGCCCTGGAGAGAAAACACAGACACACACACACACAAAAAAGAGAAAGACAGACAAATAGCAAGCAGAGCTGATGTCGATGTGAGTTTGGTGTTAGCGGAAGGTTTTGGATTGACAGCCCTGGAGACTGAAGTCCTCTAATTTATCCACAGGACAGGTACAGCAGCGGCAGTGCGAGCTACCCCCACACCGCCCCATCCATGTGCCTCAACTCTGACTTGGAGGGACCACCTCAGGAGGTGAGAGGGGAGTTCAGTCTCCACGGCCCGTTCAATCCTTGGCCTCTCTGAGACTGCCAACAAGGGTGGCATCCCTGTCCCCGTCCCCCAAAACCCGTCAACGGTGGCTTTTGTGCTGTGGACTCCTGTCCACTGGGAACTGGACTCTGAGCCCACCAACCTCTCCTCACGCAGGCCACCCGGCAGCCACTGCATGGCAACGAACTTGGGCCAATTCCAGCCTGGGCTGCAGTTCTTCCGGTGACCTGGAAGTGAGGCTGTGTACCCCCCTCTCCCCTACCTATCCCACCCACCCCCAAACCTGCCCGCCCCCTCCAAACCCCCCCCAAACTCCCCCCCACATTCCCCCACCCCCCCCACCCACCTCCCACCCCACCATCAAAAACCTTAGCCAGCCAGGCCCCAGCCAGTGACTCGCCCTTTCTGGGTAGCTTCAGGAGGAATCTGAAGTCTGTGGCTGTCCCTTAACCTCAAGACATGGAATTGTGGCAGGTCAGGCACTCAGCCTTGTTACCCCCCACCCACCCCACCCCCCGAATGCCTCTCTTTTGCCTTGTCTAGCCTCGGTAGCCAGCTCCAGCGTTTACCTCTAGCTTGCCCAGCGACGTTTTCCTAGGCGTGTGGAAGTGACCAGAGGACTCGGAATCGGGGGACCGATTTTTTTTTGGGGGGGGGGGGGGGGAGGGGGTTGGGGGGAGGAATCTTTAAGGGGTGGAGGGTGGGGGAATGCTGCTGGGCAGGGGGAAAGAAGGGGCTGGGAGCTAGCAGGGCTGGCGTTTTGGGGGCGTTGGAGATCTTTCCCCTGTCAGCAAGGCCTGGGGGGCGCAGGGCTAGGAGCATTGTCGGACTCCACCACACCATACATCTTCATCAAGATCCCAGCCGTTCTGTTTTTTGTCTGCCACTCTTTTTTTTATTATTATTATTATTATTATTACTACTACTACTACTATCTTTTTTTTTTGGGGGGGACGGCGCCAACACTGTCCACTCCCTCCCTGTAACCGCCACGTAAGGCCAATTCGAGTAACAGCCCGTCTAGAAAACTGCTTGTTACAGCATTTATCCATCCCCTGCCTCTCCCTGCCCCACTTCCCTCGCCCCGGAGAACTCTCCACCTTGGCTCTCTGACTTCCTGGCTAGTTGAAATCTGTCTGTCCCTGGGTGGCTGTCCGATGGTTGTTAATAGGACTGTTTTCCTCCTTTTGTAGGCCTATACCATTCAAGGACAGTATGCCATTCCACAGCCAGATGTAAGTTTTGTTTTACAACTTCTTGTCTTGAAATCCACCCTCTTCCTTCTCCCCTTCCAAAATTTTCTCCGTGCTTTCTCCACTCGAGCCGCTAGCCGTCCAGCTTGGCCTTGAGCTCCCCCCCAAAAAACTCCACCCCCCTTCCAATTCGCAGCCAATTTCACCTGGTCTCAGATCTCTTCCTTTTTCCTTCCCCTCACCTTCTTTCCAACATTTCCCTCCTTAAATATATAAAAATACATATTTTTATTTTTTGTTCCAACCCACCTCTCCCTCGGCTTGGCATCTCACACACCAGCTCCAGCTTTACCCCTTGCGCCCCCCCTGTCCCCCCAGCCCCCTTCCTTTCCCCCCCCCCTTCCTTTCCCTCTCTTCCCCCTTGAATTTGGCACGCAGCCTGCCAAGAGAAAACTAAACCTGCACGTGGTGGTGGTGGTGGTTCTCCCGGGGCAGGGGACAGCTGGCCCAGCGAGGTGGCAGTTGTGGGATGGTCGGGGTGCAGGGGAGGGGGGGGATGATGTGACACCCACACAAGGTTGGCTCTGGCCTAGGTTGCCACCAACCTGCCTCAGGGATAATTTGGGAGGGGAGTGACAGTCCAGGCAGTGGCCTCCTCTCCCTCAGGCGCTGTCCCAGTTCGCTGTCAGACACCACCATCCTCTGGCACCCATGTTCATCCCGTAGGCTTGTGGTGGTGGGGGCTGATCTCCGCTCCTGGCACCCTTAGAGTCAGTGAGGGGAGTTTTTTAGGGGGGGGGGGACATGACCCCACACCCCAGAAACGCGCCAGGCAAGGGAGGAGAAGGGCTGGAAGGAGGCTGGGCTTAGATGAGCTTCTCCAGGGGACCGAACCCAGCCGGGTTCCACCCCCGTGGTCCCTCCCCGCTGCTCCCTGCATGGTGTGGTGTGAGCACCCCGCCTGCCTCCTCTCTCCTGCTCCTCTCCGCTTCTCTCCCCGAGCTCCTCTCCTACCTCGCTTCACCCCCGGGGTGGGGGGGTGTGGACGCAGCCCCCTCCCAGCCCACCATGGCCTGGTGCCCCTTCCCTCTCCATGAGGAGAGGGGCCGTGTGTGGAGGGGCCAGGGCAGCCCAGTGCCACCAGCAGTGTGTGTGTGTTGATGTGCTGTGAGTCCTGGCCCTGCTTGGCCTTGGGAATTGGCTAACATCAGCCTTTTTCTTTCTCTCTTTTTTTGTTTTGTTTTGTTTTTTTCTTGTTTTCCTTTTTTTTTTGTTGTTTTCTCTCTCTCTCTCCCCCTCTAGCTGACCAAGCTGCACCAGTTGGCAATGCAACAGTCACACTTTCCAATGTCTCATGGCAACACTGGATTCAGTGGTATGGAAACTCCTTCTCTCTCCTTGTTACGCTAACGTGGGCCAAAGGCCAGCCTGTTGGCTCCTCTCACATGGGGCCTCTGCTTGGGGCTTGTGCTCTCCAAAACCAAACCAAAAACCAAACCAAAACACCCCAAAAAAACCTTCCCCCACCTGACCAGGTAATGATTTTCTTCTTCTTGTGGTGGTGACATCTCTGGGGGTAACTTGGTACCGGCTTCTCCAGCTTGTGGGGGACCCACAGAGGGTAGGAGGAGGAATAAAAACCCAAACCAAAAACCACTGAGCAAGGCAGGGCCTCCGTGCTGCTTTCCTTCCTCTTCATCCCCATCCTCCACAGCTCTGCCAATGCACAGGGAGACCCCCCCCAACCTGCAGCACCCTCTCTCTCTCTTCCCCTCTGGCTACTCCAGCCCTGAGCAGGCAACCACTGAGCTGTACCAAATTGGCTGTAGATTTGCTAAGATGGCTAAAAAAAGGAAAAAAAACTGAAAAAAAAAAGGAAAAACCTTTTAAAGGAAAAATAGCCCTTTAAAAAAATCTCCATTTGGGGCTCTCAACCTGAGACAGCCAAACTCATTGTCACTTGTATCTTAACAGGCGTTGAATCCAGCTCTCCAGAGGTGAAAGGCTATTGGGGTAATGACCAAAAACCAAAATCTGTAGTTATTCTATTGTGTATTAATCCTGACTGGGGTCTTGTTCTCCCTGTTAAATGCTGCCTGCCTTCTGTGCACGGATTGGGGGGGGTGCTGTCAAGGGGGGAGCCTTAGAAGGGCTGGAGGTACCTGCCTGGTTTGGTTGGACGTGCCCTGGATTGAGTGGAGAGCAGCAGGATTTGGTGGAGGGCTCAGTCCAGCACCTGTAACCTTTTGGGCCCCCCCCCTCCCCTCTTTGTTTTACCCCCCCACCCACCCCCAGCCATGTGCTGGGGCAAGAAGGGGAGTTGAGAGAAGTGATTTTCCCCCCCTTCAGGGAGTTGCTGGAGCTGATCAGGTTGCCTGCAGCAGCCAAAGAGTGCACACACTCCCCCCACACCCCTCCAAAACACCCCCACACCCCCCATTTGCTGCTGGTTTGAGGTTTGGGGGGGGGGACACATGCACACGGTGCCCCCTTAACAGCTTCAGCTGCTGGTGTGTCCCCCGAGCTGCTTCACCCCCAGGCTGAGGTCTGAGGGTCCCACTGCTCCCTGTAGCCAGAGTGAGCAAGGGAAGGTGGGGAAATAATTAAAACCACCTAAAAGAAGAGGGAAAAAAACCCTAATTAGACCCATTTAGCATGTGCCTGGCCCCATCTGAGAGGTGAGCAGCCTCAGAGGGCTTGTGGAGGCTGGTGTAGCACTGCCCTGCCCGGGCTGTGGTGAGGAAGAGGA
This sequence comes from Gallinula chloropus, assembly GCF_964237585.1. NCBI lineage: Eukaryota > Metazoa > Chordata > Aves > Gruiformes > Rallidae > Gallinula > Gallinula chloropus. The sequence continues at coordinate 1,406,119 of NC_140116.1, forward strand.
GGAGGAGGAAGGGGGGTAGCTGGTAACAGAGTGGGCAGCAGCAGAGCCCAGTGCCCAACTGGAGAGTGAGCTGCTGTGGGACTGGCCTGACTGGAAGGAAGATCCTGTGGTGACCTCATGGGAAGGGGATGGGGAATGAACAAACAAGGAGGGGGGTGTGTGTGAGAAATTGGGGGTGACTGAAGGGTTTGGGGAGGGGTTGGTGGGAAGCAGGTGAGCAGGGAGGGGTTGGAGGTAACTCACAGCTTGCTCTGCCCTGACCCTCTTCGTTTTTTAAGCTGTTCTCAAGGTAGCCATGACTGCTGCAGTGTGTCTGTGCTGCACCCCCCTGCTCCCCCCCCTCCCCACCCTCCTTATTGCCCCCCACCCTGAATTTCTCCTGCTTTTCTCTCTTGTCTCTAAGCAGGTTTGGATGCTTCTGCTCAAACCACTTCTCATGAACTCACCATTCCAAATGATGTGAGTATCCAGGGGCTTTAGGATCCCACATCCAGGGGCTTTAGGATCCCACATCCAGGGGCTTTAGGATCCCACATCCAGGGGCTTTAGGATCCCACGAAGGGAGGGTGGGCACACAGAGGGGGCTGCCCCCTTCTCCCTCAGCACCACTGGGATCTGTCCCTCTGTTTTCCAAACAAACTGGGAGGAGGGAACTGCTGCAGGAGGGCTCATGGCTGTGCCCAAACCCACCCCCCAAACCTCTCCTGCTGGCCCCACACCCCTTCTCCCTCCTCCAGCCAGCTTTTAAGGCAGACCCCCCCCCCCCTGCCCCCCACCAGCTGCCAGCCCTGTCCCGCTCAGGGACAGACACACAACAGGGAGGATGATGAGGATGAGGAGGATAATTTAACACCTTGTTAGCTTCTCCCAGCCCCTAATGAAGCTGTTTTTTCCCCCCTCCCCCAGTTGATTGGCTGCATCATCGGGCGTCAGGGCGCCAAAATCAATGAGATCCGCCAGATGTCTGGGGCGCAGATCAAAATTGCCAACCCAGTGGAAGGATCTACTGACAGGCAGGTGACCATAACTGGATCTGCAGCGAGCATTAGCTTGGCCCAGTATCTAATTAATGTCAGGTAAGGCTCTGGCTAACGAGGCTCTGTGCTTTGGGGTGGGATATGGGGTGGGATATGGGGTGGGCTGGCCCTGCACGCCCGTGCTGTGGGGTCCCACTCCCAGGGCTGGGACCTTCCTCATGCCCCCATGTGTGAGGGGAAGGGGGTTTTCCTTCCCCCACTCCCCCACCCCTCCCCTTTTTTTTGGTTGGATTTTGGTTTTTCCTTCCCTCCCCCTTTCCCTTTCCCCTCCCTTCCCTGTGCCTGTTGTCCCACTCCTCCTGGTGCCATCACCTCCTGGTCTGTTAGGCTAACGATCCTGGCTGGAAAGGGCTTTGAGGGGCAGCCCCTGGCTACTTAAAAGCCCTGCCTGGCCCTGTCAGGGGTCTCAGGGCTGTGCTGTTGTGCTCTGGTGCTTGTGTGGTGAGGGCTTCATTAATTTCCAACTAATTAACTAATTTCTCTGGAGTGATAAGAGGAGGGCTTGCCCTGGACCCGCTCGTGGAGATCCCCAGCATCTCCCAGTGGGTTCCTGAGGGAGAAGAAGGGGGCTGCTGGCTGGGTTTTTGGGAGCCCAGCTGCCCTCCCCGCAGCCCGGCGTGGGGCCTGGCTGCCTGCCCCGCCATGCGGCACGCTGCGGCGGTGGAGGGAGGGAGGGAGAGGAGGGAGGAGGAGGAGGAGGAGGAGGAGGAGGAGGGGTGGGGGGAAGGTTTAGGGCCTGGCTCTGTGTGCTCACACCCCCATCTTGGCGCCGTGTCCCTTGTCCCCTGCGATGAGCCAGGCTGGGAGTGTCACCATCCCCTGGGGCTCAGCCTGGGGTTGAGCCCCAAACCCCTTCAGGGACTTGTCACCCCTTGGGGTGTGTGGCAGCTCCACCCCCAAGGTGGGAACAGAGGAGAAGCCACTTGTGATCTCTTTTCCCCCCCTCCCACCCCCCCAGCTCTGGGGGTGCTGGGGTGGGTGTGTGTGTGTGTGGGGTTCCCAGTGCAGCTGAGAGCCGAGCCCAAACCTGAGTGGTGGGGCACAGCATCCCCCCCGAGCTCAGCTCCTGTGATTTGACACAGTTTGTCCTGTGCTTTTAGGGTTGGTTTTTTTTTCCCCCTCCCCTTTTCTTTTCCCCCTTTGAATTTCCATGCTGTTCCCTCCCACCCACCCACCCATATCTTTTTTTTTTGTTTTGTTTTGTTTTTGTTGTTTTTTGTTCCTTTTTTTTTCTCCTCTGTTACAGTTTAGAAAGCGCTAAACCCTCCTCCCAGGCAGCCTCCGTCACGATCCCTGACCACCTCAGCATCAACCTCTCTCAACCCTCCACCCCTTCTTCTTCTTCTTCTTCCTCCTCCACCACCACCCCCTCGCTCGCCACAGCGGGGGCCTCCGAAGCACCCGCCAGCCTCCCCAACCCTCTTCCGACCGCCCCTTGTGTCTCCAGTCTGCTTGGCATGAAACCCGTCCCTCTCCTGGCTCTAAATGTTGTGTCTGCTGCTAAGGGGACCTCCGCTCCAGCGGTGCCATGTGTCACTAACAAACTCAAAGCTGAAAAACAGAGGTTTTCTCCCTACTGAGCCTCCTCCTCCTGCCCTTACAGCCCCTGGCAGGCGGGTGGCACCTGGCAGACCCCGCAGAGGAGACTCAGAGGAACCTTCCTCCTCTCTTTTTATTTTCCCCACGGGGGGTTTAGTTGGTTCTCCCCCAGTTTTTGGGTTGGTTTCTGGGGTTTCCTTCCCTTTTTCCCCTTCCCCTCTTTTTATTTCCACTCCCAAAGTGAGCTTGTGATGTTCCCTTAGAGCAGAGTTTTCTTGCTGACTGGGAGATGATTCTCCCAGTTACCCCAGTTTGGAATCCAGTGACCAGTTCAGTTCCACACCCCCCCCTTGCTAGCTTGGAGCTGTTGCTTTATAATTTGCCCTTTCCCCTCTCTTTTTTTTGGTCATTTCCCCCCTATTTTTTTAAGTAGCTTCGTTGCAATCGTGGGTTTTGTGGGGGGGATGTTGGGGGGGGTTAATTACCAAATAAACGAGTTTTTTGGGGGGGAGGGGGGGTTAATTGCATTCCTGGCCTGGCCTGTCTTCTCTTTAATGTCTGTACCTGTAATAAAGTTGCCACGGTGAGAATCTGCTCTGCTAGATCTGTGCCACGATTTGAGGGGGGGCTGAGCCCCAGGGAGGGAGCCCCTTTTGCTTGGGGGAGGGCTCGTTGTGACCCCCCCATTGGGGGGGGGTGTAGCCGCCCCCCCCCCCCCCCCCCCATCCCACCCCTTTAAATTATGGGGAGGGAGCAGCTTTGAGCTGGTTATTGGGGGGAAGGGGGATGCTGGTGTTGTCCCTGCTTGCTCAGGGACCCCCCCCTTATTGCAGTGTGTATGTATGTGCCCCCCCCCCCCCCCTTCCCTCTGTGCTCCCCAAGGGGTCCCTGGCTGGGGGTACAGCCCCCCCCTCCCTTCCCCACCCCCCTTCTTTGCGCTCTGCCTTCCCCATGGGAATCGCTGCCTGATTCCTGCCTGGGGCACCTTGGGACCCCCTCCCTTTGCCCTGGGGGTGCTCCCCCCACCCCCAAGCTTCACCCTCCTGCCTGGGGCAGAGCCCCCTCCCCCACCCAGCTGCTCTGTACCCCCTCCCCTTGCTCTGCACCCCATGAGGGGGTCACCCTCTTATCTCCTCTGGGAGAAGCGTTGTGTGGGTGCCAACAGCCCCCCCCTCACCCTCCTGCTGCACCTTCCCCTGCTTGTGCTCAGAACAAACCCCCCCCCTCCTCACCCAAAGCAAACCCCCCCTCCTCACCCAAACCAAACCCCCCCTTCCTCACCCAAAATAAACCCCCCCCTCCTCACCCAAAGCAAACCCCCCCCTCACCCAAAATAACCCCCCCTCACCCAAAATAACCCCCCCCCTCCTCACCCAGAGCAAACCCCCCCTTCCTCACCCAAAATACCCCCCCGTCCTCACCCAAAAAACCCCCCCCCCGTTCTCACCCAAAATAACCCCCCCCTCCTCACCCAGAGCAAACCCCCCCTTCCTCACCCAAAATACCCCCCCCCGTCCTCACCCAAAAAAACCCCCCCCTGTCCTCACCCCAAAATACCCCCCCCTTCCTCTCCCAGGACGAACCCCCCCCTTCCTCTCCCAGGACGAACCCCCCCCCTTCCTCTCCCAGGACGACCCCCCCCCCTTCCTCTCCCAGGACGACCCCCCCCCTTCCTCTCCCAGGACGACCCCCCCCCCCTTCCTCTCCCAGGACGAACCCCCCCCTTCCTCTCCCAGGACGACCCCCCCCCCCCTTCCTCTCCCAGGACGACCCCCCCCCCCTTCCTCTCCCAGGACGACCCCCCCCCCCTTCCTCTCCCAGGACGACCCCCCCCCCCTTCCTCTCCCAGGACGACCCCCCCCCCCTTCCTCTCCCAGGACGACCCCCCCCCCCTTCCTCTCCCAGGACGAACCCCCCCTTCCTCTCCCAGGATGAACCCCCCTTCCTCTCCCAGGATGAACCCCCCTTCCTCTCCCAGGATGAGCCCCCCCCCACTTTCCTCACCCAAGACAAACTCCCCCTTCCCACCCAAAACAAACCCCTCTCCTCCTCACCCCAAAACCCCCCCAACAACCCCCTTCTCCTCTTTCCCCTCCCACAGCCACAACCCCCCTTTTTCCCCCCTCCCCACCTCCCTCCTTCCCACGCCCCCCCTCATTCGGGGCGGGGGCCCCTCTGACGCCCTCTTCTTCCTCCACAGGCTCTCCTCGGAGACCGGGGGCATGGGAAGCAGCTAGGGGGGCCCCGCCGTGGACCCTGGGCCTCCCCCACCATCCATCTGTGTAGCCCCTTAGCAGCCAGCCCCAGGTTTTAACTAGTTTTGGACATTTTTTGGGTTCCTCCATCCTCGCCGCCGCCACTCACGACGTTTCTTTTGTTGGAGAGTTTCCATTTTCCCCTTCTCAGTTGGTTTATCTTTTCTTTTTGGTTCAGTTTTGGGTTGTTTCTCCTTTTATTTCAGTTCATTTTGGGGGTTATTTTCTCTTGGGTTCTTTTGGTTGGTTCATTTTTTGGTTGGATTTTTTTTTTGGTTGGTTTTATTTTTTTGTTGGTTTATTTTGTTGGGTTTTCTGGGGGTTTTTTCTCCTTTTTTGGTTTTTTTTTTTTGTTTTTCTGGGGTTTTTTTGTTTTCTTTTTGTTTTTTTTCCTTTTTTTTTGTTTTCTTTTTGTTTTCTTCCTTTTTTTGTTTTATTTTTGGTTTCACTTTTGGTTGATTCCCTTTTGGTTGGTTCCCCCCCCATTTCCCCTCTCCCTTTTCTCCCAATTCCAACATTTTAAATTCAAATCTTAGTTTTATAAAGCTTTTTTTTTTTTTTTTCCTCTCCTTCCCACACCCTTTTCACCTCCAAAAACTCCCTTAAAAACCCCATTTCCCCACCCCCCAAAAATCCCTTTCCCCCCCCTTTTTTTCGGCTCATGAAGTTTCTGTTCTGTCATGAAATGTAAGAGTGGAAGAGACACATTTCAGTTTAGTTCTGTAATGTCAGGAGAAAAATTTTTCAAAAAACCAAATAATTAATAAAAAGATGGACTGGAGCTTTTCCTTGTGAATAGAAACTGGAGGATATTTTGGTTAATGGATCTGCCTGTCTCCGTCTTTATTTCCCCCCCCCCCCTCTAATCCCAGTGCTCCCAGTATAACCCAGCTGGGATTTGGCTTTTCTTTTAGGGGGTGAACTCAGCTCCCTGAGCCCAGTCCAGGCTGGGTAGAGGGGTTTGGGGGGGGGGATGTGTTTCAGAGCCTGGGGGGCTTGAGGTTCATAGTCCTCAGGGGGGGGTTTCATACCCCTGGTGGGGGGGTTCATAGCCCTTGGGGGCTTTCAGAGCCCTGAGGGGGGGGCGGGGGGGGGGGTGTCATGACCCCACTTCAGGGCTTATACTGCTGGGTGGGTGTTTCATACTTCTCAAGGGGGGTTTCAGATCAAGGGGGGTTTCAGATCCCTGGGGAGGGGGGGTTTCAGATCCCTGGGGAGGGGGGGGTTCATACCCCTGGGGGGGGCTTCATACCCCTTGGGGGTGGTTTCATAGCCTGGGGGGGGGTTATACACCTGGAGAGGGTTTTCATAGCCCTGGGTGGGGGGGATTCATACCCTTGGGGGGGGGTATACGCCTGGTGGGGGGTTTCATACCCCAGGGGGGTTCATACAACTGGGGGGGGGTCTCTCCTCTGTCCCACCCCAAAACACTCCCCCCAGAGCAACCCTCCTGCATCTCCTGGTGCAGATGCCCCCCCACCAACACCCCAGATCCCTGAGGCAACACCCCCTCTGTGGTGGGGGGGTGTTATGTTATGGTAGGACCTACACAAACACAGGAGGGAGAGGGTGACCTCTGCCCCTCTTTCTTCCCCTGTAGCCCCCCCCCCCCAAATTCCTTCCCCCCCCTCCCCCCAGGCACAGAGACCGCACAGAACTTGCTGTAGAGAGCGATAGATATTTATATAAATATTTGGGGCTGTACAAGTGGTGTGGTGGTGGGGGGGGGGATGTGGGGGGGTGCAGAGGGTGGGGGGAGTGGGGGGGGGGACACAGGTCACAGGCCCGGGGGGGCCGTGGGCCGGGGGGGCCCCTCGCCGCTGCCTGAGTGGTCGAGCTCTGCGCTGTCGCAGTCCGAGTCCTCGGAGACCTGGGGGGGGGGGGCACAGATATAAAGGGGGGGGTTTAAACATCCTGGGACCACCCCCCCAAGGACCACCCCACCCAAGGACCACCCCCCACTGTGGGAACTGGTCCTGGGCACACCCATCCCTGGCTGCTCTGTCCTGGGGGGTCCTGGGACAGCGCCCCCCCCCCAACTTAAACCTGGGGTATCATCCTGGGGGGCATCCCCATGGCACCTCAGTCTTGGGGACCCCTCCCCTCACATGACCCCTGATCCTGGGGGGCCTCTGGGCACCCTGGAGGACCTCACCCCGTGGTGCTGCCTCCTGGGGGCCGCTGCCCCCCAGGGATGCTTCATTCTGGGATGCCCAGCCTGTGGTACCCAGTCCTGGGGGGGGCTCTGGAGGACCCCTCCCCTATAGTACCTGGTTTTGGGGAGCCCTTGGTCTGAGACCTCCTCCCCCACACCTTGGCACTTGATCTTGGGGGGTTGGGGTGGGGGGACACCCTGTTCTCCATTGTACCTGGTCCTGGCATCCTCAGTGGGACCCCCCAACCTTAGAGGGGGACTCCCCCCTCCTTCCCCTTGCTAAACCCATCCAGGGGGGTGCAAAGCTCAAGGGACCCCAACCCATAGTGCTCATCCCTGAAGGACCCTCGGGACCCCCACCCCTGGGGGCCCAGGAGACCCCCCCCTTCCCCTTGCAAACCCCATCCTTGGGCTGGGGGACCCCCACCCCATGGTACTCAGCCTTGGGGACCCCTTTCCCCTGGTAGCTCAGGAGACCCCAACCTTGGGGGACTCCACAGACCCCCAACAGCCCTGGGGACTCCCCCAACGCTGTCATGGGTGGCGTTAGCTGACCCCTACTCTATACCAATGCCTGGGGGACCCTAAGGACCCCCCACCCCACTCACCCCTGGGACTACCCCTCCCATGGTGTCACCCCCTCCCTGGGGCTGGTTTGGTGGGGGAAGGGGGGGGTCCATGGGTGCTCCTCAGCACCCACCCCACATTGGGAACATCCCCAGGGGGCTAAGGGTTTGGTGGGGGAAGGGGGGGTCCACGGGTGCTCCCCAGCACCCACCCTACGTTGGGGACATCTCCAGGGCTCTAAGGGCTTGGTGAGTGAAAGGGGGGGCTCCATGCACCCACCCCATGTTGGGAACATCCCCAGGGGGCTAAGGGTTTGGTGGGGGAAAGGGGGGTCCATGGGTGCTCCCACCACCCACCCCACATTGGGGACATCTCCAGGGGGCTAAGGGCTTGTTGGGTTTGGTGGGGAAAGGGAGGTGGGGGGTGGGGGGGGTGGGGGGAGTGTCCATGCACCCAACCCATGCTGGGTACAGCCCCAGGGGGCTAAGGGTTTGGTGGGGGAAGGGGGGTCCACGGGTGCTCCCCAGCACCCACCCTACGTTGGGGACATCTCCAGGGGGCTAAGAGCTTGGTGGGGGAAGGGGGGGTGTCCATGCACCCACCCCACGTTGGGGACATCCCCTGGGGACTAAGGGTGTGGTGGGGGAAGGGGGGTCCACGGGTGCTCCCCAGCACCCACCCTACGTTGGGGACATCCCCTGGGGGCTAAGGGCTTGGTGGGTTTGGTGGGGGAAAGGGGGTCCATGGGTGCTCCCCAGCACCCACCCCACATTGGGGACATCTCCAGGGGGCTAAGGGCTTGGTGGGTTTGGTGGGGAAAGGGGTGGGGGGGGTGGGGGGGTGGGGGTGTCCATGCACCCACCCCATGTTGTGGACATCCCCTGGGGGTTAAGGGGGGGGGGGGTCCACGCACCCACCCCACATTGGGAACATCCCCAGGGGGCTAAGGGCTTGTTGGGTTTGGTGGGGAAAGGGGGGGTGTCCATGCACCCACCCCATGCTGGGTACAGCCCCAGGGGACTAAGGGTTTGGTGGGGGAAGGGGGGGTCCACGGGTGCTCCCCAGCACCCACCCCACATTGGGAACATCCCCAGGGGACTAAGGGCTTGTTGGGTTTGCTGATGGAAAGGAGGGGGGGGGATCCACACACCCACCCCCCCACCCCCCCCCTTGGGGCCATCACCTTGGGGCTGAGCCCCCCGTGGCGGCGGCCGGGCCCTTCGGGGGGGGCGGCGTCCAGGGGGATCTCGGAGCCCTGGGACAGGAGGTCCTCGGAGCGGTCGTCGGGCCGCTCGTCCGTGTTGGTGCTGCCCACGTCGGGCGTGGCGCTGTGGGACGGCTCGCTCGTGTGCCCCTCGTCCCCGTCCCCGTCCCCGTCCCCGTCCGAGAAGTTCTCCGAGCTGAAGGTCGAGAGCGACTGGCGCTTGCTCATCCCCGGGGGCCACCTGGGGGGATTTGGGGAGGGAGGAGCTGGGTGGATGGGCACCCACAGGGGCCTCACACACACACCTTGGGGGGGTCACCTCCTGCACCCATCCTGGGCCACTGAGCACCCATTGAGCCTCCCCCTTCCCACACCCATCTGAGGCAATTGGGGTCCCAGGGACATCCCCCCACCTCTTCCTGCACCCATCATCCAGGGCATCCAGGGACCCATGGATGCCCCCCTTTCTGCACCCATCCAGGGACCCATGGATCCCCCCCCCCACTTCCCATACCCATCCAGGAACCCATGGATCCCCCCCACTTCCCACACCCATCCAGGGACCCATGGATCCCCCCCCGCCACTTCCCACACCCATCCAGGGACCCATGGATCCCCCCCACTTCCCACAGCCATCCAGGGACCCATGGATCCTCCCCCCCCCCACTTCCTGCACCCATCCAGGGACCCATCCTGCACCCACCATGGGCTTCTGAGCACCCATGGACCCCCCCCTTTCCCCACCCAAAGCATCCAGGCACCCATGAGGCCCCCCCAGCCCCACACACATCATGGGCTTCCAACCACCTGCAGAGTCCCCTCCCCCCCCCCCCCCCCCAAATCATCCTGAGTGTCTGAGCACCCCATAGACCCCCCATCCCCCCCCACCCCTGCACACCCGTCCTGGGCATATGGACACCCCATGACCCCTTCTCCCTCCCCCCCTCCACCCAGCACCCATCCTGGGCTTCCAAGCACCTCTAGAAACCCATCCTGCCCCCACCCAGAGGGTGTGAGCACCCATGGACCACCCCCCAACTGCACCCATCCTGCCTGTCCAGGCACCCATGGACCACCAGATGGACCCAGACACTTTGGGGGGGGGGGGGCGGGGGGGGGGTTGGCACCCACCTCTGCCGCAGCGGCAGCTCCACCTCACTGTCCACTTCACCCTCCTCCTCCTCTGACGAGACCCCCCGCTTCTGGGGAGACAGAGGGGGGGCACTGGAGTCCTCCCAGGGGTCCTGACACCCCTTCTCATGAGGGGACCCCCCCCAAACCCCTCCCCAGAAGGACCCCCACCCCACCTCCCACTGCTGGCATGGACCTGAGGGGAGAAAGTGGGGGGGGGTGTCCTGCCCCCCCCCCCCCCCTTTCCCCAGCACCCCCAGAAAGGGCCTCGGGGTTCTCACCTGCCCGCGGGTGACGGCCGCCCGGTACAGCAGCGCTGCGGGGGTGAGGTGCTGCCCGGGGCCCCCTTTGCCCCCCCGGCCGGCCCCGCTCTCCCGCTCGGGCTCCCCGGGAGCGGGGGGGGACCGTGGTGGGGGGGACCCCTGGGGACCCGTCGCCCCCCCAGCTCCCACATCAGGGACTGTGGCTGGGGGGGCACCCACGGCTTCCAGGGTCCCCCCGAGGATGTCGGGGCCGGTGGTGGCTGGGGGGGGTCCAGGCAGCCCCCGGGGGGGTCCGGCCTCTGGGCCGAGCTCCCCGCAGCCCCCCCGGGGTCCCGCTTTGCGATGGCGCCCTTTGGCGCGGCGGCTGCGCCCCGGAGAGGGGGGGCCCTTGGGACACCCCGGCAGGGCCACCTGCGCCATGGCCGCATCCAGCTTGGGCAGCAGCACCTCTGGCTTCAGAATGTCGGGCCTGGGGGAGGGGGGGCACATGGGGAAGGGCTGTGGACAGGGACCCAGGGAGCCCCCGGAATATCCCCCCCACACACATCCCCACGCACCCCTCCATGTCCAGATCCCCCCCTCCCAGAAGACCCCACCTCCAAGGGACATTGGCATCTGCACACACCCCCCAACACCCCCCCACAAAAAGGGCCCCCCCCAGGCATCTGCACCCACACCCCCCCACCCTAAAGCACCCCAGCACCCAGTCTTCCAGCCCTCAGTCTCCCAGCCCCCTCTCCCCAAAGGACCCCAGGCCACCCAAGCCCCCCACAACACCCCCCCCCCATCAAAGAACCCAGGTGACCAGGCTCCCAGCTCCAGCCCCCCTCACACCACGTAGGACCCATACACCCCCCTACTCAAAGCACCCATCCAACCCCCCTCCTCAACCCTCTCAGCCTACAGGGTGTCCCCCCCCAGCTCCCCCCACCCCGGGCGCACCGCTTGCCGTGGGGCGAGAGCTTCTGGGGGACGTTGCGCTTCTTGATGAGGGTCTCCACGGCGTTGCCGTGCAGGAGCCCCCGCGGCGCCCGCGGCTTGAAGAGCCCTGGGTAGCGCTTCTCCAGCGCCTGCTCCCTCCTGCCACGGGCCAGGCGTGGGCACCCACCCCCGGCCACGGGGCTGGGGCGGCCGTAGCCTTGGGGTGGTGGCCATGGGGGGTGGGTATAGGGCAGGGGGGGCTGTGGCCATTGAGTGGATACAGGGTTGACCATGGCCATGGGGGGAGCATGGGGGTTGGGGGGGGATGTATAGAACTGGCTGTGGCCATAGGGTGGCCATGGGGTGGTATAGGGTTGGCCATGGTCATGGGGTGGCCATGGAGTGGATACAGGGTTGGCCATGGCCATTGGTGGGGTGTGCATGGGGGGGGGGTGCTATAGAATTGGATATGGCCATAGGGTGGACATAGGGGTGGCCAAGGGGTGGGTAAGGGTTGGCTGTGGCCATGAGGTGGCCATGGGGGGGCTAAAGAATTGGCCACGGCCACAGGGTGGCTCTGGGGTGGCCAAAGGTTTGGCCATGGCCGTGGTGTAGATGTGTGGGTGGCAATGGGGTGGATGTAGCATTGGCCACAGCAATGGGGTGGCCATGGGGTGGGTGCTGAGGGGTGCTGGGGGGGTGCTCACCTGAGCAACTCCTTCTCCTTGAGCTCCAGCTGCAGCATGAGGGCGCTGAGCTCCATGTAGAGGTTGTTGGCGCGCTCCAGCTTGCGCTCGTAGTGCTCCCGGATGTCCAGCGCGTGCCTGGCACGGGGGCACGTCAGCACACCCACCCCACGGCACCCCATGGCACCCCACAGCACCCCACAGCACCCCATGGCACCCCATGGCACCCCACAGCACCCCACGGCACCCAGCTCACACCATGCCCAAGAGCTGGCACCCAACAGCTCCCTCTGTACCCCAATACCCTCCCCATACCCTTGCCCCCAACCCACCTCCCACGGCCCCAATGCCCCCCGCAGCCCTGGCCCCCCACAGCCCGCGTGTCCCCGCGGACGGGCCCCACCGGAGCTCCTCGCGCCGGCGGTTGATGAGCTCCTCCTCCAGCCGGTGCAGACACGTCCCCTCCGACTTGATCTTCTCAAAGTGCAGCTTCACCTCCTCCCGCCACTCCGCCTGCGGCACGTGGGCACCGGCTACCAGGGGCACCGGCTCCCCAGGCACCATGGGCACCGGCTACCAGGGACACCGGCTCCCCAGGCACCAGGGGCACCGGCTACCAGGGACACCAGGTCCCTGGGCACCAGGGGCACCGACTACCAGGGGCACCGGCTCCCCGGGCACCAGGCACCATGGGCACCAGGGTCCCCAGGCACCACCAGGCACCATGGGCACTGGCTACCTGGAGCACCAGCTCCCCAGGCACCAGGGGCACCAGCTACCAGGGGCACCGGCTCCCTGGGCACCGGCTACCAGGGGCACCATGGGCACTGGCTACCAGGGACACTGGGCACTATGAGCACTGGCTACAGTGGGCACTGGCTACCCTGGGCACCAGGAACCCTGGGTACCACAGGCACTGGCTACCACGGGCGCCAGCAACCAAGTGTACTGGGCACCCTGGGCACCAGTTACAGCAGACACTGGGCACCCCGGGCACTGGGCACCCCAGGCACTGGCTACCATGGGCACAAGACACCGCAGGCACCACATCCCTGGGCACTGCTCCTGGGTGCAGCTACTGCAGGCACTGGGATATACTGGGCACAGCTACCCTGTGCGCTGGGATGCACTGATGGCTCCAGTTGCCCCAGCACCATCCCTCACAGTTACTGGGATCTGCACCCTGTGGGGTTTGGGGGTGCTGGGTCCCTGGGTGTTGGATACCTGGGGGTTGAAGTGGGTGTCCTGCAGGGTTGGGGGGGGGGGTCGCAGGGTGCTGGGGGTGGTCTCAGGGTGCTGGGTATCCTGGGGTTATTCCAGGGGTGCTGGGGAGGGTTCTGGGGGGGGTGGGGGGCAGGTGTGCGGGGGTGCTGGGTACCTGGGATTTGAAGTAGGTCTCCTGGGGGGTGGAGAGGACGTCGGCGGAGGCGATGTCGAGGTGCAGGAGGATCTGGCGGAAGGACGGCCGGTTCCGGGGCTTGCTGTTCCTGGGGGGGGGGGGCAGCACGGCGCTGGGGCAGGTGGGGGGGCCAAGGGGGGGTGCTGAGGCTTTTGGGGACCCCAGGCAAAGAAGGGCACACAGGACACACTGGGCGTCCCCCGTGAAGGGCGGTGGGGGTGGGGTGCAGTTGGGCGTGGGGTGCCCGTGGGCACAGCCCCCAAGGTGGGGGCACCCTCAGGGTGGGGGTCCCTATGACCAGGGGTCCCTCCCGCACTGCCCATGTTGGGGTGATGGTCCCCAGGGTCGGGTGTCCATGGTGGGGGTCCCACATGGAGTGACTCATCCATGGCACGGGTGCCCCCAGCGTGTCCCTGGGGGTGGTGTCCCCAGTGGGGATCCCAGGGGGGGTCCCCGGGGGTGCACTCACCAGCACTGGCGCAGCAGCACCTTGAAGCCGTCGGGGCAGCCGGAGGGGACGGGCAGGTGGAGGCTGTTGCTGCCCACCCCCCAGATGATGGCTGAGGAGTCCACGTCCTTGTAGGGGATCTCACCCGTCAGCAGCTCCCACAGCACCACCCCGAAGGACCTGGGGGCACCATCACCCACAGCCACCGTCACCCGCAGCTGGGCACCCCCAGTGTCCTCCCGCTGCCCCCCGGCCCCCCATGCCCTGCCCCAATGTCCCCTCCCTGCCTCTGCCCATCCTGCAGTCCCTGATGTCCTCCATCCCTGCAACATCCCCCAGTGTCCCAGGTGTCCCCACACAGCTCCCTGTTCCTATTGCCCTCAGTGTCCCCTCTGCCACCCCCCTGGGTGTCCCCAATGGCCTCTCCAGACCCCCATGGCACCGTGTCCCCAGTGCTTCCCCAGACCCCCATGGCACCGTGTCCCCAGTGCCACCACATCTCCCCCATGGCACCGTGTCCCCAGTGCCTCCCCAGACCCCCATGGCACCATGTCCCCAGTGCCTCCCCAGACCCCCTTGGCACCGTGTCCCCAGTGCCACCACATCTCCCCCATGGCACCTTGTCCCCAGTGCCTCCCCAGACCCCCATGGCACCGAGTCCCCAGTGCCTCCCTAGACCCCCATGGCACCGTGTCCCCAGTGCCACCACATCTCCCCCATGGCACCTTGTCCCCAGTGCCTCCCCAGACCCCCATGGCACCGTGTCCCCAGTGCCACCACATCTCCCCCATGTCCCCAAGGATCCCTGTGCCCTCACCAGATGTCGACCTTCTCGGAGACGGGCTCGTTGCGGATGACCTCGGGTGCCATCCAGGCCACGGTGCCGGCGAAGGACATCTTGGTGCTCTTGTCAATGAGCTCCTTGGAGGTGCCGAAGTCCGAGATCTTCACCACGTCGTCGTAGGTGATGAGCATGCTGGGGGGCAGGGGCTCAGCACCACACCAGCGCCACGCCAACGCCACGGGCACAGCACCGCCGTGGGCATGCCACTGCCACGGGCAGCGTTGGGTCACAGGCACGCTACCACCATGGGGACAAGGCCAACAGGGATGTGGCACCACCACGGGCATGCAACTGCCATGAGCATGGGCCTGTCATGGCCACGTGGCCATGGGCACGGCCCCACCGTGGGCAAGAGATTGCTGTGGGTGGGCAACCACCATGGGTATGGTGCTGCCACGGGCACAGCACTGTCATGGATGTGTCACTGCCAGGGACATGAAGCCACCATAGATGTGGCACTGCTGTGAGCATGCAACTGCCATGGGCATAGCATGGCCATGGCACCACCAAGGGCACGGCACCACCAAGGCTATGGCATCACCATGGGCATGGCATCACCAAGGGCATGTCCCCATCACGGTCATGGCATCACCAAGGGCATGTCCCCATCATGGTCATGGCACCACCAAGGGCATGGCACCACCAAGGCCATGTCCCCACCATGGTCATGGCATCACCAAGGGCATGTCCCCATCATGGTCATGGCACCCCCAGGGGCATGCCATCACCACATGACCACCATGGCCATGGCACCACCAAGGGCATATCCCCACCATGGCCATGGTACCACCAAGGACACGCCACCACTAAGGACACGTCACCACCATGGCATCACCATGGCCACGTCATCACCACCACGGCCATGTCACTACCAAGGACATGGCACCACCATGTCACCACCATGGCCATGGTGTCACCAAGGACACGGCACCACCAAGGACATGCAACTGTCCCCAACATGCAGCCACGGAGGACAACACACCACCACAGACACGGCACAGCCACGAGCATGCAACCACCACACGCGTGTCCCCACCACGGCCACGGCACCGTCACGGGCACGCCGCTGCCTGGGACACCCACCCCAGCACCCAGGGGTGCTCCCAAGCTCCCGTCCCCGCTCACTTGGGCGACTTGAGGTCGCGGTGGATGATCTTGTGCAGGTGCAGGTAGTTCATGCCGCCGGCGATGCCCATGGACCAGTCGACCAGGAGGGAGGGGGTGACCTTGCGCCCGGCGCGCAGCACCTCGTAGAGCTGGCCCTGGGCGCAGAACTCCATGATGATGCAGTAGCAGGGTGCCTGGGTGCACACACCCCTGCGGGCACAGCAGCACCCTCAGCACCCACCACCCGGCCAGCCAGGGCACCCGGCAGCACCCGGCAGCACCAGGGCACCTGGCTGCACCAGGGCACCCAACGTCACTGGGATACCCAATGTCACCAGGGCACCCAACGTCATGAGGGCACCCAACGTCATGAGGGCACCCACCATAACTGGGACACCCACCTTCACTGGGGTACCCAACATAACTGGGGCACTCAATGTCATCAGGGCACCCAACTTTACCGGGGTACCCAACGTCATCAGGGCACCCAACGTCACCAAGGCACCCAACATCACCAGGGCACCCACCATAACTGGGGCACCCACCATAACTGGGGCACCCAATGTCACCAGGGCACCCAACTTTACCAGGGTACCCAACATCATCAGGGCACCCAACGTCACTGGGGCACCCGACTTCATGGGGATACCCAATGTCACCAGGGCACCCAACATCACGAGGGCACCCACCATAACTGGGGCACCCACCTTCACTGGGGTACCCAACATAACTGGGGCATCCAACGTCACAAGGGCACCCAACACAACTGGGGCACCCAATGCCACCCAATGTCACCAGGGCACCCAATATCTCTGAAGCACCCAACGTCACCAGGCACCCAATGCCACTGGGGCACCTCCAAGCACCCCTTGGCACCAGGACACTCAGCTGCACCGGGTACCAGGCAGCACCCATCAGTGCTGGAGCACCCGTCTGCACCGGCTGCCCGGTAGCACTGGGAGCCCCCACCAGCACTGGGGCACCCACCAGCACCCAGACACTGGGGCACGCCTCCAAACTGGGGCACACCCAGCACCCGCACTGCCCAGCCCAGAGTGCACTGTCTGTGCCCGTCCCGTGTGCCACACGTGGGACATCCCGTGTGCCCCGTGCCCGTGCCGTGTGCGGCCCACCCAGGTCCGTGCCGTGCTGGTGGCCCACGGCTGTGCTGTGTCGATGACCCCTGTGCCCGTGTCCGTGCCGTGTCCGTGCCCATGGCCACACGCTGTGCCCGTGGTGTCCTCCATGCCCATGCCATGCACATGCTCTGACCTTCATGCTCATGCCACGCCATGCCCATGGCGTGTCCACACCTCTGACCTTCATGCACATGCCATATCTGTGTCCATGGCATGTCCACACCTCTGACCTCCATGCACATGCCATGTCCGTGTCCATGGTGTGTCCACACATCTGACCTCCATGCACATGCCATGTCCGTGTCCATTCCCCCTGTCCACGCCACCTCTACGCCCCATACCGCACCTACGGCCATGCCGTGTCCATGCCCTGTGCCATGTCCATGTTCATAGCATGTCCATGGCCAGTGCCATGTCCATAGTGTGTCCATGCCATGTCTGTGCCCAAAGCCCATGCTCCATGCCATGTCCATAGAGTGTCCATGGCCCATGCCATGACCATGTCCATACTGTGTCCATGCCATGTCCATGTCCATAGCGTGTCCATGCCATGACCATGTCCGTAGTGTGTCCAAGCCATGAATGTGCCCATAATGTGTCCATGCCCCATGCCATGACCATGTCCATAGCGTGTCCATGCCATGTCCATAGCATGTTCATGCCCCATGCCATGACCATGTCCATGCCCATAGCATGTCCATGCCATGCCCATGTCCATAGCGTGTCCATGCCATGACCATGCCCATAGCGTGTCCATGCCCCATGCCATGTCCATAGCATGTCCATGCCCCATGCCCATAGCGTGTCCATGCCATGTCTGTGCCCATAGCATGTCCATGCCATGCCCATGCCCATAGCGTGTCCATGCCCCATGCCATGCCCATGTCCATAGCGTGTCCATGCCATTCCCGTGCCCATAGCGTGTCCATGCCCCATGCCATGCCCATGTCCATAGCGTGTCCATGCCATGCCCATGCCCATAGCGTGTCCATGCCCCATGCCATGCCCATGTCCATAGCGTGTCCATGCCATGCCCGTGCCCATAGCATGTTTATGCCCCATGCCATGTCCATGGCGTGTCCATGCCATGCCCATGTCCATAGCATGTTTATGCCCCATGCCATGTCCACGCCTCATGCCCACCGTGTTCCCCAAGACCACGGCTTGGCCGTGCCACATCCACACTCCATGACCACAGCCTGACCGTGCCACATGCCACATCCACCATGTCCCTGTGCCCACCCACGACGTCCCCACGGCCAGAGCTGCCCACACCCCCTCCCCGCTGCCCCCGGCGGTGCCGGCAGCACCCCGCTCACTTGAAGGTGATGATGTTGGGGTGCTTGAGCTTGCGCAGGTGCTTGATGTCGGTCTCCTTCAGGTCCCGCACCTTCTTCACCGCCACCTCCTCGCCGTGGAAGCGTCCCAGGAACACGGCCCCCTGCGCCCCGCTGCCCACCCACTGCAGGTCCAGGATCTCCTCGAACGGCACCTCCCAGGGGTCTGCGGGCACCCACGGCACAGGCGCGTCAGCACCCCCCCTGCACCCCCACCCACGGCACCCCCACCCCCTGCACCCCCACCCACGGCACCCCCACCCACGGCACACGCATGTCAGCACGTCAGCACCCCCCTGCACCCCTATCCATGGTACCCCTGTATTAGCACCCCCCCTGCACCCCCACCCACAGCACCCACACCCATGGCACATGCACATCAGCACCCCCCTGCACCCCTACCCATGGCACCCCCAGCACCCCACCCATGATACCTGTGTATTGGCACCCCCCAGCACCCCTAGCCGTGGCACCCCCACCCATGGTACCCATGTATTAGCACCCCCAGCACCCCCACCCATGGCACCCCCAGCACCCCCACCCATGGTACCCATGTATCTGCCCCCCCCCCAGCACCCCTACCCACAGCATCCCCCTGCACCCCTACCCATGGTACCCATGTATCTGCACCCCCCAGCACCCCCAGCACCCCCACCCATGGTACCCATGTATCTGCATCCCCCAGCACCCCCACCCATGGTACCCATGTATCTGCCCCCCCCAGCACCCCTACCCACAGCATCCCCCTGCACCCCTACCCATGGCACCCATGTATCCGCACCCCCCAGCACCCCCACCCACAGCACCCCCACATCAGCAGCCCCCTGCACCCATGCCCACAGCACCCCCAGCACTCCTCCCACGGCGCAGCCCCTCCCTGACACCCCCCCCACCCCTCTGCCCCCCGGCACCCCACTCCCTGCCCCTTCCCTGGCCCGCTGCCCCCTTCCTCACCCCCCCTCACCCTCCTGGCCCCCGCAGCACCCACTCCACCCCCCTTAACGCCCCCCACCCCTCACCTTCCTGGGGGTGCTTGTGCTCCGCAGCGTAGGCCTTGCCGATCATGGTCCAGACGGGCTTGAGGCAGCCGAAAAGCCCCTCCAGGAACCCCCCCCCGGCCTGGCACCGCAGGTGGGCGGCCTCAGCGGCCAAGGGTCCCGCTCCCTCAGGCCCCAAGTCGGGGTGCCGGGGGGTCCCGCGCCTGGGCCAGGCCTCCGGGGGGGCTGCGGGGGCGGCGGGGGCGGCGGGCAGCACGTCGCGCAGCACGCACTGGGTGGGGGTCAGCTCCTGCTCGGGGGTCCCGTCCGAGCCCAGCGCCAGCGAGGGCGACGGCGTCCGCGTCTCGTGCAGACAGGCCATGGCGGGGGCCCCCCCGCGCCCCCCGCCGCCCCCGGCCTGCGGGAGGGGGGCAGCGGGAGCTGGGGGGGGCAGAACGCACCCCCGGGCACCCCCAGGTACCAACCCGCACGGCTCGCGGCCCTGAGCACCCCCCCCCTCTGCCCTGCACCCAGGGGTGTGTCTGTGGGGGCACGTGCGAGGCCTTGCACACGTGTGTGCAGCCCCTTGCACACGTGGGCACCCCTGCACATGTATGTGCAAGGGCTTGCACACGTGTGTGCAGCCCCACGTGAGTGTGCCACCCCCTGTACCCCATTACACGCTTGTGCTCCCCCTTGCACACGTGTGTGCAACTCCACATGCGTGTGCACCCCCTTGCACCTGTGAACACCCCTGCACATGTATGTGCAAGCCCTTGCACACGTGTGTGCAGCTCCACATGCATGTGCAAGGGCTTGCACACGTGTGTGCAGCCCCACATGTGTGTGCACCCCTTGCATCCCTTTACACACTTGTGGTCCCCCTTGCACACGTATGTGCAACTCCACATTCATGTGCACCCCCTTGCACCTATGGACACCCCTTTACATGCATGTGCAAGCTCTTGCACACATGTATGTGCAGCTCCACATGCATGTGTGCACCCCTTGCATCCCATTACATGCTTGTGCTCCCCCTTGCACACGTATGTGCAACTCCACATGCATGTGCACCCCCTTGCACCTATGGACACCCCTTTACATGCATGTGCAAGCCCTTGCACATGTGTGTGCAGCTCCACATGCATGTGTGCACCCCTTGCATCCCATTACATGCTTGTGCTCCCCTTGCACACGTGTGTGCAACTCCACATACATGTGCAAGCCCTTGCACACGTGAGTGTGCAGCCCCACATGTGTGTGCACCCCCTTGCACACGCACCCCCGTGGGCGGGGGGGAGGGTGTGCACAGAGGGCACATGCGTGTGCAAGGAGGTGCCTGGGCACGTGTGGGTGTGCACAAGGGCGTGCGAGCCCGTGCACGAGCACGTGTGAGCGCAGGGCAGCGTGCAAGAGGGGGAGCAACCCCCCCCCCCCCTGCAAATGTGCCAGGGGAAACTGAGGCAGGGCCGGGGGGGGGGGTCCCGGGGGGGTCTCGGGGGATGCAGGGAGGGGCTCAGCTCCGGCTCAGCTCCCCTCAAAATTTGGGGGGGGGGGTTGTTGCCATGGCAACAGCGGAGCGGATGGATGAGGTCATCACTAAAATTAGGTGGGGGGGGGGGTGAGTCACGGGGGGGGGGGACGACGTGGGCGGGGCTTAGCGTCACCCCGAGGGACCCGAGAGTCCGGCCCGGGGGGGGGTGGGGGGTGGGGGACACACACGACCCGCCCTCCAGGTGTCGTGTCCCCCCCCGTGGTGACATCACGTCACGCGGTGACGTCATCCCGGTAAGGGATGGAGCCTCCCCTCCCCCCCTTTCCCTTCCCCCCCCACCTCCCCGTGTGGGGAAACTGAGGCAGGAGCGGGGAACCAGGGGGGAGGGGGGGCGCGTCTATCGCGACAGGCGACAGCGCCGGTCCCGTGTCGCGACAGAGGAGACAGGCAGCGGACGAGGAGAGAGCGGCCCCGCGCCGCCCTCCCCTCCCCGCCGGGTTATGTCGCGACATGAAGCCCTGTCGCGACAGCGGGAGGGGGGAATGGAGGGCTGGGGGGGGTGTGGGGGGGTGGTGGGGGGGGTGGTGTCGTGTGAGTGGCCCACGCGGGGGGTGCACGCACGTGTGCGGGAGGGGGGGGGGGGGTGTCGTGGCTGCGCGCGCACGCAGCGGGGGCACGAGCGTGCAAGGGGGGGGGGGGGGGGGGCACAAGCGCGTGCGTGGCCGCCCCCCACCCCCCCCGGAGGAGGAGCGGGGGGGGCGGGGGGGGGATGTGCGGGGGGTTCCCACGTGTGCAAGGAGCTGCCCACGCGTGTGCGGGGAGTGGGGGAGGTGCGGGGGGGGGGCACACGAGTGTGCAAGAGGCCGCGCGTGCCACTGCCCAAACCCCCCCCAAAAAGGCCCCACCGAGCCCCCCCCAGGGCTGGGGGAGGGGTGGGTGCGGCCCCCCCCCACCCCCCACCCCCCTGGGCCTGGGGAGGGGGTGTGGGGGGGGACCACGTGCCCCCCCATCAGTCCCGGTCGCATCCCTGGTCCTACCCCCCCACCCCCCCCCTACATCCCCCCCCCTCTACATCCCCCCCCCCCCCCCCCCTCAACCCCCGGCCGGGGCCTCCCCGCTGCCGCCCGGTGCCGGTACCTGGGGGGGGGCTCCGGGCCCCGCGGGTGCCGCTGCCGGGGCCTCCGGGGGTGATGCCGGTGAGGGGCCGGGGCCTGGGGATGGGCCCGGGGCCGGGGGCCGGGGGCTCGGGGCGGGCGGGGCCCGGTACCGGGGGCCGGTGCCGCGGTCAGGGCGCTCGGCGCGGAACGGCCCCGCCCGGCGCTCGGCGCGGCCCCGCCCCGCCCGCCCCGCCCCGCACCGGGAGCCCCCGAGCACCCGCCGCGGGCACCGGCACCGGCCCCGGGGCCCGGATCCCACCGGGACACCCCCGGCACCGGCCCCGGGGCCGCTTTAACCCCCCCGGGGCCGCTTTGACCCCCCCCGGGGCCGGTCGGGGGGAGGGGGGGGCAGTCGGGGGCCCCCAGGGCCGTCCCAGTGCTCCCAGTATGACTGTGCTTCTGGCCCCAGTGCTCCCAGTATGGGCGTGATGCTATTCCCAGTGCTCCCAGTATGGGTGTCCCTGTCCCCAGTGCTCCCAGTCTGTCCCCAGTGCTCCCAGTCTGGGTTTCTCTCTGTCCCCAGTGCTCCCAGTCTGTCCCCAGCGCTCCTAGTACGAGTGTTCCTGTCCCCAGTGCTCCCAGTATGACTGTGCTTATGGCCCCAGTGCTCCCAGTATGGGTGTCTCTGTGTCCCCAGTGCTCCCCGTCTGTCCCCAGTGCTCCCAGTACAGGCGTGATTCTGTCCCCAGTGCTCCCAGTCTGTCCCCAGTGCTCCCAGTACAGGCGTGATTCTGTCCCCAGTGCTCCCAGTCTGGCCCCAGTGCTCCCAGTATGGGTGTTCCTGTCCCCAGTGCTCCCAGTATGACTGTGCTTCTGGCCCCAGTGCTCCCAGTACAGGCGTTATGCTGTTCCCAGTGCTCCCAGTCTGTCCCCAGTGCTCCCAGTCTGGGTTTCTCCCTGGCCCCAGTGCTCCCAGTATGGGTTTCCCTCTGTTCTTAGTGCTCCCAGTCTGTCCCCAGTGCTCCCAGTCTGCACCCAGTACTCCCTGTACGGGTGTTCCTATCCTCAGTGCTCCCAGTACAGGCATGATTCTGTTCCCAGTGCTCCCAATCTGGCTCTCCCTCTGTTCCCAGTGCTTCCAGTATGGGTGTCCCTGTCCCCAGTGCTCCCAGTATGGGTTTCTCTCTGTCCCCAGTACTCCCAGTCTGTCCCCAGTGCTCCCAGTACAGGCATGATTCTGTTCCCAGTGCTTCCAGTCTGTTCCCAGTGCTCCCAGTCTGGCTCTCCCTCTGTTCCCAGTGCTTCCAGTCTGCTTCCAGTGCAGGTGTCCGTTTGTCCCCACAGCTCCCTGTCCGTCCCACCCCATCTGTCTGTCCCCATCCACCCCAGCCCCACCCCGTCTGTCCCATGCTGTCTGTCCGTCCTTGTCCCACCCTGTCCGTCTGTCCCTGTCCCCACCCATGGACCCCTGTCCATCCCTGTCCCACCCTATCTGACCCTGTCCGTCTGTCCCACCCTGCCTGTCCCCAGTGTCCCCATCCACTGATCCCAGTTTGTCCCAGTCCATCCCTGTCCCCATCCATCGATCCCAGTTTGTCCCAGTCCATCCCTGTCCCCATCCATCCATCCATCCATCCATCCATCCATCCATCCATCCATCCATCCATCCCAGTTTGTCCCAGTCCATCCCTGTCTCATCCCATCCGTCTGTCCCTGTCCCCAGTGTCCCCATCCATCGATCCCAGTTTGTCGCAGTCCATCCCTGTCCCATCCCGTCCGTCTGTCCCTGTCCCCAGTGTCCCCATCCATCGATCCCAGTTTGTCCCAGTCCATCCCTGTCCCCATCCATCCATCCCAGTTTGTCCCAGTCCATCCCTGTCCCATCCCGTCCGTCTGTCCCTGTCCCCAGTGTCCCCATCCATCGGTCCCAGTTTGTCCCAGTCCATCCCTGTCCCAGTCCATCGATCCCAGTTTGTCCCAGTCCATCCCTGTCCCCATCCATCCATCCCAGTTTGTCCCAGTCCATCCCTGTCCCATCCCGTCCGTCTGTCCCTGTCCCCAGTGTCCCCACCCATTGATCCCAGTTTGTCCCAGTCCATCCCTGTCCCATGCTGTCTGTCTGTCCCTGTCCCCAGTGTCCCCATCCATCGATCCCAGTTTGTCCCAGTCCATCCCTGTCCCATGCTGTCTGTCTGTCCCTATCCCCAGTGTCCCCATCCATCCATCCATCCCAGTTTGTCCCAGTCCATCCCTGTCCCAATCCATCGGTCCCAGTTTGTCCCAGTCCATCCCTGTCCCACCCATCGGTCCCAGTTTGTCCCAGTCCATCCCCGTCCCATCCCGTCCGTCTGTCCCTGTCCCGCCCCGTCCAGGGAGGGAAACTGGGGCAGCCGCCCCCCCAGTCGCGTGCCCCCGCCTCCCGGTCCCTCCAGCTTCCCGGCATTCCCCGCGCGGGGCAGGGCATTGTGGGAAATGTAGTCTGCTGGGGACAGAGAAACACCCGACTGGGAGCACTGGGGACAGACTGGGAGCACTGGGGACAGAATCATGCCTGTACTGGGAGCACTGGGGACAGGAACACTCTTACTGGGAGCACTGGGGGCCAGACTGGGAGCAGTAGGGACACGCTAGGAGCAGACTGGGCTCAGACTGGGAGCAGTGGGAGCAGACTGGGACAACTAGGGGCAGCCTGGGAGCACTGGGAGCACACTGGGGCAACACTGGGAGCACACTGGGAGCACACTGGGCGCACTAGGAGCACATTGGGAGCACACTGGGAGCACTGGGAACACACTGGGAGCACTGGGTGCACACTGGGAGCACACTGGGAGCACTGGGAGCACACTGGGAGCACACTGGGAGCACTGGGGCCACACTGGGGCCACACTGGGGCCACACTGGGAGCACTGGGAGCACACTGGGCACACACTGGGAGCACACTGGGAGCACTGGGAGCACGCTGGGGCCACACTGGGAGCACACTGGGTGCACTGGGAGCACTGGGAGCACACTGGGGCCACACTGGGAGCACTGGGAGCACACTGGGGCCACACTGGGGCCACACTAGGAGCACTGGGAGCACACTGGGGCCACACTGGGAGCACACTGGGAGCACTGGGAGCACACTGGGAGCACTGGGGCCACACTGGGTGCACACTGGGGCCACACTGGGAGCACACTGCAGCCACCCTGGGGCCACCCTGGGGCCACCCTGGGCGCACTGGGAGCACTGGGAGCACCCTGGGGCCACACTGGGCGCACTGGGAGCACCCCGGGCCCACACCAGGCGCAGCCGCCCCCCTTCCCCACGTCCCCCACCCCCCCCCGCCATCCCCGGCCGCGGGTTCCCATCACCCCCCGCGCGGCGCCGCCTCCCCTCGGGCGCCCCCTGGCGGCGCGGCCGGCGCGGCGTGGGGACGGAGCGCGGCGGGGATGAGCGAGGAGGGGGCGGGCGGCGGGGCCAGGCGGAGCGGCGGCTTCCCCAGGTACCGGACACCCCCCCCGGCCCCCCCCCAGCCCCGGGACACCCCCCGCCCAAAGCCGCCTTCCCCAGCGGCCTGATAAAACCCTCCCGGGCCCGCTTATCCGGCTCCGCGCGGGGCCGGGGGGGTGAGGCCTACACCGGGCCTACCCCCCTCACACCGCCCCCCCCCAGCTTCCCGCCTCAGCCGGGGCTGCTCCGCCGTCTCCGGGCTGCGGGGCGGGCCCGGCGCTGCCTGGGGGGCGGGTGGAGGCCTCATCGCCGGCCCCGCGGTGTGAGGTGGCCCCGGCCCTGGCCCTGGGCTCCGTGCTGCCCCCGGCCCCGTGCTGGGATGCGGCCCCATCCCTGTCCCCCTGTCCCCATCCCTGTCCCCCTGTCCCCTCGCTCTGCGCTGGCCCCATCGCTGTCCCCCTGTCGCCGCACTGTGTGGTGGCCCCATCGCTGGCCTTTGTTCCCCACCTAGTGATGTGGCTCCGTCCCTGTCCCCCCCGTCTCTCTGCTGAGTGGTGGCCCCATCCCTGGCCCTTGTCCCCATGGTGTGTGCTGGCCCCATCCCTGTCCCCTCGCCCCTGGACTGTGATGTGGCTCCATCCCTGTCCCTTGTCCCCACGTTGTGATGTGGCTCCATCCCTGTCCTGTGTCCCCACAGTGTGTGATGGTCCCATCCCCTTTACCCCCAGCCCCTGTCACCTCACTCTATGATGACCCCATCCCTGTCCCCTCACTCTATGGTGGCCCCAATCCCTGTCCCCTCATCCCATAAACCCTGTGGCCACTCCATCCCTCCCCCCTGCCCTGTGGCAGATGCCACCCCAGTCCCCATGCTGTGGCACTCCATCCTTCTCCCACCACCCCTCTTTTCCTCCACCCTCCCCTCTGACCCCCTGGGGCTGGTGACACCCCTGTCCCTGCTCCCCCCTGATCCCCTGTCCCTGGTGACAGCCCTGTCCCTGCTCCCTTCTGACCCCTGGGGCTGGTGACAGCCCTGTCCCTGCTCTCCCTTGACCCCTGTCCCTGGTGACAGCCCTGTCCCTGCTCCCCCCTGACCCCTGTCCCTGGTGACACCCTGTCCCTGCTGCCCCGACCCCTGTCCCTGGTGACAGCCCTGTCCCTGCTCCCCCTGACCCCTGTCCCTGGTGACACCCTGTCCCTGCTGCCCCGACCCCTGTCCCTGGTGACAGCCCTGTCCCTGCTCCCCCCTGACCCCTGTCCCTGGTGACACCCTGTCCCTGCTGCCCCGACCCCTGTCCCTGGTGACAGCCCTGTCCCTGCTCCCCCTGACCCCTGTCCCTGGTGACACCCTGTCCCTGCGACCCCTGACCCCTGTCCCTGGTGACAGCCCTGTCCCTGCTCCCCCTGACCCCTGGGGCTGGTGACACCCTGTCCCTGCTCCCCCTGTCCCTGGTGACATCCTGTCCCTGGTGACACCCCTGTCCCTGGTGACAGCCCTCTCCCTGCTCCCCCTGACCCCTGGGGCTGGTGACAGCCCTGTCCCTGCTCCCCCTGACCCTGGTGACACCCCTGTCCCTGGTGACACCCCTGTCCCTGGTGACAGCCCTGTCCCTGCTCCCCCTGACCCCTGGGACTGGTGACAGCCCTGTCCCTGCTCCCCCTGTCCCTGGTGACACCCTGTCCCTGGTGACACCCTGTCCCTGGTGACAGCCCTGTCCCTGCTCCCCCTGTCCCTGGTGACACCCTGTCCCTGGTGACAGCCCTGTCCCTGCTCCCCCTGTCCCTGGTGACACCCTGTCCCTGGTGACAGCCCTGTCCCTGCTCCCCCTGTCCCTGGTGACACCCTGTCCCTGGTGACAGCCCTGTCCCCAGCCTGGAGCAGATGCTGGCCGCCAACCCCGGGAAGACGCCCATCAGCCTGCTGCAGGAGTATGGCACTCGCATAGGCAAGACCCCCGGCTACGACCTCCTGAAGGCTGAGGGACAAGCCCACCAGCCCAACTTCACCTTCCGTGTCACCGTTGGGGACATCAGCTGCACCGGTGGGTCCCTGGCACCCTCCTCTCCCAGGCTGGTCCCAACCCCCACCCCCCACACCCCCACCGTCCCCCACCCAGGCGCTGTGCGGGTGGATCTCGTTACCCTGGGGTGCTGCTAGAGGGGGTGTGGGGGGACAGTGAGGACATGGGGGTGTCCCCAGGAATGGTGGGGATCCCTAAAAAAGTTAAGGGGGGGGATTGCCTGGGATCCTGGTGTTTGGGATACTCAGGCATCCCTTGGGACCCCCCCCCAAAAAAAAGGAGGGGTGGGGGGGGGATGGCCTGTGATTTGGATGTCTGGCTCACTTGGGGGTCCCTTGGGAGCCCAAAAATGTGGGTGCTGGTGGGGGATTGCCTGGGATCCCTAAAAGGCAGGGTTTGGTGGTGGGGGGTCGCCTGGGATGCTGGTGTCTGGGACGCTTGGGGATCCCCTGGGACCCCAAAAATGTGGGTTGTGGTTTGGGATCATCTGGGACCCTGATGCCTGGGACACCCAGGGATCCCCTGGGACCTGCTGTGGCACAGGGATCCTCCTGGGGACCCCAAGATCTGGGATGATCCCTTGGGACCCCCCCTAAAAAGTGGGTCCTGGTGAGGGATCACCCTGACACCACTCGGGGACCCCCTGGCACCCTGCTGCCAGAGTTAAGGACCCCCCTCAGACCCTGACCCCTGGGCTGTGGCAGCCCTAACTGAGTGTGTGGGCTGTGAGGGGTCTGGGGGGGCCCCCCAAAACTCCCCACCACCCCTCAATCAGTGTCTCCCCCAGGGCAGGGGCCCAGCAAGAAAGCGGCCAAGCACAAAGCGGCCGAGGTGGCCCTGAAGCTGCTCAAAGGGGGGGACATGCTGGAGCCCACCACCCCCGAGGAGCCCAGGTGAGGGGGGCACGGGGTCCCCGGGGTGCTGGGGTGTCTGGGTGGGGCTCAGGATGCAGAGAGGAGGGGCTCAGGGAGCTAAGGGGTGCTGGGTGCAGGGGGAGGGGGCCGTTGAGTGTTTGCAGGAGGTGCTGAGAGGAGTTTGGGGTGCTCTGGGCTGCTGGATTGGGGGGTTGCTCAGGTGGTCTGGGGGTACCCAGGGGGTTGGGAGCACCCCCAGGGATGCTGAGCACCCAGGCTCAGTGGGTTTGGGGGGGGTCTGCAGCAGGGGGCCAGGGGAGTTTAGGGGTTCCCCAGGGTGATTTGGGGTGCCAGGGGCTTGGGCATCCCAAAGGAATTGGGTTTAGGGGAATTTGGGGGTGCCCAGGGTGCATCTGGGGCTGCACAGGGCACCGCTGGAGATACCTGGGGGGGGTCATGGGTGGAAATACCGGGGGACCTGTGGGTCCCACGGGAATTAGGGGTGCCTGGCAGGATTTGGGGTGCAGGGGGGGGAGGTTTGGGGGGGGCCAGCTCGGGCATTAACATCTCACCTTCTATCCCCAAGCTCTCCTTTCCCCCCAGAGCCCCCGGCTGAGCCCGGCCCCGCCGCTGCCCCCCCAGCGCCCACCGTGCCCCCCCCCTCACCCAGGTAACAGAGTGGGGGGCACCCAGATGCCCAGGGCTGGGCAGAGGTGGGGGGGGGTCACCGATCTCCCCCAAACCCTCAGCTCCTGGAGAGTCCTGGTGGGGGGTGGGGGGGCTCAGAAGTGCCCCCCTTACCCTGCCCCCCCTCACGCCCTGCCCCCCCCTGCAGGGGCACCCCCCTGGAGATGAAGACGCCCGTGTCCCCCCCCCAGTCGGAGTGTAACCCCGTGGGGGCTCTGCAGGTGGGTGACACCACAGGCTTGGGGACTGGCCCTGTTTTGGGGGGGATGAGACAATTTAGGGGACAGCTATCCCTGTCTGGGGTGGGGTGGGGGGGCTCCTTGCCTCTTTGGGGGTGACTTTACCCCTTTTGGGGGTGGTGGTGACCTTTGGGGGCTGCCTCTGCCCCGCTGGGGGTGGCTCTTACCCATTTTGGGGACAGTTCCCCTATTTTTGGACAATTATCCCCATTTTGGGGACAGTTATCCCCATTTTGGGGACAGTTACCCTATTTTGGGGACAGTTATCCCCATTTTAGTACTGGTTACCCCTATTTTGGGGACAGTTATCCCTATTTTGGGGACAGTTACCCTATTTTGGGGACAGTTACCCCATTTTAGTACCAGTTACCCCTATTTTGGGGACAGTTATCCCCATTTTGGGGACAGTTATCCCCATTTTAGTACCAGTTATCCCTATTTTGGGGACAGTTATCCCTATTTTGGGGACAGTTATCCCCATTTTAGTACCAGTTACCCCTATTTTGGGGACAGTTACCCTATTTTGGGGACAGTTACCCTATTTTAGTACCAGTTACCCCTATTTTGGGGACAGTTACCCTATGTTGGGGACAGTTACCCCCATTCTGGGGACAGTTACCCCTATTTTGGCGACAGTTACCCCATTTTAGTACCAGTTACCCCTATTTTGGGGCCAGCCCTGCCCATTTAGGGCTGGAATCTTCTTCCTTGGGGGCAGCTCTCCCTGTTATTTTTGGCTGGGGGTGTGTCAGCTTGTGGGTCAAGCCCCCCTCCCATTTGTCTGTGTCCCCCCTGCCCTCCCCAGGAGCTGGTGGTGCAGAAGGGCTGGCGCCTGCCCGAGTACACGGTGACGCAGGAGTCGGGGCCGGCGCATCGCAAGGAGTTCACCATGACCTGCCGGGTGGAACGCTTCGTGGAGATCGGTACGGGGCTGGGGGGGAGGGGAGAGGAAGGGGGCCTGTCACCCCCCTCCCTGGGGTGTGCAGGGGGGGTGTGACACGGTGCCAGGCTCCCCTGGGGGTCCCTTGTCCCCTCCACCGCAGGCAGCGGCACCTCCAAGAAGCTGGCGAAGCGCAACGCGGCCGCCAAGATGCTGGTGCGGATCCACAACGTCCCCATGGAGCCGCGCGAGGGCAGCGAGGCCGAGGTGGAGGAGGACCAGTTCTCCATGGTACCGGCCAGCCAGGGGTTAACGGGGCACAGGGGCACCCCAGGGGGTGAATTGGAGGGGGATGTGAGCACCCCATGGTGCACCCTGAGGGGTAAATGGGGGGACATGGGCACCCCACGGGCACCCTGAGGGGTTAAGGGGGGGACATGGGCACCCCATGGGCACCCTGAGGGGTAAATGGGGGGACATGGGCACCCCATGGGCACCCTGAGGGCTTAGTGGGAGACACGGGCACCCTGAGGTCACTCCAGGGATTTAATGGAAGGATCTGGGCACCCCACGGGCACCCTGAGGGGTTAAGGAGGGGGACATGGGCATCCCAAGGTCACCCCAAGGCATTAATGGGGGGACACAGGCACCCCATGTGCAGCCTGAGGGGTTAAGGGGAGGACTTGGGCATCTCAAGGTCAGCCCAGGGGGTTAATGGGGTGTCTGGGGGGGTCCCTGAGCCCCCCCATCCCTTGGGTGTTCCTGTACTGGGAGCCCTGAGCCCCCCCACACCCCAGGGGGGGTCTCTGGAGGGTCCCTGAGCCCCCATATCCCTCGGGTGTCCCTGCACTGGGAGCCCTGAGCCCCCCCACACCCCAGTGGGTGTCTCTGGAGGGTCCCTGAGCCCCCTGCACCCCGCAGGCGGGCCCCAGGCTGGAGGGGCTGCGGGGCCGAGCCCCCGGCTGCACGTGGGACTCGCTGCGGAACTCGGCGGGCGAGAAGATCGCGCAGCTGCGGAGCCACCCGCTGTCCCCGCTGGGCGCCGGCGCCTGCGCCCTGCTGCAGGAGCTCTCCGAGGAGCAGAGCTTCGCCATCAGCTACCTCGACATCGGTGAGCACCCCCACCCCCCAAACACACCCTGGAACCCCCCACTGCTCCCCAAAACACACCCTGGATCCCCCCACTGCTCCAAAACACACCCTGGGCACCCCCACCCCCCAAAACACACCCTGGAACCCCCTACCACACCAAAATACACCCTGGGCACCCTCCACTGCCCCAAAACACACCCTGGAACCCCCCACCGCCCCAAAACACACCCTGGAACCCCCCACCGCTCCCCAAAACACACCCTGGAACCCCCCACCGCTCCAAAACACACCCTGGGCACCCCCACAACTCCCCAAAAACACACCCTGGGCACCCCCACAACTCCCCAAAAACACACTCTGGGCACCCCCCACCCCTCCTTCAAAACACACCCTGGGCACCCCCCACCTGTCCCCAAAACACACCCTGGGCACCCCCCACACCTCCCCAAAAACACACCCTGGGCACCCCCCACCTTCCCTAAAAACACACCCTGGGCACCCCCAATCCCTCCCCAAAACACCCTCTGGGGACCCCCTACCCCCCCAAAACACACTCTGGCCACCCCCCTCCCCAAAACACACCCTGGGCACCCCCCACCTGTCCCTAAAAACACACCCTGGGCACCCCCCATCCCCTCCCCAAAACACCCTCTGGGCACCCCCCTCCCCATCCCAGGCTTGAGGGGTTGTTTTGGGGTTGGATGTGGGGTGACACCAGCCTGTTCCTGTGTGTGTGTGTCACCCCCCAGACGCGCTGAGCCTCAGCGGGCTGCACCAGTGCCTGGTGGAGCTGTCGACGCAACCGGCCACCGTGTGCCATGGCGCAGCCCCCTCCCGCGACGGCGCCCGCTCCCAGGCCGCCCGCAACGCCCTCCAGTACCTGCGCATCATGGCCGGGGGCAAGTGAGACCCCCGCCCGCCCCCTCCTCACCCCCTGCACCCCCCAACCCGCCCACCGACACCCGGACGGACACACAGACACTCCCAACGGACCCGCAGCCGGTCCCCCCTGGACTCGCCAGCCGACGCGCGGAGCTCCGCGATGGATGTCTGGATGCACCCACGGACACCCAGACAGACACCCGGCCCCCCCCCCGCCACTGATGTGCCCTGTGGGTACCTGGACAGACAGACAGACAGACACGTGGCTCCCCCAGGCAGAGCCTGGACAGAGCTCAGGGCCCCGGGGGGCACCCTCCATCCTGGGGTGAGGAGGGTCCCCGGACACCACCCAGCCCCTGGGAATAAAGCTGGGGGGGTTTGTACACTCCCCGCGTCGGTGTCTTTCTGGGGGGGGTGGGGGGGGCGTTTTGGGAGTCAGGGGTGGGGGGCAGCAAAGGGGCAGCTCCCCCCCCACCCCTTCCCTTCCCCCACCATCCCTCAGGGGCAAAACCAGAGCGAGTGTTGGGGGGTGAGTGGCACCAGTTTATTGGGTGACCCATGGATGGACGGACGGACTCACAGACGGGTCTCCAGAGGGACGGCTCCTGGGACAGACAGATGGACGCTCAGCGGCGGCGGCCGAAGCGTTGCGGTGTCGCCATGGTCCAGAACGGGGCGGCTGGAGGGTCCCAGCTGCGGGGGCTGAGCCGGGTCTGGGACCCCCCCTGCGGCCCCCGCCCAAACCTGCCGCAGGGACACCGCACCGCTGACACCCCCGCGTTGGGGACAGACAGACAGACGGGACGGGGATGGATGGACAAGGATGCACGGGGACAGAAGAGGATGGACAAATGGGGACAGGTACGATGGGGACAGACTGAGGGACGCGGGGACAGACAGACATGGGATGGCTACAGCCAGACAGGGGATGGCTACGGACAGACGGACACTAGCAGGGTCCCCCCATCCTGTCCCCAACACCCAGCTCCTTCCCCACCCCTGGGCTCCCCGACCCCGGTGTCCCCGGACAGCCCCTCCCCAGACCCCCCCTCCCGGCCCCGCTCACCTCTGCGGCTGGAGGGGGGAGCCCGGGCTGAGCCCGGGGCGCTGCAGGGACCGGAGCAACGCGCCCAGGGCGGCGGCGGCGGCCCCGGGGGGAGGCCCTGGGGGGGCGGCGGCGGCCTGTGGAGGGGTCGGACGGGGCAGGGAGGTCACGGCAGCCCCGGGGATGGGGGAAGGGGGGGGCACACGGACCCCTCCGACCCCCAAAACCCCGTTTTTCCCCTCCCGGCCCCCACGCCCCCCGCCGCATCCATCCCGCTGTCCCGCCCCGACGGCGCGGCGCTGGCCGGGGCTCACCGGGGCCGGGGCGCGCTCGGGGCCGGTACCGGGGTCGGGGAGCCCGGGGCAGGAGCGGGCGGCGCGCAGGACCCCCGCCAGCAGCAGCAGCACCAGCAGCAGCCGCCGCCCCGCCATCGCCCCCGTCACCCGGCGCCGCCGCCGCCTCTTATAGCGGGGCCGGGCCGGGCCGGGCCGCCGGGGGGGTCCCGGGGGAGCGGGAGATTGCGGGGATCAATCCTGGCCCCGCCGCCGCCGCTAATGAAACCCATTTACCAGCCGCGACAGCCGCCCCGGGGACGGACAGACAGACGGACGGACGCGGTTCCGCATCCCCGGGACCCTCCGCCGGGACCAGCGGAGCTGCCCTCACCGTCGGAGCGAGATCACCACCCCCCCCCCCGGCCCCATCCGTGGGGTTTCCCCCTCCCGACCGGGACTCCCCCCAAACCGGGACCCTCCCAGGATCCCCCCTCCCCGCCCCGGGACCCCCTCCCCGCCGCCCCCCCCCGCCGCCCCCCCCCGCTCCGTCGCTGCTCGTTGCCGCCACCGCGTGGCCGCGCCGCGTTCCTGCAGCCCCGACGGGGCGGCCCCGGCCCCGCCGCTGCCCTGGAGCCCCCCGCGGGTCTCACCCCCGACTCGAATCCAGATTAACCCCCCCCCCCGCGGTCTGATGGGCATGCGGTGTCACCTAGGGTCGTTCCCCCCCCCGGCAAATGCCACCCAAAGGGAGGGTCCCTGGGACAGGTGACACCAGGGGTGTCCCCCACCCACCCAGCTCCGGGCCCCCCATCCGCCCGCCCCCCCACACCAAGCAGAGGGCAGCAGCCACCAACCACCTCCTGGGTAATAGTTTAATGTGATATTGCAGCATAAATAAAGGCACGTTACATGTTGGGTACGGCGGGCGGGGGGCTGGGGCGGGGGGGGGAGCCAGGACGTGTCTGTGTCACCCCCCCACCCCCCCAGCCCCCCCACCGCATCCCCCCCACTCCCCCTGCCATGTCCCCGGGTCCCCGGGGGGGGGTGGGCGGCTGTGAGGACCCGCTCACAGGAGCCCATGAGGGGATATTCGGGGGCGGGGTTGGGGGGGGGGGGGGAAGGGGTTTAAAGGGGGGGGTGTCTCCCTCGGGGCCCGGGGGGGGCCGCAGGGAGGGGTTCCAGCTGGAACCCCGTTTCGTTGCGTAAGGAGCTGCGCATCCGTTCCGGAAGCTGCGATATGGCTATATAGGTGTGTATATACTCATAGATACGTGGTTATAGGTACCCCACCCCCTGGGTACGCTTTTTTTGGGGGGGTGGGGTGGGTGGGAGGGTTGGGGGGGGGTGTGTCTCCTTTTTCTCAGCTTCTTCTGGTATTGATCGTCAAAGCTCCTGTACAAAGCAGCTGGGAGGGATGGGGTGGGGGGTGGGGGGGCTCAGGACCTTCTCCTCCCGTGTCCCCAAGGAGCGGCGGGTCCATCTGTCACCTCCCATCGTGCATGAAATTGGGGGGGGGGACACACACACACACGGGGGGGGGGGGGGGTGACACCAAACTGGGTAAGAAGAAATGATGAGTTTCACTGAAATCCAGACCCAAGGGGCTGGTTTGGGGCAACAGCGGAGCTCAACCCCACACCAAGCCCAAGGAGGTCTTCATCTCCACCCAAGGGAGAGGCTCTCTCCCCCTCCCTGCCCCTGGGGTTCAGCATTGCCCCTGGGTGGGGGTACAGCTGCCCCCAGCCCCATTTTTCAGCCTCTTGTTTCTTTTTTTGAAGCCCCCAATTCCCCCCGTCCGGCGCCACCGTTCCGGCTCTTCCTGACTCCTTCACACCCCAAACCCCACATGGCTTTTCCCTGCTCCTCAGTATCCCCCCTCCCCCCTCCCCCCCTGCCCCAACAATTCAGCCATGGAAGAGGGATGGAGATCC
The DNA here is from genome assembly GCF_964237585.1 of Gallinula chloropus. NCBI lineage: Eukaryota > Metazoa > Chordata > Aves > Gruiformes > Rallidae > Gallinula > Gallinula chloropus. The sequence continues at coordinate 1,441,059 of NC_140116.1, forward strand.
CAAAAAACTGCTCCTGCAGATGGGCTGTGGGGGCTCTGGGGGGTGGGAGAGGGGGGAGCCATCTCTGAAGCCGCAGGACTGACTCCGGCACCATCCGGGGTTTCGGTTAAGGCACCACAGCCTGGGGGCTGCCAGAGGAAAGTGCTGGTGCTGAGCGGAGCCAGGTGGGTGACTGGTGTCCCCCCACTCCCTTGGCACCCTCCTGAAGGCATCTGCAAAGTCTTGGAGCAAGAGCTGGACCAGGAGGAGATGAAAAAGCCACCGTCACCCTCCTGGGTTTGGGGGAACCCTGCAAAGTCCATCATCCCAGCCAACCCCAACCCACCCCAAAACCAAGGCACGGGCCCTACAGCTGCGGCCTGGGAAGGAAACCACTTCCAAGAGAAGGGATGAGGGAGAAGGAGATGACACAGGGCACAAACCCAGCAGCCCTTCGGCTCTTGGGAGCCGCTGGAAGCGCTCAGCTGGGATTTCCATTCCTCGGAGGCTCCACACTGATCCCACATATTCATCAACTGGCTTTTAATTACTGGGCAGCCTGATGTTACTGACACGTGGCTGCTCCATTGACACTGAGGTGCTGGAAGAAGCACCAGTGGAAAAAGTGTCTCTGTGTACCCCCCTCTCCAAAAAGACTGGCAAGAGGCACCTCTCGAACACCAATCCCACCCCTCCCAGCAGCCACCTTGGCCTTGGGACATTCAGCTCCTTCTGAGGTTTAGGATTGGGTTCAGCATCAGCTCTGCCAGGCACCTTTAGGAGCCCAAAGAAGGGAAATGGAGACCTGGAACCTGCTCTGGGACCTGGAACCTGCTGCGGGACCTCCAGGTTTCAAACCCTTTTGGGGTGAAACACACCCGAGGGGGACATGGGGAAGCCACAACCCTCTCAACTGAAAGAGAGATGAAATAAAACATCATGCTGTGGTCAAAGGCTCGGTCCCTGCCCAGGTCTGGAGCTTTACAACTGGGGTTTCAGGAGATGCTTTCAAGGCACTGAGCACACAGGAGGCGGAGCGGAGCCGAGCTGGGGAGCAGGGCAGCACTGGTGGCACCAGGGGTGGTGAGGGATGGAGGGATGGGGATGGAAGCCACTGACAAGGTCTGAGCTCTCTCACGCTGCGATGTGACAGCAGGGAAACCCTTGGGTGGGAGGCTGGTGAGCAGCTGGGTGATCACTGCTCTCCCATCACCGGGGAGTCCCTACAGGTAGAAACAAGGGGTGAGGGAAGGTGCCACAACTGATGCCGACGCCGCCGGCTCCGGATCTGCTGCCTCTCCTGCATCTCCATCCTTCCAACCCTGCCAGCAACCAGCCTCATCCACCCCGACACAGCCAAGGATGAGCCCAGAGCCCTGTTTCTCTGGTCCCTTTTTTCCCTCGACAAGCCAGGAGGATTCTCCGCAGAGCCCGTGGCTGGGGGAGCCTAGGAGGAGCTGGTGAGCTACAGTCGGCACCGCCGGACACAACCGCAGGCTCCCAGCGAACGACAGGAACCCAACGGCTGAGGAAGCAAATATGTTCTACAACACATTCTTGTCATTCCCACTGTTCCCAGGCAAAGAAGGAACCAGGAAAATCTCATTCCAAAGCCCCCCTGAAGCAAACTGAGCTGATTCAAACAGCAGAGCACACAGACGGGGTGTTTCTACACCTTTTCAGATGTTGTGAAGGATCCTGGATCCTGCCTCTCCTGCAAACCCTCTGCCTTAGACCCCTCCACACCCCCAAGAAAAGGTCCTGCTGTGCCTCACCCACTTGAAACACCTTTTAAACCAGGTCACACGGATTTAAGACCTGCTGAGCACCCCCCTTCCCTGGGGCTGCTCCCCACAGCTCGCTCTGGCCGCAGAGACGTGTCGGGATGGTAACGCTGGGGCATCCTCTGGTCCACACAGGCTCTGCAGGGGGGGGTTACAGAAGCAAAAGGCGGGTTTGAGGGGGACTTATGTGGGGGTCTGACCCAGAAGTGCAAACTGCTGAGGCCGGAGCTGAGCCTGGTGACACACAAAGTGACTCTGGAGATGAGCAAGAGGAGCCAGAACAGCGCGGAAGCCGCAGCGATTCCAGACAAACCAGACCCAGGAAACGCTGAGAAACAGAGGTGCTGAAGAAGAGAGGAGGGGGAGAGCAGAGACCCCCCTGGGCAGAAGAACCAACCCACAGGAACTCCCCCGTCCCTGGTGGGATCTGGTTCCTCACTCAGACTTTGCTTTGGGTTTTGCTGTTCCCTGGGAACCTTCCAAGTCTGGAGGAGCCAAACGGAATCGCTTCCACCAGCAAACTTGGCTCAAAAGTGGCGAGTGCAACCTGAGGTGGGCGAGAGGTGGGCAGAGGAGGGACTTCCCAGGGTGAGGAAGGCTGAGGGGCTGCTGTGGCTCCATGGATTCTCATCCCCAACACACAGAGCATTCCCTTCCCGTTCCCAAACTATCCACCCCAGTGGCTTGCCCTGGGCGGGCGGCAGCCTCGGGGAAGCACAGGCAGACACACACCAGATCCGATTCTGAGTGTCTCTAAACATCCAGGGTGGGTTCTTAACCTGCCCTGGGCACCTGGGAGCTCTGTGAATCCTTCGTTTGCTCTGGCTCAGAAGCAACGGATGCTCCATCCCCAGGAGTGGAAGATAAAGGGGAGGAAGAGGTAAAAGCTGGGTGAACAGAACTGGTACTTCCTGCTCCCTCCCCTTGGAAGAGGCAACTAATTCATGATTTAAGGCCACCGTTATTGACATGGGTAATGGGGATGATGATCCTGGGAAACAGGAGGGGGTGGGAAGAGCCCAATTCTGCACCTCACACTGTTACTGCTCCTCCCAGAGCGACTCGGCGCTGGGTCCGGGCGACGCACCCTGCACCACCTCACTGTATGGAAGGCTGAGCGCTGCCAGGACAGGACAGACAGCACCTCTCCTCCAGCACCCGCAGCATCCCGGCCCCTTGAACACCCACAGCTCCCCAGGGACAGTCCCCAGGAACACGTTTCCATCCCCTTCCTTCATCCCCATGTCCCAACCTCCCAACCACGGGGCACAAACTGATGTAACGGCGCTTAAACTCCCATCGCAGCCCCAGTGAGTCGCTGGGAGACTGGGGGTGACGCTGGCCACCCCTAAATCCCTTGAACCTGGGAGCTGGAGGAGGCTCCTGGTGCGAAGGTGCAATGTTTTGGGTAGCCAGAGCAGAGGGGGGAGCAGATGCCTGGAAGCAGCAGGCTGTTAAAAATAAAATACACTGACAGCACGACTAAATGTCACAGCCTCCCCAGAGCTGTGTGCTCCTTCGCCCAGAGCGGAGGAGGAGGAGGAGGAGGAGGAGGGTGAAGGTGGTGTTTGTGGGGTGTGTGGGGGGGAACTGGAAGAGAGGAAGCCCCAAGGGGATCCACCGAGCGCGGAGGTTTAGTGTTAACGTAACCGATACCTGAAAGGGCCCCGTTTGAGGTGCTGTTCACAGCCAGGCTCTGGGTGTTCGGAGGACTCTGCGAGCTGACAGCTTGTCAACTGAAGGATGGAGAAGAGCGCTTCAGGCTGCAGCCACCCCTTGGGCGGGACAGGCGCTGGCAGGGCTTTGGGTGGGTAGGGGGAGCCTGGAGCTGTCCAGGCTCCGCAGCGTAAGAAGCGCCATAGCTGCCCTTAACTCACTTGGGAATAAAAAGAAACCAAAACCCCCTCCCCCACCCCCCCCCCCAAAAAAAAAATAAGAGAGAAATAAAAATCCTCATCGTGCCCCCCCCACTGGTCAGGGACACGGAGTTACGGTCAGTCTGTCCGGCTGCGAGTTCGTGGGGAGCTCCGCTGTCACCCGCAGGGGCTGTGACATCATCTGCCAGCAGACTGTGACTGTGGAGCCATGATGACGTGTGAGGGGACCGGCATGGCCAGTTCTGTCCTTTGGCTTGCCATCTGGGTGAGCACCGAGGTGGCAACGGCTTCCGCTGCCGAGCGGACGCTGAGCCCGTTGGGAGAGGCCGTCACGGAGCTGTGCTGGATGACGGGGGCAGGGGAGCCGGTGGGCTCGGAGCTCTCCTTGGGGCTCTCTGCTCGGCCAGATGAGAAGGGGATGGGGTGGAGGGAGCATGAAAAGGAGAGGAGAAGAAGGAGACAAGGTTAGAGAGAGGCTGGTTGTGTCGCTGCCCGCGCTGGCGGGGAGATTGGGCTGGTATTCACTTCGTGCTCCCCTCTCCAGCCAGGGCAGCCTGGAGCGGTGAGGCTGATCCCTGTGAGAATCCCAGTTCCACCCTTTCCCCAAGCTTGGTGTCTCCATCCCCCCCATCCCAACCAGCTGTTCGGCAATAGGAAGTGAGGGCTGGCAATAAACCCATCGGAGCTGGGACCTAAGGGGTGGCCCAGAGAAAACCCACCCAGCTCTTACCAAATTCACATCCAGAAGGGCTGAAGTGCAGAGGTTTCACCCCAAGGATGGCAGCCCCAGCGTAACCTTTCCCTTAATCAATCTGTTTCCTCATTAGAAGTGAGGACCTTGCCCTGCATCTCCTTTCCCGGCGCGGTGCTGGGTTCAAGGCCATTTTAGCCCAGAGACCCAACAGCTCCTTCCACATCCTCACCATCTGCCAGGCGACAGAAACCCTCCTGCAAAGGCAGGTGGGTTCATTCCTGCTTTTCTATCCATCACCTGGTTCGCTCTTCATCCTCCTCTAGAACATCAGAATCAATCAGAGCCCGTTACAAACTGTTTGCTCACTCGATTCCTCCTGCTCACCCCAAGCAGTAAGGATTGGAGGGGTAGGGAGGTGAACAAAGACCTGACACCTTCTCCTCCCAGGGCTTCCTTTTTTTCTTTCCCCCCAAAACTTTGGGTTGTCTCCCACAAGCAGCCTGCAGAGAGCTTCCAAGGCAGGGGGATAATTTGTGACCTATCAAACGCCGAGGCGAGAGCAATCAGGCCTCTCTCTTTGGGGGTCTGCACTCATTATCTACGGATGTCAGGAGGAAATTCCCTCCTGTGCACTTGGGGAGATGAATTACGGGGAAGATGCGGTCACCTTCCTTTAAGAGAGCAAAATAATGGCATGAGCTGGGATACTTCTTCCACGTCAAAGAGGGTAAACCCCACGACAGCAGGGAAAGGGGGGAAAAAAGCCTATCAGAGGAGAGGTTTTACAACCTTCCCAGGCGCTGGCAAACGTGTTTTAGGGCTCAGCTCCTTACCAGGTGCTCAAATATCACCCCCCTCCTTTCCCAAATGGGGTTTTTACCCTTCGCTGGTGTATCCAGAGCTGATCAGAGAATGGACTTGGCAGGGAGAGAGAAGGTCGAGGGGAGCGATGGAATAGTTTGGCATCCCCAAAAAAGGAGATTTACAAGGTGTTACAAATAAACCCACCCAACTGTACAAGAGGCAGCTGTAATTCCATCGAGGGAATCCAGGGGTTTTGGTTAAGGAGCTGCTTAGTCACAAATCTCCCTAATAAAAAAGGCAGTTGGGGATGAGGGGGGGGGGGGGACAGGGAGGTGTGAAATTCATCTTTATTATTCAGCTGCATGATGAATTCCTATTCTTGGAGCAGACAAGACTGGGAGGGATAATAATAGGAACTGTAAACTTGGGAAGTTTAGCAGGAAAAATCATGTTGCCTCTCTGTGTGCCACACAGAGAGCGAACACCTGTCTGCAAGGGCCAGGGGATGGTGAGGGGGTTTTCACGACCTCGTTACTCGAGCTCTGAGTCACCATAATGAGAGGAAATAAAGCAGCTCTGCCAAGCCCTGCACCACACTGTGGTCAGGCCTCACTGCACCCCCTCTTTGGGAGAGCCAGGGGGTGGGAATGGGGAAGTGATGGGGCAGGAAGGCACCTGAATCCTCCTTTTCTCCTCTCCATCCATCCCTGCCTCTCTCATCCTGCTAATGCTGGGGACACTGGGGGACCAAGGGCTTTGTGGGAATACTGTGGTGTGGAACTGTGAGGCAGGGATGACAGAGGAATCTGGACATTATGTTTAGCTCCTGGGTTGATTATAATGAAACAGGCAGCATTAAGGAATGAATTAAAAAGAAAAATCACCCAAAAAAAGAGGAGGACAGGAAGATGGAAAGCAGCCTCCTCGCTTCTCAACCCGAACCCATGTGATGTGCATCGCAGGGAAGGAGCTACAGAGCCTCAAGATGTCATTTATAGAGCCCCATGATGTCATTTATAGAGCCTGGCCTCTTCTGACTCCAGCTCTGCTGTCGGAGCAGTGATAGTTTTCAACTTCAAAGGGAGTGTGGAGTGCTTGGCACGCTGCCTGGGAGCGGGAGGGGAGCCGCCGGCCCGCGCTCCGGGGAGAAGCGGAGACACGGATCGCTTCTCAAACATTCCACCCCATGGAGACACGGAGGGAGGTGTCACTCCATCCTTCTCCAGGCCACCACTGCCCTCACTGCCTGGTCACTCTGTCTTGTCCAGCCTGGGTGGCTCCTCCTCACTGCGGAGGCCACAGCGGCAGAGGACACGGGACCTGGGTCTGTCCTGTCCTGCCAGCTGCATGAGCTGGAAGGTGATGGAGCAGAGATGAAGATGAAGGCTCCCTTTAGAGCTCAGGAGGGGTTTTATCTCCTTAGACCTACTTAAAGGGTAGGGAGGACCAGCGTTAAGTCGTCACTCACCCAGATAGCCCTGTGTTTTCTTCTGTAGTGCAGTCACAGGGCAGTCCTTGTGAGCCAGCAGCAGCTGTTTGAGTTGAGCAACTTCGTTCCTCAGTAGCGTGACTTCATTCTGAGAGGGAACAAAGGAACACCCACATGGGCATCGCTCACACTCCCTGCACGGCCTGAGCTCCCTCCCACCTTCTAGGCAGCAGCAGGGCGTTAACACACGTGCTTACACTTTGTCCTCTCATTTTGAGGTGCCTCTGGCCCAAGAAGAGCAAACAAAATCTCTGGGTTTTGGGGCATTTCATGTGCAGTCATTGCTCTCTGCCACCAGCTGGAAACCCCTCACTACCTTCCTCATCTGATCCCAGACACGGATTCTCCTGAGCCCTCCTGCTAATGCCAATCACTTGAGGCAGAGACTTTGGGGTGAGAAGCTGAGGTTACAAACCAGCTCAGACACTACCATGCTGTGGGGAACATCAGAGCTCCTCCAAGCTCTTGGGAACTCTGAGAGCTTCTTCCTTAAACCAGGTTTATTCCCCTGAAAACTTTGTGGAGTGTTTCATTCCTCTGCCGAAACGTTTGGAGAAGCAGCTGAAACCCAGTAAATTGTGTTTGGAAACTGCCTGAGGAAACAATTCCTATAATTATCTTGGGAAGAGAATAAAAATACCACGACCAGGGCTATTGAAAAAATCCCACCACGTGAGTCACCAGCCAGTGGTGAAAGAAGAAGCCCAGAACAGGCATGAGTTCAGCCTTTGGAGACCCTGCGATCCTTGGCCAGCGCTGAGAGCACTAACAAGGGGGCTAAGGAAATGAAGTCTGTGTGTTTAGATGTGCTGCACTTCTGCTCAGCACGCTGGGGGTGCTGCCCAAGAGCCAGGAAAAACTCTGCTCTCTGGAAGAAAATATTCCTATGGCTGATGATGGCAGCTGCAGAGCCTCCATCGCTCAGCCCGGCGCAGGGAAGGGAACTGGGATTGCTTCTGCTGAGCCTGTGCCAGCCCAGAGCTCTGCCTTGTGTAAGGGAGGTTTCCACTCCACACATAGAGCTGTTTCTCCAGGGCCTTTGCGCTCTGCTCCAGAGGCTGGTGTGATCCCTGGACGGGCAGAGCTCATTTAGGGGGGACAGGGAGGGGGAATGGGAGTGCTGAAGGCAGCACTTGAGGCAGAGCATCAGGATGTCCTGGCAGGACAAGGGGGATGGAGTGAAGCTGGAGGAGGGAAGGGTTAGATGAGATATTGGGGGGAAGTTCTTTCTAGAGAGAGTGGTGAGGGGCTGGAAGGGGCTGCCCAGAGAGGGGGGTGGGTGCCCTGGGCAACCTTGTGTAGCTCCAGGCCTGGAGGTTGGTGGCCCTGCCTGTGGCAGGGGATTGGATCTCTGTGATCCTTGGGGTCCCTCCCAACCCAGCCCAGTCTGGGCTTCTATGATGGAAAGGAAGGAGCGAAATCTTAAGCAGAGAGGCAGAAATCCAGCTCCAGAGAGGAGCAGCATCCAAACCGACGTTGTCTCCGCAGCGTGGGGAAGACGTTCCCTCCAGAGCGCCGGCGGCAAAGGGCTGGGCTCAGCCTCTACGGTTACATACTCACGCTCAGCTGGATGTTCTGGGTCGTGAGCTCCTCAGCTTTCTTCTCCAGGGAGGACACCCAGAGCTTGCGTTTCTGACGGCAACGGGAGGCTGCAGCCCGGTTCCGCTCCAGGAATCGCTGCCGCCGTTCGTCGGGGTCTTCGTCCACTGTACGTCTCCGTCGCCCGCCGGTGCTGGGGGTGGGCTGGGCAGGGGACACCTGGAGATGGGGTGAAAGAGGGATGCTGAAGAGAAGGCAGATATGCACCAGCTTAATGAAGCTTATGGGGATTTGGGGGACAAACCCCCCCTTTCAAGGCGTGTTGCTGGGCCTTCCTCAGCACCCTGCAAAGCGCCCTGCAAACTCCAGGCATGGATCTGTGGGAATTCTGAGAGCCTGAGCACAGGGAATCATAGAATCATAGAATGGTCTGGGTTGGAAGGGACCCCAAGGATCATAGAGCTCCAACACCCCTGCCACAGGCAGGGACACCAACCTCCAGGCCTGGATCTACACAAGGCTGCCCAGGGCCCCATCCAACCTGGCCTTGAACACCTCCTGGGACGGGGCATCCACTACTTCTCTGGGCAGTGAACTGGTTAAACACCAACCTCCTATGGTCAGACAGTGCAGGGCTGGGAGCCCACGATGCTGCTGACGCACAGAACCACGCACGCTCAACCCTCCATCCCCGTGAGGGTTCAGTAACCCTGTTTGGGTTTGTTACCTCACACACAGAGCACGAATTATTTGCTCTAAAACTGAATTTGGGTTAATTTCTGTTCTCCTCCCCGAATGCCTTCAGCTAAAGAAGCTCTGAGAGGCAGCTGGTACAAAGGCATTTCGTAACGCTGCACCATTTCCCTGTTTTATTTTGGGAGAACAAAGGGAAAAGTCAGTGAGGGCAAAGGGTCCTGCAGACTAGAGCTTTGCTGGTGCTTCTGTGAGGGCTCTGTAATTACCCAGCCACGATCAGGGAGTGCAGTTCCACTTGGGTACTCGCTGTCAGGCAGCATATGGATATTAAACTTTTGGAAGCCTATCTAACTGACGGAGCAGGTGGCGATCCTGATGGAAGGCTGGCATTTGGTTAGCTGGCAGGAGCCAGCGGAGTTGATTGCCTAAGAGGGGAGCGTTTAACCCCAGTAATTGAGCGGGGAGAAGAGAGGAAAATATTCTTCTGAAACTCCAGACCTCGTCAAGCAAATTAACACGTCGCTGAAGTTATCGGCCTGGTGGTGTTGGAGGGTGTTAGTGCTGAAGCGGCACTGAAAAAACAAGGGGTTTGTTTAACCCATTCCACAAACTGGGAAGCTGTAAGGTTTTCCTTCTCTTAGTTCCTGAGGCCCAGAACCCCCCCCACAGCACCTCCAGCCTGGCCCTGGGGGCTAAGTGGCAGCAGACCTGTGGCTGAGCTGGGGAAGGGGCATCAGGGTGCTGGACGAGTATCTGACTCTGCTCCGGACGTGCGGTCACCATCGTGCTGGCTGAGCCCACGACCAGGTTGCTGCCGTTCAGCGAGGAAGACGCTGTCAAGCTGGCCTTCAGCCTCTGTCAAAGGAGGGGGAGAAAGAAAAGGCATCAGCGGATCAGGTTGTCTGATACTTGAGGAGCTGAGGCGCCAGGGAACGGGCTCTCTGGGGACTGCGGCCGATTCAAACCCAACCGAAAGCCATCGCCATCTGCTCTACCCAGCGACAGGCGGCAGCTTCCAAGTCCAGCTCGAGCAGACGGGTACCACATCCCAAAACCACCACTGCAACTGGCACTGATCTGCGCTCCCCAGCTGGCAGAGAGACCATGGGCTCAACTGCCGAGCCCGAACTGCCCTTGAGCACCCGCAGAGGGGACCTTCTGGGACAGAGAAGGACCCCTGCGTGATCAGGGCTGTGTCTCTGGGCTGCCAGCGGGGCAGGAGGGCTGTTTCATGCCTAGACCAGTGTTTAAGATCTCTCCTCCCACTCACAGCTTTGATCCACCCAAGAATCCCACAGACACCTCAACGGGGTGCAACGGGAGCGGTGACAGCACACAGCAGCAACAGGGTGCAGCACTGCTGTAAGAGGAGGGTCTGCAAACACCTCCACCCCCATCTCAGCCAAAAAAAAACCCCCAGGGGGTTTTGCTGCTCACTGGTCACCGCGTTAGGTTTGCTCCTTCCCACTCTGCATGCACCGAGTTCGAGCCACAAAGAGCCAGCAGAGGAAAATGATTCCCTAAAACCTTTTAAAGAGCTCTAGATCCTCGGATTAGTAGCACAACATCTCGTCTCTTGGCTCTGCCTTCCCCAAACCCACCTCCAGCCCATCTGTTAGCTTGGAACTAAAAGCACCAGCTTTACAAAACAGCCGTGTTTAGGATGGGGCTGAGGTTGGTCTTGACGCCGGCGCGGCCGCTCTGCCTGCCAGAGCCACGGTGCTGATGAGCCTGATGATATTCCTGGTGGCATCTGCAGCACCTGCTCGGCACGGGGAGGCTCTGCCACAGCTGCTCGGGGTGTGGGAGAAGCAGAGTCACTTCACAAAGGCTGCAGGGGAAGAAGGCTCCAGGAGGAATCTCTTCTGGAGGAGCTAGTGAGGACATAGGGACAACACTGTGGACGTGCTGCCGTCCCCAGAATGAATTTGGCCACTTACCAGTTTGGTTTCTGAGTGTACTGGAAGTCCCGATGGTGAAATGGACCCGCTGGTGTTGATGGGTGGCCCAGGAATACCGGGAATGTTCGGCACCATGGACATGGGCCGAGCCAGCTAGCAGGGAGGAAGCAAGGCATGGGTTTTGGAAGGTGTTTCTGTGAGGCAGCTCTGCAGAGCAGCTCTGCAATAATTCCCCACCAAGCACATTTATAAATCCTGACAAACGTTCGGCGTTTAACTGCCGCCATCCATCACACCCGCTGTCACCGGCGGCCAGCAGCCACCCCTGTGGTGGCCACGGCGGCTGTTCCGGAGTCACCCAGCTGTACCAGCCTAGTGCTGAGGGCAGGGAGGGCAGCCCAAAGCCTCCTGCCTTCCCCTTCCCCTCCCCGAGGGCTTTTCCCCACTGGTATAGGAGGGCGGATGGAGCGGGAGGGTATGAGATGCCCTCTGGTTCTCCAGCCAGCTCTGTTGTGAAGCTGCAACACTGATAAGTCACAGCACCCCCTCCTAAATGGGGAGAGGGGAAAACACCCCAGCCTTTACTTTGCCTTTTCTCAGCACTTCCAAGTACCAAAGGTGTCGCAAGCGCTGGGGAAGGTGTGAAGATGTTTCTGTGCCCACAAGCTACGCTGCCCGCTGCCTGCCTACTCTGACGACAACATTCCCATCACCAGAGGCAGGAGGGGGTGGTTTTCTGGGGCCATTACTCACTCCAAACCCGAAAGCCGTGCCTGGTGGGACAGACAGGACTCACACAGGGCTGCTCGGTCGGGAGCTGAAGCGTTCCAAAGATGTACCAGCCACCCAACCAGGCGAATCTGCTCAGGAGCTCAGCACCATGGAAAGAAAGCCCAACCCTCAAGGCTGATAACTCCAACGGCTCCACAGAGCTGGAGAGGTTGGGGTGGCTTATTCCTGGCTTGCAAAGACCAACATGTTCTCTGCAAGCTCGAACGGTTTCAATTGAGGCCCGCTGTTCCAAATGGAAGCAGCTAATCAGGGATCCTACAGTTCCCAGCCCTGGATCAATGGTGTGAGCCATCTGTCCAGGCAAGGCTTTGTTTTTTTCCAGCCTTATTGCCCTCTAGTGTGATCGTCACGTTATTACTACCTTGCCAGAGCCGGCCCCCCTTTCCCTCCTCCTCCTCTTCCAGTCTTATCTTGCACAGAGGGGGAGATATATTTTAATTTTGAGGAAATGGAAGTGTCTGAGTCTATTTGGCAGGGGAAAAACCACCGTCCCCCCCCCTCCTCTGCCACACAGAGCTGTGTTGGAAGTTTCTCTCACCGATATAACAGAAGGCATCTGCACAGGAGGGCCTGGGAGGACGGGCATGGTCTGTCCGTTTGCGAGCTGCACCACCAGTGGAAGGGAACCGGTGGGAGACCTGGAGAAACAGGAGGTTCTCATGGATTATTTCAGGTTTATACCGTCCCAGCAGCCCCAGGAGCTCAAGGGCAGAAGAGCGAAATCATTCTGGTTAGTGGATTTGGGCTCATTTTCCCATTTCTGAAGGGCCTGGTCTGGACAGGGTGGGCACAAAGCTTAGCAGAGTGGGCAGAAGGGGAGCCTGGCCTCTTGCTTGTTGGAAGGGAGCTCGGCCTCTTGCACGTTCACTGCACAGCATCCAGCACGTGCCAGGGAGCTGGCAGCAGCAGCAGCAGCCATCACTGCAACACACCCTGGCTAACTCCTCGTGTCCATGGGCTGGCCAAAAGCCCACCTGAACAGAGAGGAAAGAACATCCAGGGGCTGCTGCAAATCCTCCTTGGGGAGGTCAGAAGTGTCCCCCCCCCGGCTGAGCTGGGCACCGGGCAGATGGGGGTCTGAGCAGCTGCTCCTACCAGTAACGTCTTGGCCTATGAGCCACGTCTGCTGAGCTCCCACGAGAGGGTTTACAAGGACTTAGCTTTCCATTAACGAGCGCTCCTGATTCTGACTCCTGAGGAAACCTTCTAAACGCGGAGTCGACGCAGGGCTGGCTCGTGTCTGCGCAGACAATGGCTCTGGGAGACGGGGCCGGTCCCGCTCCCCGCACTCCCTGCACGCTGGGGGAGGAGGCGATCACACTGGAGCTTAATTGCCAACAATTAAAACACCAAGAACCTTTTCCACTGCAGATCCCTTCGGAGCAAAAGGTGATGTCTCTGCCTGAGGGGACAAACAGGCACCAACACACAGCCCCTGACTCCAATTCGGAGCGTCACAAACCTCACCACGCTTCGGCTCTGACCCTCTGGTCTCAGCCTTTCTAGGAAGGCTGATCTGCTCCAGTTGATGGGGAGAGGAAGGAGAAAAGGAAGGAAGAAAGGAGAGGAAGGAAGAAATCCCTGCCAGCAAGCAGGGATCTACCACTCCTTCCTCCTCAGCTCATGGCAGCGCAGCGAGGAGCCGAATGGAGGCAGAGCCGAGCCAGGGAGAGACGAGCAGAGCTGCTGGGAGCTTGACTTTGGGGGAGGGAGGAAGAGATTTGTTGGTGCCTCCTCTGCAGAGCCCAGAGAAGGGGACGGATGAGGCTGGGATCCTCGGAGGAAACCGTGCTGGCACGGCGCAACGTCGGGGTGGGGAGAAGCAGGGGACGTGGGTCAGAGAGGGGACTTCATGGTGCCAATAACTCAGGCTGGAATTTTTAAGGCTGCCTTGGGAACGCGAACGCTCGGCTCTCATTCATTTCTATTGGGCATCCCAAATCCTCCAGGCTGCTTTGAAAATCCCAGCCTAACAAGCCGAGTTGCAGGGAGGTCACAGCCTCCCCTCCATCTCCATCAGGCTGACAAGCCCACCACAAAGTCCACGGCTGCCCTAACGTGGGGACCCTCGTTAAAGCTGCAGCCCCCAACTCTCTGTAGAGGTTTGATTCTCACATCCTAGGAGGGATCTACCCCCGTGGGCTGCGATGGGAGTGTAAAATCCCATTAAGAAGTCCAGCCTGCTCCAGTTGTCATTGTGTTTGGTGCCTCAGAGTGTGGCGACTCGGCGGCTCTGCCCACACAGGGTTGCAGAAGGGACATGACGCCCTTTGAAAGCCTCAGGACAATCACTTAACCCCTTAACTCCTCAGACAGAACTTCAAGCTTCCCGTCAGGAAGTCTGGATTGATGGTGCCAGAGGGGTCAAAGCAAAAACACACACAAAAATACCAGCTGACAGCTGAAGCACCCCCTCACCTCCCCCCCAAAACAAACGGCCTGGTTAATGTAAGGAGCCAGCCTCAACCCTGGGTAATTAGACAGAGGCCAGGACCACAGCAAAAAAGCAGCATCCTGACACCAAAGAATAGAAGCAGGGCTAAATATACGTCTCCTGAGGGCTCATTGTAATGTGTTTCCTGCATCCTTCAGGCTCCTTCCTTTTATGTGCAGGGCCAGAGCTACTGAAGAGTGTGGCAGGCTCGTAACCAGCGCAGCGAGGGCTCTGGAGCCTCCGATCCAGATTGTTAAAGGGGCAAAAAGGAGCAGGTCATTAGACGTGCCGAAACAAACAGCTCCCGGGGCAGATACTGCCCATGAAGGAGGCCGGCGGGTTGCAGAAGAGGTTACACTTCAGAGGCAACAGCTGTCTGAGCGAAATCCCAGAGCAGTTAAAGATCCAGACGATTTCCTACCATGAGTTTAGCTGAGCTCTCTTTACCAAAAGCCAACTGGGGAGTCCCCAGTCAGGCCACGCTCCCATCGCAGGCGACAAAGCGTCACGTCGCCGTGGCTGGGGGATGAGGTTTAATTTCTCCCCATGGTGAGTTTGGTCTCGTTTCGTTACACCGTGACAATTAGTTCCCCCTTTCCACACGCTTCCACCACCCACCACCACCCCCCCACCCCATTCTGCTTTTGGAGACGGCGCCGCAACAAGGCCCTTTATGCCCAAACAGCCACAGCGGGAACCGTGGCACCTCGCTTGTTCTGATAATCAAGGAACTTATTTAGGTACCTAATTACTGCCCAGGAAGCCTGACGGTACAGGAGAAACCCCCTCAGAGTGTGTTTCCCTCCTCTGTACTTACCCGAGCTGCCTGTTGGAAGGGGGAGCCTGGGTGATGACGGAGGTTGGAGAAGGCAGCGTGGGGTGGAGCGGGTCGTAACCCAAGTGTAGCGGCAGCGAGCCCGGGCGCACGATGGTTGGAGTCGGTGTGGAAATGATTACAGGCTTGGAGGTGATCTCCTGAAGAGGATCAACACAGAAAGGGAGACGTTAAACTTCATCAGTTTAATTATTACCTGGCTGTCTCTTCCTTCTGATGGCTTAGAAGTGATAGTCAAGGCGCCTACGCCACAGAAACTGAGGCACGGAGGGAAGCGACTCGGTCCCAGCCACGCTGATGTGATGTCAGCAGCACAGAGAACAGGGATGGGACACACAACACCTCTGGGAATTAATCCTCCTCTCTGAGGAGCCCCAGCCCCAGCTAATGTCTCCAGAGAGGGAAGTTATTCCGATGGAGACTCGGAAGCAGCAGCCAGCCCCAGCAGGACATGGAGAGACCTATGTGGAGATGACTCGCTCGGCACTCCTCACCCTGCCAGGAAAGCATTCCCAGGGCAACCAGCAAAGCTCCCCACACCAGCCAAATCCACGTGGAGACCTAAGGCCAGCCCACGTGTATGTGAGTGAAGAAGCTTTTCTCTCCATTTCTAAAGCAAAGGGAACCTCATCAGCCCAAATTGGGCCTCAGCACCCAAGAGAAGAGGTTTGTTCTCATCTGGAGAAGGAACATCTTGCATCTGGGGAAGAACAACCCCAGCTACCAGTATAGGTTGGGGGTGTTGGAGAACAGCACAGGGGAAGGGATGGCCTCTTCTCAGGCCAGTGAGCAGTGGGTGGAAGTTGGAGCAGAGCAGGTTCCATGTGAACCTAAGGAAAAACTTTCCTTGTGAGCGTGGCAGAGCCCTGGGCCAGGCTGCCCAGAGAGGCTGGGGAGTCTCCTTCTCTGGAGACATCCAAACCCCCCAGACACTGTCCTGGGTGAGCAAATCGAGGTGACCCTGCTCTGGTGTGGGGGTTGGACTAGATGATCTTTCAAGGTCCCCTCCAATCGTGTGGTTTTGGGATTCTGTGATCTCCACAGGACATGGTTGGGACATCCTACCTTCTCCTTGCTCGGTGGTGACCGTGGGTTAGAGGCAGGGCTGTCTGGTGGGGAGGAATCCACCTCCACCGGCTCTTCCTCCTTTATCTTGATGTCCGGGGTGGAGGGCAGGGACATGTCCAGGGCTCCAGCATTCTACAAGGAAAACCAGCCACGGATTGAAAGGACAATTAGCTCATATTGTTTGTGAAACATTTGGCTGTTCCCAGAGGAAGAGCCACAGCTCGGAGCTCTTGCCAAATTATTATTATTTATTTGGACTGAAGTAGCATCTGGGAGCCCGAGGCGCAGAGCGGTGCCGTGCCGCGGCGGTGCCGTCCCAACAGAGACAGAGCCCCTAGGAAAAGGGGGGGGGGGGTTCTGCCCCTGACAGCACCATTTGGTGGTTTCTCAGTCAGACACAGGTTAGTTGTTGGTTGGGGTTTTGGGGTGGGATTTGGTTTTGATGACAGGGCCCTGCTGAGGAGGACAGGTAACAAAGCCAAACGCCTGCGAGTTACAGAAGGCACTTTCATTCACAGAAGAGCTGTAAAGCATTGTATAAATCAGCCTGAATTATTTTATTACCCGATTATCAAAAGCAAACAAAGAGCCATGCAAGTTATTAAATATCTATGAGCGCCCCATTAAAATAAAACCCAACCATATGCCTGAACCTGGCAACGTGCCACCACCCTGGGTTCCAGCAGTGCCACGTGCCCCATTTTAACCAGTTAATGACTCGCTGGGGACTGGAAAAGGGCAGGGTGACAACAAGGGGGACACACACAACTAGTCTGAGGGCTACTTCTCCCCTTCCCCAGATCTGGGGGAATAGAAACCTTGGAGAAGATGGCATTGGGGAGCGCAGGAGGAGCACGCGACGGAGCGAGACTCTGAGCACAGGATGCTGCGTTCAGCTGGGCTCCAACCCACCTCACAAGCAGGAGAATCTCTCCTGAGGGGCTGTCTGAACAACCTGCTGTCCTTCTCTCCCTGCACCATCAATCCCAGCGCTTTCCCTTCACTCCCTCAGCTGCTGAGAAGTCACATCTAACCTAAACCTCCTTCACGGCATTCAGTGTCCTCTCTAGGGAGTGAAAATCACGGCAAGAGGGTAAATCCAGGCATCCAGGGATGCTCTGGAGTGGGGTGTGGCTCCAGTGCCTCCTCTCCACACTGATTTACACTCCACACTGATTTACACAGGAGCTTTGCTGGTGGGGGAAGCGCAGTAACCATTTACCTGCCCCTCCTAAGCAGAGCTGCTGTACTGGGAATCACAAAGGAGCCGGGATTAACGTGCAGGAAAGTTTCTGAACCACTTAAAGCGCCTCCAGGGAAGCTCCTGCTGTGCCTATGTTTTTAATTAACTGGTGTCGAGACCACCCTTGGAACTGGAGGACAAAACACAACCAGCAGCAATGTTGAAAGCATCTTGGAAATGCAGCAGGAGGCTCTGCCCAGGTTGGGTGAGCAACAAGCATCGCATCGTATGGTGACAAGCATCGCATCACATTGCCTGGGCAGAGGTTTTCTAGGAGGACAGGGGGAAAAATGCTTTCCCTAACACCTGAAACCACCCCAAAACTTCACACTGGGTGAAATATTTAGACTGCAGTCATCCTAAACTGGGAAAAAACAAAACCCCAAAGCCCCAGAAGGAAAACATCCGACAGCCTGAGGATCTCAGCTGCAGCTATTAGGTAGCGCAGCCCAGGAGATGGGTGGTCTCACATCTAAACTGGTTGGCTAGACTGCAGGCTGCTCAACCCATTTCTATGTGAAACCACAAAGGAAAAGCTACCTTCTCCCAGCGCTCGGGGTCTGGGCTGCGGAGAACAAAAGGCAGGGGGGGGGATTGAGAGCATAAAATGCCAGGCAGCCCCGGCGCGGCCCTGCGGCATACCAATGAGAGAGATCAATTTCTGCTTTAAAGAGCCCTGTTATTAGGAGAGGGGGTGAAAGACAGTTTTCAGTTTTAATTCTGAATTCCTCCGTTCCCCATCTCGGGGAAGATTTACGCTGCTGTGCTCCTGCAGTTTATTTCCGAGCAGCGCCGCTGACTGCCAGCGTATGTACATACATAGATCAATTTAGTAAATGTATGTGCCAGCCTAAGAGCCCAATATGCATCTGCTGCTGCTCGGATTCTGGAAAGGGGGAGGGAAATGTCCTTAATTAGCTGCTATCTGATGAGATCCCGGTGTCCTTCAGACCCTTCGCGCTCCCGAGGTTGGCAGGGGCAGTGGGAATCGATACAGCTCGCATAAGACAGAGCTCTTTGTTAGGAAAAAGCCCTCCACAGACCCCCCACATCTCTCTTTGCAAGCGCCCTGCCAGCCTTCAAAGGCTAAAGGCAGAGCTGGGTGCCCCCATCATTAAGGCACCATCATTAGGGATCTTGATCCCCAAGGACGGAATTTGTGCTCAGATCCCCAGCGCTTATTCACAATCCTGCTCTTTTCCCACATCTCCTCCCCAAGGTGAGAGGTAGTTTGGATCCTGCCTTCTTTCTTTTTTTCTTTTTTCCCCCAAAAAACATCTCTTTTTTTTGAAGTGAAAAGCCTGAGGAATAATAAACCATTAAAATCCGCTCTCACCAGGCCTGGGATTGCGGGCTAGCCAGCCAAAGTCACCCGAGTTAGAAAAATAAAGTCCAAAGTAAGCCAGCATATTAAATCCAAGACCACACTTAAGTTCCCCTCCAACATATGCCTTTCATCAGAGCAGCACCGTCCCTCCTCCAGCCCCCGCAGTATGAGCCTGGCTGGGTTTTTACGGTGGCCTTCGCCTCTTGCCTTTTTCTCGTCATCCTCGGCCGCTTTCTTGAACTCGTGCTCAAAGGAGCTGGCCAGTTCATTGAAGAGTCCCACTTCTTCACAGTTTTTCAAGAACCGAGTTGGGGTGGGAGTCTGATCTGTTTGGGTTGTAAAGACCAAGAATCAGTCAAAGAGGGATGGGGCTACAAAATTCATCTCAACCACCTTAGTCCTCTCTGGGGACACCCCCCCCCCCCAACAAAGTGTGGCCTCTGGTTTGGGAAAGCCTGGGTGCTTTTCTGCTAAGGTGTGTGTAGTGTTTGCAAAGCCTGAAAGGGGAAAATGGTTTAGTGTTGATTTTGTTTCTCTTTGGTTTTGAAATAAAAAGAAATAAATCATCATTCCCCCCCCCCCCCAGGAATCACGGCAGCGAAAGGTGCGCAGTGATTCCTGTGAAACCCCTGCCTGTGGGTCACGTCCTGTCCCTCCCACCCCGGGGGTTTTTTGACTGTCCTCAGCTAAATTGCTGCTGCAAGGAATGAAAATCTCCCTGAAACAGCAGATCAGAGCGATGAGAAGGGAAAAGGGCTGATCAGAGCAGCTCCAGTAGAGCAGAGTCGCGTCCCTCCCCGTGCCGGGCTCTGTACATCACTGTGCATCCTAGGACAGACGGCTACGTGGGAGTGCTAATAATTACCACCACTGTCCAAAGCAATCCCTCTGGGGCCCGTTTTCCACCGTATTAACACGTTGAGTCATGATCTCTCTGGCCATCACCCAGGCTGTAAAGCAGGAAGAAATCTCCCCGCTCCCGACGAGCTTCGGGGTTGGGGTGTTTTTCCCTGCGTGACGTTAGGTCAGCAGTCCAGGTACTGTCAGGAGCAGGATACAGTGAAAGGATCCATCTGGCAGCAAACTGCTGAGGTTTTTTTAAGCACAAAGGGGATCCCTAGGATAGTTTAGCCTGACCTCCTCTATAAAACATCAGCTCTTTGGCATGGATGCTCCCCGTTTGAGCGCTGTAGCTGCGCTCGAGCTGAAGTATCTACAGAAAACATCCCAATTATTTCACTGCACCACGCTTTATTTCTAGCCTGAGTTCAAACCCTACCTCTCAGTTTTGTTAATAAAGCAAAGGCCTCCTCTGAGCACACTTTGGTTCCCCCCAAATCTCTCTTCATTAAGCCAAGAAACTTTGTCAACTAAAGATCTCTGCAGGAGGCTGTTTTTTTCCAGCACTTTAACAGCTCTCAGGGCTCTTTTCGGACCATTCCCCATTTAGCAATGTCCTTTCGAGCCACGTACGTCAGCCTGGGGTCCAAATCTCCAGCAGAAGTTTTCAGGGGATCACAAAGCTGAGCTGTATAACCTCTCTCCTCCTACCCTTCCCCGATTCGTACCTCCAGGAATTGCAGCAGCTCTTCCGCCCACAGCATCACCCCAGAAGCGCCCGTTCCCATTTAAATAAGTCTCTCTGCTGCCAGCTATAACCAGCAGACAGAGAACAATTCTTTATGACTCTCTTTAGCTTAACAGCAGAGTTACAGCAGAGAGATGGAGGCTGCATCCTCCTGCTCGTTAGCGCGCAGGCTGCTGCCCTGCACAAAGCATGGGAGAGAGCGAGGAAAACCCAGAGACAAAATGGTGGCTTAAAGAAAAAAGCACCCCAAAAAAGGGGTAATAACGCCCTAAATCTCACTGCTCAAAGCTTTGTTGCCCTCATAATTCCTTGTCCAGACCCCAGGCAGGCTCTTTACTGTTAAACGAGCTGGTCTTGTGCTGACCGCAGCTAAATAAGTCGGTTTGGGTTTGGTTTTGGGGTGGTGTTTTTTGGCTTTGTGGTTTACCCCAAGAGCAGCTCAGTGCAGAGGAGATGGGAGAAGGGGTTAGACATGCCCTTGCTGCTGTTCCTCGTGCTCCAAGCCAGCCCAGCCCTGAGTCTGGGTGCAGGAGGAGCTGCAAAGACGAAGGCTTTTTAACACCACATCCCCCTGAGAGCGGGTGGGAGATGGGACCGTTTCTGCCCCCCAGTTCCTGCCAGACCAATTTACAGTTGGGTTTATCACCCATTCCCCCTGCACACCCTGTTTAAAAAGGGGCTGAACCAAAGGAAAAACGACCTTCAGGAAAGGGAGGTTGCTTCTTTCTGCCCCAAATTCTTTCGACTCCCATTAGCCTGATCCCATTTGAAATGAATTCTCCCCCTGGGAGCCCTCCCCTGGGCTCTGCCCTTCCAGCAAAGGCTGTACGAGCTCCCTTACGATCCTACCCACGGCTACAATTAACTCCAAGGCTTTAAAGAAACCAACCAAATTGCTATTTCCTACTTGAACAGCTGAATTTGGGCTGGAGAAGAACCTGGGAAGAAGGGTGCCAGGCTCTTTACAGCCAGCACTTCATTCCCCCTTAGGAAATCTCAAAGCTTCCGAAAACATTTCCTCCTCTCTCCTTGTTCTCAGCAACAGCTTTTTCATCCAGCAGTAACACAAACCTCATGCCCTTTAAGAAGCCTGAAGGAACAGGGACAAGGCAGAGGAGTATCTATAACCAGCCAGAATCTGCTGCCAGACAATAATATAGAGGATTTTGGGGTTGTTGGGGTTTTTTTTTTTCTATGTTATAAAGGCTGCATTGACCCGAGCGCCTCATCAGGCTCTGTAAATGCACTTTGGGCAGTAGCTGGTGAGCTGGATGGTGTTTTAATTTATTAACTGCTAGCCTAAAAGCTCCAGAAAATTGACACCTGGGCTGAGGAGAGGAAGCTGGGTTTGTCAGATTTGCTTCATCGTCCTCAAAGCACACGCAGAAACGTGAAAAGACCTTTTGTCCATAAATCTTCCAGCCTTAATAAAAAGAGCAAGAGCTAAAAAATAATAAAAAAAACCCCCAAACCCCAACAAAAAACCCTGAAGGAAGAAAAAAAAAAAACCACCCTTAACCCCCCCACCCCCTGAAAACCTGATACCACCATAAAAAAAAAGGGTTAAAAAAAATATATAGAAACTTGGAAGCCTCTGGCTTTCCTTTCCTCCTGATTAAATGCAGATCACAAGAGCTTTTTATGGGAGGTAGAGACGTTTTTGCAGTGCATCTGGTCCCTGGTATTAATCTTGCAGTCATGCTATATTAATGTGCACCATTTTGGGAGCTGGCCTGGGTTGAACGGCACATACCTGCGATGATGACTGAGTCGGTTCGAGCGGGGCCGAATTTCAATGTCATCTCATGCTTGTGTTTATGAACAGCCAGGTGGTCCTCATTCGTAAACCTCTGAAATGAAACAATTTAGGGAAACGGGGAATAAATGCATTTTGGTGTTTTACAGATACATCCTGAGGCAGGGTGATGGGATGGGGGGGGTGTGTAGGAAGAGAGAACAGCCCGGAGAGCAAGCGTAACGCAATCGCTGCCGAGCGTTAAGCGGAACCAGAGCGGGACAGATTGTTTTACACAGGAACAGGGATGAATATTTTTAATAATCCCTCTGGTTTTTGTCCTTCTTGTTGTCGTTGTTTTGAAGCAGTGGCTGCAATCGAGCTTGGAAATGCAAATCCACCCCGGCCTCGGATCTGTGGTGCTTAATTGCTGGTTAAAGGAGGGAGGAATTAGGTGTTATTAGGGGGTCAGGCAACTTTTTTTGGGTGGTGTGAGGAGGAGCTGGCACCCTCCTGGCATTTTGGGCTGTGATTTTATGGAGCAGGATGGAGATGGCTGCCTGTTGTTCCTGCTCGTGGCTCTTTGCGACGGCACGGAGCAGCCTGAAGCACGGGTGCTGTCGAAGAGGGGAGGGTGGTGGTGGGGTGTATGTGCTGTAAAGAGGCCATCTGAAATTCCACCACGGGGTGAAAAACCCACCCGTGATGGCTTTAGGGATGTGACACCACAGAGGCAGGGTCGGGTGCTGGGGGGGGGAACGTAGGGGCTGGTGTTGATACCCGCAGCATCGCCCGCTGCTTTAAACAGCTGCGCCGGCCCCAAGCATCGAGAGAGGGAGGAAAGGGAGACGGAGGACAGGGAGAGAAGGAGGTGGGGAGAGGCAGGGATGGGGTTAAAGCAAATAACCATAAAGACCCGAGGATGGATTGCACCTCTCCTAATAGACTGCGACAAACCGGGCGGCTGAGGGCACTGCCCGGGCCGTACCGCAGGGTGTCCGTGCAGCCCGGAGCCGCGCAGCGTCGGGCTTGTTTCTAGAAAGAGCTGTACCAGCAGCAAAGCATTTTTTTCCCCCTTTTCCCTTTTTTTTTTTAACCTCTCTCTTTAAACCATCCAACCCCCAACCCAACCCAAAGGCACCTGTTCCAGTGAACAGGCTCAAACGTGACACCCCGGGGTTCGCTCGCTCTTCCTGAGGCTTATTTACGACTCCAGTTATATATTTAATTCTTTTTTATAGAGCAAAACCAGCGTTTTTCCAAGCTGGAAGATGCTGTGGCGCCGTCCCAGGAGCTGTGTGTGTGCTGGGGAGAAGGTGGCGGGGAAGGGGAGGGGGACGACAGGGGGACACGACACACATTAGCAGAGACAAGGGACATCAGTGCCGAGCCGACGGGCGCATCCGCACGCGGCCCATCGATCTTCCCCTTCGGCGCAATAACAAGCCCGTTATGCAAAACGTCCTTCAAAGACGTCGCATCCGAAGGTGCTTTTGATGGAGACTCATTAACCAGGGCTGAAATTAAAATAAATTAAGAGCTGGGGGGTGGGGGGGTAGAAAACAACCAAAGAAGAGTTGGTTTTTTTTGCGTAACTCCACCGACCCAACCCGATCTGTAACTAAACCTTAAATAACATTTTTTGCCCCTTTTTTATGGGCTAAAATAGGGGGTGTGGGGGTTCTTTCCTCCCTACAGCTTTCAAAAGCCTCAGCTCTCCCCCCAGCCCCAACTCGATTCATTTCCCAACGGCGGCAAGAAATCTGAGCGACGCCGAAACGGCACCGAACAAAGGAGAAGGCGCCGAACCCGCCGCCCTTTTTCCAAGGGAGGGGGAAATTTGCAGCGGGGTTTTTTCACATCGCACCATAAAACACTGGCAGGGAAAGGAGGGGGGGAATAGAAGGGGGACACAGACCCACACCCCCATTTTGGTATGTTTCTGGGCTCTCCGCCCCCCCCAAAAAAATCAGCCTGGTTTTTTAATGGAGGCGGCTGTTGAGCTGGCTGGGTTCTTGTGAAGGGATGAGCCTTTAGCAGAGGAAAATAGGTGGGTTATACTGAGGGGAGAAAAATAAATCAGGGTTTTTTCGTGAGGATGGAGGAGCAGCCGGATTCGGATGAATATTTAGCAGGCAGGCGGCCGCTGCTCCAGCGGCATCTCGAAACACTGAACCTGCAGAGACAGGGTGGGGGGGGGGGAAAAGAAAGGAAAAGGAAGAAAATTCCCCAATTCTCTAACTCCATTTTGTACTGGGTGAAGGAACGGGAGGTTTTTAGGTCAATGAGGGAAGCAGCAAGAGGATGCAGCAGGGGATGGGGGCACCTTTCTCTCCCCCGCCGGCCCCGGTTCGCTCCCTCTGAATTTATTTTAATCTTTCATTTTGCTCAGTTGTAGGATTTTTATTTTTCCCCCCCACTTTTTTTCTTTCTTTCTATTTTTTTTCCAGGCGCTTTTCCCGCTCTGGGTGCGCGTTACGGCTCTATTTAACATCTTTATGTGGTCTCACTAGCTCGGGAGCTCTCTCTTTCCCTGCACAGAAATGCTCACAGACACAATATATCTTTCTCCATACATTTCCAAACGCCCAAACCTAGAGGCTGAGTCTGGCACTTCAGTTCTAAATCATGTCATTTTACACAGAGAAGAAAGCAAAGGGTTGGTGGGGAGGGGGGGGGGGGGGGAAGAAAAGGGGAAGAATAGGGGAAAAAAAAAATGGAATGAGTTAAAGCCACAGCACCAGCTTTAATATTTAATCTCCTTCCATCAGCAGCTGACATATAGCAGTGTTATTTCAGCCTGCTATTTTGCGGGTGTCTGAATTAAAAAGAAGATGTAGGTTGTAAAGTCTTTGGGGCGAGGGACAGGCGCTGGGATAACGCCGCTGCCTCGGCTCTGGAAGAGCTGGAGAGCCTTCATCACCAGCAAGCCTTCATCACCGGCGAGCCTTCATCGCCTGCAAGCCTTCACCACCAGCCAGCCTTCATTGCTGCGTACAAGAGGAGTTAAAAATGCTTCTTTTCTAACCCCCCAGCCCCAATTTCTGCCGCCCCACAGCAGGGGACGGAGCAGGCGGATGGTGTTTGGGGTTTGAGTAAACACGGGGCTGGGTTATTCACCCCAGAGAGAGTTAAGGGGTTTTTGAAGCACACAGATTTGAGGCAGGCAAAGGCTGGCCAGGCTGCATTCTTTACTCAACAGGCTGTGACAGCTCACTGAATAAAAGGGCTCGTTTAAAAATCTTTATTTAATAGGACACAATGCTTCCAGCTGGACCAAAGCACCACCTCCATTAGAGCCAGAGCCAGGGAATAAACGCAGTAGGCTGAAGCCTGGATCTTTAGGCAGGAGGAGACGCTGCTGCTGATGATGATTTGGGGTTTTTTTTTCTAAGGTTTAGCAAGCACAACGAGGGCTTGCTGGAGGTTTTGCCTTGCCTTTGCAAAGCATTCAATGCGAAAGGAGGGTTGGCGAGGGCTGAGCTCGCTGAATCCAACCCTCCCGGCAGCTCCGGCGCACAAACTGCACAGCGATTCGTTAACCTTGACAGGGATTTTCAGGGAACACAAACACCGGCTGCGCAGAGAGCCAGTGGCCTGGCCAAAACTTGGGTTTAATATAGAGCCTGTGTAGGCTGTGACAGCACAAAGTGTTCGTAAAGAGGAGGCTTTACCTCGCCGAAAGCACAAGCTCTGGCACAGTCTCACCAGACCCCAAACACGTCTCTGTCAAGCTCATCACCGGGCAGAATTAAGAAGCTGTCATTAAGGGGGGGGAAGCCCAACACGCTGCTCCAAGCTTAACTCCAGGTGTGTTATTCAGCCCACAGACCCCACGGTACCACCGTGCTGCGGGTGAAAGACCTGGGTATCAGGGGGAACAAGTAGAAATCAGTGCTCGGCTCACAACCGCAGTGCTATGCTGTGCTGAGCGCTCCAGAGTGGGTAAGCTCAGCTCAAAGTCACCCAGTTTAAAAGGTGTCACAACAGGTTTCACCTCTGAAGGCTGTCGTGGTGGCTACAGCAAGTGATGGGGCTGGGGCAAAGGGGATGTACCAGGCTTTGCCTGGCTCTCCCGGCACCACTTCAGGTGAGGGGCACGCACCTCCTTCACTTGGGGTGGGAAGGGCACCCGTGTGAACCACGAGACACGGTGGCTGATGGCACGGGGAGCTACTGGCCCTCCTGTGTGCATCCCAGCCCACCCAGCATCCGACGCAGCACATCCTCCCCGTGCTTCCCGGCTTTGAGGCAGACCCGCTGCCTACGCCCCCATCCATACATCTCCCCGTGACAGGGCTCAGATGGATTTCTAGTTGCTTGGCAGGCTGGAAAGATATTCCCTGTTCACTCGGCACAACTGGAGAGGTAACTAATGCGGGGTCACGGGTGCCCCCAAGGGCTGGGTGCCCAAAGGTTAGCCGTTACCGCTGTGAGTGATGTGACCCCCCAGTTCTGGCACAGATCTGGGCTCCATCTCACCCATTTCCCATCTGAGCAATGACAACGATAATTCCCTCCCTCGCAGAGAGGCTGTAAGGATTAATTCACTAATGTGCATAAAGTGCCCCAATACCAGAGTGATTCATAGATTTTAAAGGCCGGGGGACCATTACAATTATCTGCCGGGGACCACGTGAAACCCCAGATGGGCCCATTTCCATAGGAAAAGAGGTGTCAGGAGGCACACAGACTTGTTGGTTTGAAAATATGTGAAGATACCACAGCCAACTTGTCTCCTTTTTACTCTTAGGAGAGGCGAGGCACAAAGATTTCCGCCCCTGTTTCCTCCTGGAGGGTTCCCCCTCCCCGCCGTAAGGCAGCGCTCACCGGGCCAGGTTTCAGAAGAGCTCGGAGTCCAGTTGCTCCCACTGGAAAACTTGTGGTTATGTGATTTCCTAAGCAGCCAGGACACTGAGTGTGTTGCAGCTCGAAGGCGGCTGCAGCAGCTACAACTACCGAGCGCTTCTGGAAAGCTGGTTCCAGTGGCAGCATCCTTCCGGCACCTCTCTGAGCCTGAGCGAGGGTAAACGACAAGAGAGAAGGTTTATGAGTGATCAGCTCAAGGAAGAAAAGCCCCTAAACCACCCCCAAAACCATCTGTGTAGGTATTCTAAGAGAGCTTTGCCGCTTCTTGCTCGAGCACAAAGCCTTTGGCAGGAGGGGGGCCGCGGCTGCGCCGAGGCTTGGGAGAGCAGCACGGGCTTTATACCGAGAACGCCCCTGAGCCAAGGTCATTTCATCCCAGGCAATATGAGGGAGAAACAAAAAAAGGCCCCTGAGAGAGAGAAGCTTTTGCAAGAGGCAATGTCCTCTGCTGTGGAACGTCAGCGCAGCGTCCGCTTCGTCGCCGCTGCGGCGGCAGCGGGGCGGTTTTCTCGCACTGCGGCAGGATGCTGGGCTGCAAAGCGCTCCGTGCCCTTCCCAAATGGGAGGCTGTGTGTGGGGGGGAGAAAAGCTGCTTTCTGCTCTCGCTCAGGTCCTGTGAATAGCAGAAAGGCCACAGCCAGCTCAGTCACCTCGGCAAGGAGCGGGCTCGGAGGCGTTTCATGCAGTAGCCCTCCTGCAGCTTCCCCCCCACCTCAATTAAACCGGCATTGAGATGTTATTTTTGGCTCAGGCAACTCCAGGGACCGAGGCAGCGATGCCTTTTACTTTAAAACTCTGCTTACATCCTGCCCTGTGATTAATTCACGCTCCTTTCCTTGGGATTTGGTTTTTTTTTTTTTTTTAAATTTAAAAAACCCCAAAAAGAATGAGAATAATGCTGAGAAACTTCAGCCTGCTCACGGGCAGCATCCAGCGCTGCCGTTCGGAAGTCACATCCAAGCAGCCAAAAAGCCCTTTAACAAGCACTTTAGTTTGTGCAAACCACTTAGAAGAGAATAAAAAGAATTGTCTTTTTTTCTTGGTTTTTTCCCCTTTTTTTTTGCAGCTCAGAGAGAGCCATCTGCCCCCAGGTTTTGTTTTGCTGGGGGATTGTGTGTTTTAAGCCAGTCAGCGCAGACCGGAGCAGTGCAGCAGCAGCGTGTCCTATAAATCTGCCTTCCGAACGCAGACGGGGTTCTCCCATCCCCAGTGAGCAGAGGGAAAGGAGCAGCAAGGTTAAGATGCCAATGAGTGACACAGGGACACTGGTTTCCCCCAGGTCAGCACCTGGGAGGTGACAGAGTTACAGGGCTGGGGTTTTTTTTTATATTATATATATATGTATATATATAAAGCAGCAATGCCAGGCTGGAGGGAGCAGATTTTTACAACGGTTCTTCATTTAGCTCCAATCAAACCCCTGGCAATTAGCATTGAGATGCTCAGGTTGCTCCACAAACTTCTCTGTAGTTTAAACAAAGAGTTAAGCAGGTTCTGGAGCTGGTCCCATCCCCGTTGTTCCTCCTTGGCCAGAAGGGCAGAGCATTTAACTGGGAGTAGGTAAATAATTTAATTTACATTTCTATAGCTTCCCTTATCCCAAAGGGCTTCTCATACACATGCCCCTGTACTGAAATGCAGGTGTTTCAGCAGGGGGGAAGGCAGCAACCATCTGGCCTGCAGCGCATGGTGTACGGTGAGGAGGGAAGCATTCGGCCAAGGACATATGGGGCAAAGTCTTTAATAAACTCCGTATTCAACTTTGGGTGGGGTTTGGGTGGGATTTTTGGGGGATCTCAAGCAGTTGACACAGCTTCTCCTTCACCTCCAGCCCACCTGAGCTGAGCATCAGCACAGTTGGGGCCATATAAAACCGATCTGCAGTGCTCCGGAGCAGCTGACCTGTTGGGCTGGAAGGTATTGATCCCAGGTGGATTTAACCTGGGGGGGGACACTGGGGACATCAGCTATCAACCCCCCACCTCCCATCCACCAGAGTTACAGCCCAAACCCGGGGGGGATGCAAACCTAAACTGGGAAGAGCAGGTTCCTAAATCCCTAATGAGCCTGAGATACCTGGGAGCAAGCAGGACTTTCTAAGGCACCCATCCCCTCCTCCTCCTCTGCTCAAGTGATGCTCATGGGAGTGGGGGGACAGCCAGACACCTAGAGGGGTCGTTCTGCTCCTCCCAAGCTCTCTGCCGGTCGCGCCGGCAGCCGATCTCCGCAGCCAGCGACGTGGGGGACCTTGGTGCTCAGCTCGAACCCTGAAATGCAGTAATTATTGACTTCCACACGGTGGAGCATTTTTAGCCTCCTTTCGATGAAAAAGCCGAGGTTATTAAAATCCATGTATTAATTACCGCTGCCACATAACTTAAGAGGAGAGGCACAGCGGTAATTAACGGAGGTGAGCGAGGGGGTGGAGTTGCGGAGCGTCAGCGCCTCCGGCTACGCGCCTGCCCCACGGGAACCCCCCTGGATAGCTCCAGCGTGGATGTGAATCATTATTACGTCCCCTGCTCGAATCCCAGCAGCACCACAGGTTTGCAGTGTGACCTTGGGCAAGCCATCAATTCTTTCCCTACCTACCAGACAGAGGAAATAAAAAGGGAAAAGGCACCATACTTCACGTTAGGGGCGTTTGGAGAGGAAGCCGAGCGTGTGTGTAAGTACCAGGAGCTGTGTGAGAAACACTGCAGGAAGAGAAAATAATAAATAAATGTATTAACAAAGGCAATTACATCTGTGGTTCCCCGACTGTATTTCAAGCGCCGGCGCTCGGTTATTCATTAGGAGCTCGGCGATTCATTAGGAGCTCGGCATCCCTTCCCATCAGGAGAGCCGGAGACTGGGGTGGGGAGAGACCAAGGAGAAGGAGCAGAGGCACAGGTGGAGGGCAGGGAGCTGGGGTGAAGAGGAATTCCTGTTCTGCTCCACTGCAGAATGATGCTCAGGCCCGGTGGTTTAGGAAGTTATGTGGTGTTGTGGGAGGCAAAGGGGTGAATTACGGGAGGCGAAGGGGTGAATTACGCAGCCAGGCTGCGGTGTCAGGCACTGAGGCTCTGCCTCCTTGCCCCAAGACTTCAGATCTACCACAGAAACCCAATCTGGGCTCCTGCCTTCCCCCCTCCTCTCCCCAGCAAGCCTCTGCTGTTTACCAAATGAGTCACCCTTCCTGCCCTGACCGCTCTGGACAGCCCCTGAATGAACAATCTGGGAGCAGAGGCTCCTTCTCAGCAAACAAACAGCATCGGCAGCAAGCGCCGCACGCCGCCTGCGAGAGAGAATTTATAGAGTGAAAAGAAAAGAGTAACAGGAAACTCCTTCTCCCTGTACCCTGAGAAAGGAGAATGTACGGGTAAAAATAATTAAACCCGAACTGGAGTCGATTAATTTGTCTGTGGGCTTGAGGATTTGTGCTCTGGGAGGCTGCACGGGGATCTTAAAAAGTCTCTGGATGGTGGCCAAGCGTGTGGATACCGCACGGGAGAGGAGAGGCTCTGGCAGCAGGTGCTGGAGCACACGCAGCTCGGGCAGTGCTGTGAGCTGCTCCGGCTTCACCGCTCCCTGCGGAACCAGAGCTGGGAGCTGAGAGCCTGGCTCCACTGGAAACGCAGCCCTTCCATGCAGGGAGGCTCGCTGGGGTGCTGAGATGCTCCCCCAGCTATTGGCACTGGGAAAGAGAGGGTAAAAATGCAGGTGAAGGGAAATGGGAGAGGTTTGAGGTGGCAGGATGAAGGGAAAACCAGGACTCAAGATGTCTCCTATGGACCTTGTACCACACATGGGTATCAGAGGGAGGTCGGCAGTGGGAGTGGGTGCCCGGGTGCAGGACGGTGGTATCTCCCTCCAATACTCCAGGAAAAGCTAAGAGACAGCTGTGCTGGGAACATGGGACCCCAGCAACACTCTGCTCTGAACAACCGGTCCCTCAACTCCAATCTGACCCCTTTAAGTCATTTCCAAAGCTCAGGGCTGAGGGAGCAGAGGTTCAATTTGGCCTCATCCAAGAGGTTTTGGTGGCCGCTCTCTCGGAAGATGCCGTGGCTAACACAACCTTCCCTGCCCCACCAGCATTCCAGGGCTACGAGACAGCCGATGCCGGAGCAAAATACACCCGTTAGGTCCCACAGAAAGTAAATGCTCATTGTGCTGGCGTGAAAGAGTCACCGTTGAGTCAGCCTTGACCTTTGAGCACCACCACGATTAGAAGAGGATGCCACGGCCCCCATTCAGGGGTTTTAATTTC
The DNA here is from genome assembly GCF_964237585.1 of Gallinula chloropus. Lineage (NCBI taxonomy): Eukaryota > Metazoa > Chordata > Aves > Gruiformes > Rallidae > Gallinula > Gallinula chloropus. The sequence goes on from NC_140116.1 coordinate 1,471,965, forward strand.
ATTTTAACACACTGGAACGTTGATTTCCTTCAATTCATTCACAATATTGGGTACGTGCCCACCCGCTCGCGGTGTGTGAGCCTTTCCTTATGGGATTTATTGCCTGGAAAAAAAGGGGGTGAAGGGGGGGGGTGTGGACCTCTCCTGGGGGAGAGGGTCTGAGAGCACCAGTTTGGAGAGGGCATCATGTTCAGTAAAGACAGATGAGAGGCTTGGGTTTTCCCTCTTTAAGGTATTAGGGAGAGGGAATGAGCTGTAAGGAATCGTGGGGTGCAGAAGCTGAGGTGCGTGGGCACGACTTAAATATGCAGCCTAAAAATTGGGGGGGTCATTACCAAGGGTGGTGGATGGGGATCACTGAGTGGAGAGGGATGGAATACAAGAGGCAAAAGGAGATTTACGGATCCTGAGAAGCTAGTGGGGAGGGGAGGTGTTGGGAATAATCTGCAGGAATGAGGGGCCTGTCCCCCTTTGTGTATCTCAAGAGGTATGAGCTCCGCAGCAGCTCAGGGGGGATCGCTTCAGCCACCTCCAACTGCCTCCGATGTACCAGTGCAAGATGTGAAGTGAGAGACCAAGGAACTGGCCAAACACCAGCAGTGACCACAGCCAGACCAGCGCCCATCCTGCCCTCACAGCCCCTTCTCATCCACCTGTATCTACGGAGCTCCCAGCTCTCATCTGAGGGCGTGATTTCCCCCCCAGGACTAACCCATCCCGTAGCTCCCTTCATCTTCCTTACTCCAAGGAGCCCTTCAAGCACCTTTCCAGCCTCACCAACGCTGTGTACAAAGACACATCCTTTCCTTCCTCTCCGGAGAGATTTCAGCCAACCTTTTTCCGCCCGGACACAAAGCGAAGCCCTGCAATTCATGCAGACTGTGATAAGCTGTCAGATGTCAGCACGCTGCGGTAATTAAGCTTTTAAAAGGAGATAGGCAGCAGGAGGGGAAAAAAAATACATAATTCCGGGCGTTTGAGGGTTTTTTCCCTCTTGGAAGAGCCACCTGTTTTATCGTAACAGGTAGATTTATGGGGATATTAACGCGGCGCTGCTGCTCCCACCCTGATGAGGTTCTCAGTGACCCTCTTCTCTCTTGAGATTTATGATTTCTCAGAGCAGACTGCTGCAGAGGGGGCTCACTCCGAGCTCCTCGCCTGACTCCATCCCACTGGGGGACTTGGATCCTTTCCCTGCCACCCCCCCCTCCAAATCCCAAATCATTATGCAACTGCACTGTCTTTTGGAGGGTGCCAAGTTTCACCCCACGGAGCCCGGGCCAGGTTTATGGGGGGAACAAATCCCCTTGGTTTTCTGACACTCGAGGAGCTCAGGACAGGGAGGTTTCAGCCATCTGCACAGAATCACAAGGTTGGAAAAGACCTTTAAGATCATCGAGTCCAACCATTCCTGTTCTATGCTAAACCCTACCCCTAAGTACAACCAGATCACATCCAAGGGGAGCATTAACATGCTCCCAGCTCTCCCTGCTCACCTCCATACTTAGTGACCCAACAACATCTCCAGGAAAAGCTTTTCTGCAGCCAAAGCTGACTCCCCAGCTGCAATTCACACCAACCCAGAGCTCTCCCTCGCTTCTAATTGCCTCTTCAGCCGCTCCCGGCTAACGAGAAACCCTTTTAACATCACTTTCCACCTGCAGCCCTTAATAAAAATTAAGTGGATAAACTCTTAAGTGCAAGGAGGGGGGGGGGGAAAAACCCACCCACCCAACCCTGGATGAGATAAAGCCAAGCCTAACGCAAGCAGCTTTCCCATAAGCATCTCCCTGCGTTGTTTGATGTACGGCCGCGGGAGCGGAGATTACCCCCGCCGAGGTGCCGACCGGGTGATGATTCAGCGATGTAGAAATATACAGCTGAGGTCACCAAAACCGCTTTACTCTCATCCTTAGGGGGCTTAACAATTTTCCCGCCTCCGTTACGGGCTGCAGATAATAAAATCTCCCACAGCAGCCAAACAAAAAGGCAGTTTAAATTCCCTTCTAGAGCGTACAAACGTCGGGGGTTTATAGCAAACATCACGCGAGCCTCTTAAAAAGGGAGAGAAGCCAACGCAGCGATGGCAAATTGGTTTTAATATCAAAACTGAGGCGCAGGAAACGCCTCCCCCAGCCAGGGGAACAAAAGGCTGTGGTAATACCCCAGTGAGGAGGAGAATTGAGGGGGGGTCGACAAGCCGGGGAGCTGGAATTAAGCTGTGGATGTCGCGCGCCGAAGGGCTCACACCTGTATCTTCAGCGTGGCGAGGGGCTCGGAATGCATCGCAGGGTGACTCTGCGGGTGTGCAGGGTGGCAGGAGGGGTGGGGAAGGCAGGAACCTTGTAACAAGAGTAAAAATATAACAAAGAAAAGAGCCAGCAAGACACACACGAGACAGGCATTGGCGGGACGGTGTGCTCCTCACTTTTAGGTCTAGCTCAGATTGCTTAAAATCGGGGCTTTTGCTTATTTATTCTTACAAATGAGGTTTATTTTTGAGCTGGAACCGCTCACGTCCCTGCCTGAAGCCCATGTTGGGGGGGGGTTAGGCAGAGCCACATGCCAGGGGATGCTCTGAATTCCTGCCGATTACTGCAGTGACCGTAAAGTCCTCTCCCTCTACACCCCCCCAAACCAAACCCTGCTGCTGACGCAGCTTCACGAGCCCCATTTACCATTTACAAATAACCTGAAGAAGTTCAGTAGGCAAAAAGAAAAAAAAAAACAAGCCCAAAAAACATCTTTAACTGCCCCAAACCCAGACCCATTCAACGTTTTACAAGAACATCTTAGGAGATGGTTTAATTCCACAGGCTTTACTGCCTAGATTAATTTATAGCTTGTTTTGCAGTGCTGCAAAACTCTCCCACCCCATCCCCTATCCACACACACAATTCTTTATTGTCTAGATGTTTACTCTCAGGGGGGAATTTTAGGACTTTAATGTTTTTATTGTTTTAATCCGGCGTATAAAAAAATGAGTTGAGCCAAACAGCTGGTACAAGTGCTTGGGAAGTGGCGGTGCAGCTTCTCAGCTTGCATCATTAAGCAGGTGTTAAATAAACACGATGCCACGCTCCTCCCGAGATTTACCAGGGAAGCTTTTTAAGGCCGGCGGGGATGTTACGGAGCCGACAGCTCAGCCTTATCCCCTACAAACCTTTCCTTCTCCCCCCACCACCACCACCACCCCTCCCCATGACCTGCTTTAGCCTAAATTCCTCCAGACGGCACCGCTAACCCAGGGGAGGGGTGAAAAAAAAAATCCCCGCTTGCTCTTTTCTGCACACAAAGGGGATTTCTGCACATCGGCCACGTGCCTCCTTCTTCTTTACAGGCAGAGAAGAGAAAGTCCTAAAGGTATTTTGTTATTTCTTCCCACCCCCCCATCTCTTTCTCACACACACACAGCCCGTCCTTTGTGCGGTTACAGCGTGGTAACCCGGGATAAAGCAGCGTTCGCCCAGTAAACTCATCCCTCCTTTACCAATCTCACCATCAGATGGATTTAGCGGGAGTTTTTACACCCTGACCTGCAAACTGACTCTTTAAGGAAGGTTCTCATGCAAAGCAGCAGCCAGGGGAGGGGAGAGAAGTCAGACAAAACCCCCAAAAGCTTAAAAAAAGCACGATCTGTTCTCAGACCTCACGTCAAACCTCTAGGAAGAACCTGAGATATTATGGCTTAAAGTCCTTTGGGTGTTGTGTCCCCCCCATCCTGCTCTCCAGCAATATGATGCTCTGGATTTGGTCTTTTTTTTCCCCCCTCCCCACCAAGGAACGGGGAGGAACATAAAGCCACGGCCTCTCCTGAGCATCTCTCTGCTCCGGCATCGCCGCTGCCGGGGAAGAGCCGCATCCATCGCCCGACGCGCCGCTCTGCACCGGACCCGGTTGCCGCAGAGGGGCGGAGCGGCCTTTCTCCATCCAACAATACCCAGCTCCATCTCGGAAAGCATCCTTGGGGGGGGTAAGGGGGGAAAAGGGAGAGGGTTTTAGCTGCCTTCCCAATTACCAGGAGCCATCTCTAGCTGCCTCCAGCAAAGCTTGGCTGCGGTTTTGTGGGGTTAGGGAACTGAACAGGGGAAGCAGGGGGGATGATTTAAAAGAAAAAGAATTAAAAATATAAATAAACACACCCCTCTCCTGGTTTAGATACTGAAATAAAAGCAGGTCACGGGCTCATTGGTTACTAATAACGACACAGGGCATAAGGAACCAGAGGGAAACGTGGCTGGTTTTCTCCTCGTGACCCGGAGCAGCCTCCGCAGCATCAGCTTTGCTGGGGAAGAAGCTGGAAATCCCAAACTCAGTCTCCCCCTTCCTTGTTTTTCTGTCCTCAAGCGACAACCTAGCCGGGTTTTATCCAAGCAAATCCTTGCAGGTTCAAGCACCTTGTTGAAAATTCAAGGTATCCCTGACGGGGGGGGAAGGAAGCCTCTGTGAAAGCTGCAGCTGCCGCCGCTCTCGGGCAGTAAGTTATTTGTTCATGTGGTAAAATACAAAGGACTCATAATTTTCTCAGAGATTAGCAGGCAGGTAGTAAGCCAGGCTTTGAACAACCCACAAAACCAACCAGCCTTCTCTTTAAAAGACCAGTTTGAATATAAGGAAATATTTTACTGGCCAAGAAAAAAAAAATCCTGAGCTGAAAAGAGGCAGGAAAAATTCAATCCCAAGCGTAGGGCAGGCTTGGATTCACTTTAAAACCTCTCTTTCCTTTCCTAACCAACCCTCCTGCCTTTAAAACCCCCAAAACCTATTTCTCCTTTGCTTTAGGAGGGATGAAACCCCAGGTTTTTGCAGTTCTTGCGATAAGATCCTGAGGTTAAGCTCCCAAGCCAGGCTCGGCGTGGCAAAGCTCGCAGGTTCCCATCCAGCCGTGAGAGAGCCTACGGCCACCGGCAGCTTTGTGCTCCTGTTAAGCTCAAGACCACAAGCAAGCTTTTAGATCAGTCTAATTTCAAGTTAATAAAAGAGGCCTGGCTTAATTTACAGCTTGGCGCTGGCGAGAGGCGCAGCCGGCGGTTTTGATATAGAGAGGGAGCTTGAGGTGAGGACTGGGCTGAGATTAGTTCATTCCAAGCAGAAACTCTGTGGCTGTGAAAGTCCCTTAAATCAAAAAAAGGGGAAGGAACCATTCCCTGCAAGCCCGTGGCCCTGTTCCTTTGTGGGTATTTTTGCAGCCCCTCATCATGTTCCCAAGAAAGGGGAAACCCTCCCTTCTTGTCCCCCAACCTGAGTCATCGTCCCCACCGATGCCGCTGCTGAAAGTGGAAATTGTCCCGTGATCTGGGAAAGATGAGGATAAAGCTCTGCAAAGCCCAAGCAAACAGATAAACCCCACTGAACACCCCCCCCCCCTCAAATTTAAATCAGAAACCTGGCAGACACCCCCTGGACCCCGTTGGACCACGCTGCACGAGCAACCGGTGCCGTGGGGTGCGAGGGAGCTGCTCTGCGGATGGGGAGACTGAAAAAACTCTCTTTGAAGGAGCCAGCCCTGTGTAAAGCACCCCCTCACAGACACCCCACAAGCCCTGCATCCCTGAACCCACCCAGGGACCGCTCCTCAAGTGGGGGGGATGCTCTCCTGTGCCGCAATGGCTGCTCCCACCTTCCCTTCGCGCTCAAGCCGGCGGCATCGAACTGCCGCAGTAAATAAATACGCCGATATATGGAGGGGATTGTTTATATGGGAACAGATCCCGGTGCGAGCGCTCCCTCCACACACACACACACACACACACACACATGGATTTAGAGCTGCTGAGTCTGCAAGTCGCCCATGGAAAAGCAGATGGCTTTCCCTGGAAACAGGGCTCAACGCCCCGCGGCGCTCCTCAGCGCCCTTCCTCGGAAACAAGGAAGGTTAACCCCAGTTTCAAGCGGCTCCCAAGGAAAGCAGGCGGCCACTTTTGAGGTCTCAGCACCCCCTCTTTGATGGGAAGGGGGGGGTCCCTTTACAGAGGGGAGCAGAAACGTGCCTTTCTTCAGCGGGAAGCGCGGTTCTGACATGATTTGCGAGCGGTTGAAGAATCCTTTGGGACAAGAGATGCTCCAAAAGGGCAATTAGATCCATTACCAGCTATTCTATTGCCACATGAAATAGGTTTACTGGTTGCGTGCCGCCTCATATACTCCCATTTTTACACCCAAACCAACGAGTATGCTAATGCAGAGATGGGAGAGGGCACCCGGTACGGCGGCAGCGGACGGTGAGCCAGCACAGCTCATCCTCCTGCAGTGTTTCCATCAACAGGACCCACATTCAATCTGGCTTCTGGGCATTTTAAGGTGTTATTAGGTATTCTGCAGCCCACTAAGGCGACAGGAGGGAAAACCACACAACTCTTCCTTCAAATTCAGAGGTGCTATTTCTTTATGTTAATTGCTGCAGTGGCTGAGAAAGCCTAACGAGGGCTTGGTTGAAACAGGAACGGAAAAGCTCTTGCCAAACCTCACCAGCTTCTCACTCCGGAGATGCACAGTCATTTCCGAGAAAAATCTGAACTAGAAAGGAGGAGTGAAGTCACTCATCTCCCCTACATGCACATTAAACCAATGCCTGCCAGTAAGCAATTACTCTACACCCAAAATATAATTAATTTGTGTATTTAATCAACCAGATCTGGGAGGTTTCTAGTGAAAGACATGGCAGAGCTCGCTGCGGCTTCCCAAGACCCTTTTTCCAGGCCAGTTCTAGCCCTGCACGTGCAGGAGGATGCTAAAATACATCTGATAATAAAGAGTTTCCAGATAAATTTCTCATCCATGCCTGTCCTTTAGAACAGCCCCCTCCCTGAACGGCTGGAGGTGGATGTCCCAGCTCAGGGCTGGCACTGCGGAGGAGGGAAAAGCTGCTCTTTGCACACCCAACCCCTTCACACGTGGCTGCAGGAGGGAGAGCAACTCCCGTGGCAGGAAGGAGAGGGAGGGCACGGACAGCATCGCAGGGTTTCACCTCCAGACACTCCCAGTTACGTTGTCTCCTACCTAGTGTTGTGTTCTCATTAAGTTCCTTAAAAAAACAACCCTCAAAACCAACGCCAACAAAAACAAACAACCCTTAAGATGAAGGTGATGATCCTACAGGTCTCAGCACCCTGCCATCAGCATCCCTGCTAACAAAGGATGTCTGGAGCAGGTTTCTGGCAGCAGGGTTAACACCAGGTAACGTATTCACTGGCAAAAGGGGAGCAGAGAGCAAGCCAAACCAGCAGGAAAAGAGAGGAAACACCACACTGTAGCTGCTCCTTCCCATTTCCAAACCCCAGCACCGGGTGCTGCAGCAATCCTGCATCCCTGCACCAACCACCCAGGGGTTATCCTTAAAGCCTTTCACGTGGGGAGGAAGGGGGAATAGGAAGGCAGGAGAAGAAGAGGAAGTCCCCCAGTAAGGGGGCAGGGATGAAATACAAGCCCTGCGTGGGGGTGTGAGAGAAAAGCCTTGCCTTTTCCTCCCGAGGACGGCTCTCCCAGCCCTCGCTCCGCAGCACAAGGGGCTTCTGGATACATCACTCGGTGCCTGGAGCTCTCCAGAGGGGCTGTCAAGTGTGTCCAGCGAACACCAAAGCAGCCCCCACACGCTAAAAGCTCAACTCCTAATTAATACCTAATCAGCCAGAGGGGATGCAAACGTGTTTTCCTGCAAAGAACCAACCACCGGCGCTTCCCGTTATTAAAAGTTGAGTCCTTTGGCAGAGACTTTCACCGCAGCTTCTTCCCAGAGCTGCAGGATTTGAGGAGAGGTCCAGCAAACCCTTTGGCATCCAGGCTCTTATTTAGAAGAGGAGAATTTGGAAAGCTCTCCAGACCCATTTCCATCTGACAGACAAGTGTCTGTGTCGGTTCAGCACCGCACAACGTGCTTCAAATGCAAAGCAGAGCTGGCATTCTCAGAACTGGCAATGAATCCCAGCCCTAGGAATGATAAAAGATTTTAACTTACAGGAAATGCTGCTATTAAATAATATTTAAGTCTTAATTATATTTTAAAACAGCCATTTTATATATATATTAAAAAAAAAAAAGAAAAGAAGTTCTATTATAGTGCTTTTGTAGTTAAAGGTCTGTCAACATTTCCATTTTAAACCTTCATTTCTAGGGGGTTTATAATTTGGTCATAAAAATTCATTCTAGGCTGGAACTTGGCATACAGGGGCTCAGCCTAGGAGCAATATTTTTTATTATCCAATTTGGTTTAAATTGGTTTGGCCGTTTTTAAGTTATAGGAGTGTAAAAAATAAACGTTTACTGGTTTCAGATGCCTTCTCAAGCTTATTATTATTCAAAATTAGCTTCCCCCACCTCCAAAAAATACCTTCAGGAAGAAGGTGGGTGATATCGTGTGACTCTACTGACAATACCTGAGTTACAACTCAAATTAATTCACTACTTCTGATGCTAACAACCTAAAGAGTTACTAGAGCCAAGCGCTCCTTTTCCTCAGACCCATTACATAGTGGAAGCGCTCGGCGCTGCGCGTAGCATCTGCCATGTTGTGCTTGATGTACAGGTACTGCAGCTGTAAAGGCCTTAATTTGAAATAAATAATTAACTCTGGAAACCTGCATTCCTGTAAAACACTAGAAGACCTTTAAAGCAAGATGTTTCTCTGTAGAATTTTATTTCAGCTGTGGCAGCTTTCAAATAAAAAGCTGCAGATGTGAGGCAAGCAGGCGTATCCAGCTAGGAATTCCTCGCCGCAGAGCTTCAGACGTTTCCTTCCATTTAAAAAGCAGAAAAGAAAGTCTAGTTTATGGCTCAGCTCTTCAAATCACTTGGGTGCAGTAGGGACACAACACGTACGTGACTTTGCATGCTAACTGCAGGCAAGGGGTAGCTGTGCCCAAGCGTAACAGGCACACAAAAAGCTGGGAGAAGGATTTTATCCTCCTGCTGCTGTTAACAGCCAGGGGTTTGCATTTTAATCTTTGGTTTGGGGGTGTGGGAGGGGGGTGTCAGATGCAGTTTGACCCCTAACAGGGAGTGAGGCTTTGGGGGAAGTCTCTGCGCTGCCTGTGAGGGATTGCAGGAGGGTGGCAACTGCTCACCCTGTGATCAAACCCGGTGCTGGCATCCCTCAGCATCCAGCCCCACATCATCGTGGCATCCAGGTCACCCTCCTGGAGCTGAGACCTGACGTGGATCGTGTCACGTAACACCTGTGGGGGCAGTTGTGTGTCCTGCTCTCTCAGCTTGCCACTCTCCCCAGCCCTGCCCAGCTCTGGACATGGGCTTTATCCACCCTGCTCCACGGAAGCCCTTCTCCTGATTAGTAAGGCTCAGATTCCCAAAGCCCCAACAGCTCCTGCTCGTTACATCAGTGGGCGTTAGGAGCCAGAATTCATTAGGGAAAACAACCCCATGCCTGTGCCCACGTCCAGTCCCACCCCATCCCCGTGCCAGGACAGTAACAGTTTCTACCAGAAGACAGGATGTCATAACTCTGCTTAACAACCACTTAAATCCCCCTTTGCTCTGGCAGCAGGGATCCAACGGGGCTGAAGTTTCCCAAAGGCTGGACTTTTAACTCTCCAAATTCCACCGGCAGTTTGTCCATCTGTTCCTGAAGCTGAGGAAGGGAAGAGTCCTGGGAGGCAGCCCCTAAGGTGGCTGTTAAATCAGCACATGAGTCTGTCTTTCTGTCCCTGCTCATGGTCAAACTGGATGCATCCTTGTCCTGCACACACACGGCCCCAGCAGGACCATGACATCCCTTGGGGTTTTCTTGGGAGTACCAGCAGCTCCCAGCCAGGCAACATTTCCCTACCTTTATGCTTTATGCCATGACTGGAAGGAGAGAAGGGTGGTAATAAAAGAGCCCTTTGGAATTACAGCCAAAGAAGGATGCTTTGTTGTAAAGCAAACGGGCGGCGGGTCCTTTCTTCCTCTGGGATGCTCTACACACCTACCGACTCGCTCTGCTCTATTATCCTGCCTCTTTTCATCACAGCAGCTCGTCCTGAATGATCTGCTTCTACTGCAGACGTTCAGCTGCAGGGACAGGGACACGACTCCTTCTTCCTACTGGTGGTGCTGGTCCCCTACCTGAACACTGGGGGTGAAGATCACAGAATCATACAGAATTCGTAGAGGTTGGAAGGGACCTCAAGAGATCATCGGGTCCAACCCCCCTGCCCAAGCAGGGTACCCAGGACAGGGCACACAGGTCGGCGTCCAGACAGGGCTGGCATGTCTCCAGAGAGGGAGACTCCACACCCCCTGGGCAGCCTGTCCCAGGGCTCCCTCACCCTCACTGGGAAGAAGTTCTTCCCCACATTGGGGGGGAAGTCCCTGTGCTCCAGCTTGAGCCCATCGCCCCTTGTCCTGTCCCCACAGACACCGAGCAGAGGCTGCCCATGTCCCCCTGTGTCCCACCCTTCAGCTATTGATCCCCAGTGATCAGATCCCCTCTCAGGCTTCTCTTCTCCAGGCTGAACAGCCCCAGCTCACTCAGCCTGGTTCTCACCCACTCCACAGCTGGAAAACCTACGGGGAACCTCCGAGCTGCAGCCAAAGCCCCACACACGTCCTGTCCCACTCAGGAAGCTTGAACCATGACAAGGAGAGCTGGTCACCGCTCAGGACGAGGAGCTGGCCATTTGTTCCTCGCTACGCTCGTATAAAAGGAATAATCTATATTCGTTTGGATTATACAAGCTACAAAACACACCTTAGCTCCAGTTCCACATTTAACCAATCACAGAAGCCATTTGTTGCCTCGTATATTACAAAGCAATAGAGATTTAAGGGATAATGGTCATGGCGGCAGAGTATACACAGCAATAAACTGCTTTTGAGGTTGGTTAAATGCCAAGTGATGCTGAGGCCTCAATGCCATAAACATTATTTCTATTATATGACAAGATAAGAGGATACAATAAACCACCAAGAAGAAAAATCATTTTCTGGCCTTGTGAAAGTTCTGGGCTTCGCATTTCTCGGACCCTGGCCGAGCATCACCTCAGCAGCGTGGGGTTTAAGGGGAATAAATTGTTAAATTAAGGGTGGGTTTAAAAAGCAAAACGATTGTTTGAGGAAATGGGCTGTGTAACTGCGGCCGCCGGAATTAGGACCTGAGAGCTGATTTGTGGCACTTAGAAGAAGTGGAACGGGGTGGCGTGGGGTGGGGGGAGGACAAGGGATGGGGAAAGTCGTGGTCCCATTGGAATATATTTGATATTATGGCCCCTCTGTTAGTTTGGGCAACAGGAGCGGCCCAAACAGGTTTATTAATAAAGATGCTCCTCCTTTATGACACTCCGTAACGCCTTGAGCATCCCATGCTCCTGGAGCCTTCAGAAGAGGAGCAGGGCTGTTGGAGAGGCACATCCATCCACCCAACCAAGCCCACCATCCACGCCACCAGCTTGCCTCCCCTAATCACCTGCCAGGCACCCCGAGACAGCTCTGACCCAGGTTTACAAGGGGGGATGGCCCAAGGCACAGCGCGACTCCCCCCTGCTCTCAGTAACAAAATCCCCTGCCTTCCCTCCACTCCTTTGGTGTAGATGCCTTGGGACGGCTGAAGTTTTAATTACCTCGTGTTAATGAGTCAGAGCTGTCTCATTAGGCAGACTTAGTTAATACCTTTCAACTTTAACGGCATCACTAAAGTTTACAGCTAACACTTGGTTGCGCTAAGGCTGCCTTTCATCACTCACCACGCTGTAAATGGGATTAGAAGATGTTAATAACGATTAGCAGCCGACACCACCCCCAGATTAGTTTCACTGAAGAGACTCAGTGAAAGCCTGGCTCCAGGCATCGCTCTTTCCTTCCACAGAGGTTTGGGAGGCAGGGGCCTGACTCTACCTCCCTCCTCGCCTTCAGATGGCAACACAGGGTGGGAGGCCAAGTCCCTGCTGAACAGCTCTTAGAATCATAGAATGGGCTGGGCTGGGAGGGACCCCAAGGGTCCCAGAGCTCCAACCCCCCTGACACAGGCAGGGACACCAACCTCCAGGCCTGGAGCTACACAAGGTTGCCCAGGGCCCCAGCCAACCTGGCCTTGGACACCCCCAGGGATGGGACACCCACACCCTCTCTGGGCAGCCCCTTCCAGCCCCTCACCACTCTCTCTGTAAAAAACTTCCCCTTAAGATCTAATTTAAACCTTCCTTCCTTCAGCTTTAATCCATCCCCCTTGTCTTGCCATTATCTACCCTTCTAAAAAGTTGATTCCCCTCCTGTTCCTCTGCTCCCTTCAGGGACTGGAAGGCTGCAATGAGGTCCCCCCTCAGCCTTCTCTTCTCCAGGCTGAACAAGCCCAGCTCCTTCAGCCTCCCTCTTCACCCTCTCCACGAAGAGGGGAAAAAAAATGTGTCACCTGTCCTCACAGAGAAGAAACCAGATCAATGACCTTGAGAAGAATCTTTTTTAAAAGCCGTATATGCAGCACATTTAGAAGTCAGCTGTGTCACAGCAGACTCGCTGTTGGGAAGTGATCATGTACAGGATCCAAAAATAACAACCATTAAAGACCTAGCAACCAAAACATGTTTACATGCCCACTGAAAGCCCACTGGCTGTGGTGATAAGGGGGGTATGGCAAGATCTGCTCAGCTATTTTGGGTGGCCATTCGCTCTTCCCCCTGAAAAGTTAGCTTTACAGCCTGTCCCTCCATAGAAACAGGGAAGGAAAAGAAGGGGGGAAAGGGCTACAGATAAAAAGACAGGGCTGGTACCAGCTACGGAGGGAAAGCAGCAGATCACAGTTCAAAAATGTTACTGGGAAGCAAATTAATTGGCTTTTTTCCTTTAAACTAAAGGGGGAAAATCCCCACTGGCTGCAGAGTGATGGACTCCTGTTAAATCAGTGTGGCTCAGCTCTCCCTCCTCTTCCTCCCACGGCCTCTCGTGCTGCACAGCTCGATGCAGCACTTGCAAGAAGCAGATCACTGAATTCTAGTGAGGAGAAAAGGAGCAGGAGATCCGTCCCCATGCTCCCTGCCCCAGCTGATAGTGAGCTCCAGAATCCCATCCCAGTTAACTCAGCAGCAAAGTAGCCTTGTTCCAGCAGGAGCTGCCCACCCAAAGCAGAGTTCTGTTCCCCAGCCCCCTCAGACAAGGGGAATAACCCAAAAAAGCAGCAATCCACAGGGATAAAACCAAGCCAAGGGACTGGGCACGGGATCAAAGGTTTAGAAAGGACCAGAGACGCTGCAGCCCCGGCGGTGAAAGGACTCAGTGAGCCAGGCTTATCCCAAAAATGTTGACCCTGCTAAACAAAGAGGCCCAACAGCCACTGACACTTTCCTATTCAAATCAAGGGAGGGGGGGGGATCTCTACCCCCTTAAGGAAAATGCACCCAAAGATTTTAAAAGAATCAGGAAAAAGAAAAGGCTGAATCCTGCCAGAGAGTGTCCCTCTCCAGTGCCAGCCAGAGTCTGGCTTGGTTCTGAGCTGGGAAAAGCTTCCTGTGCTGTAAGGAGGAACACGGCACTGCTGGGGTGTTTGTGTGCCTGGCTGGGGGAAATAATACCAGATTATCTTCTAGAAAGCTCCAAACACTGGGTCATATGGATTCTGACAGGACTCATGGGCACTCAGCCCCAGTGGGAAGGTCAAGGTGTCTCTGTGGCAGATCACACAGAGCCAACAGTCTCTTTTTGTCATCCCCCCTCTTGTTTTAAGAGAAAGGTCTCGATCTTTAGGAATGAGGGGAATGAACAGAGCTCGGTGCAGTCCCCTCTGACCCTTACTAAGGCATCACTTTAACAGGAATCCACATGAAGAAGCTGTTTGGGGTGGGATGATCCACAGTGGCTTGTCAAGGGTCAGGGTTTAGTGCCAAAAGGCAGCACAAGCTGCTGGGGAAACAATGCAGCACGTGCTTCGGAGGTCGAGCCCTGCAGACAGCTGCTGGCCACCATCAGCCCCCCAAACTTCAAACTCAGATTTATTTTTATTATCCAAAGCTACCAACTGTGCTACCCTGTCCAGCTCAAAGCAACCAGCCACTTTTACTCCACTTGCCCCAGGAGAAGCTCACCAAATACTCATGTTAGCTGCTGATCCTCCCACGATGCTCTGCACGGCTCTCGGGTACCGCCGCGCTTCCACAGCCGTACCGCTGTGGGGAGGATCCACCAAGGCTCCTAAGAGCCTTCCATGTGAAGCTGATGTGCAGAATAGAGGACAAAGATAAGTGCACATAAGACACTGAGACTTGCAGGGAGAGGTTCAGAGCTCCATGTATTTAGTCAGCCCAAAGGACTGTTAAAGGGACGAGTCGATCGGTCGGCGAACACCTCCAGACATGAGAAATTCAATAGGAAGGAGCTTCCATCTAACAAACAAAAATTAACAAGATCCACAGCCTGGAAGCTGCCACTGAAACAGGTTTAGACTGGAAATAAGGCATCATTTTTCCTTTACCAGCGAGAGCAATTATCTATTAGAACAACTTAACCAAGGGCTGTGGTGAATTTTCCATCACTGGAAATATTTTCAATCAAGCTGGGATCATCATTATTTAACACACGCTCTGGTTTGAACAGGTATTGAAGGACGTTCTAGGAAACCGTGCACGAGGTCAGGTTAGATCACAATGAATCATACTGGTATGAATTACCTGGATTCTAACATTTCAATATTAACATGAAGAATTGTCAGAATTACCCATAAGCAGCAGTCTGGAACAGCGAAAGGAGGAAGCAACCACCTTTATATGTCATTTGTGGGAGATTGTGGGAGATTAAATTTAAATACATTGTTGTTTGCCTTAATTGCTTGTTTGAATCCGATTTTAAGGTTGTATGATTGAAGTCCTCACATCATTAAGTGCTCAAATACAGCTAATACATTTTATAAATGACTTGCACAATTTCACAGGCAAAGAAGTTCGAGATAAAAAGCAGCCTACCAAAAAAAAAGAAGAAAAAAAAAAGGGGGGGAAAGAAAAAAGGGAAAGAGGAAGATCACCTGCAAGTGGATAGAAAGCTGCTTCAGGTGAGGCTCGGGCTGGAAGGACCAAAGAGCTGAGAAGTCCTAACTGAGCATTTTTAAAGAGCCCAAAAGAGATCCCAGAAGAGATTTTTTGACCCATTTCTGCACTCTAAAAGTAAGTGTGTCACAGAATTTCCCTGCAGCCTCAGAGGACGCACCCTGGGGATGCTGAATTCTTTTTCACTTCAATCAGAGACCCACAGGAAGCATTAAGATATTAAATACACTGAAGAATTGTGGGGGCAGACGGAGGGGAGCACCCCAGGATCAGTTAGAGCTCCCAAAGCATTGCTGCTGTAACAGTTTGGCAGCCTGACATCCAACAGTCACAGCCAGGGAAACAAAATGCATGTGCTTCACTTAATAACTAATGAAAAGCCACCATCCTCCCCCCTCCCCTCTTCCTGTACCAAAGGCATCTTCCCATTTTGAGGTTCAAACACCTTGGAACAGCCAAACCCACTTCTCCCTGCACTCCACTGCAGAAGCCTCCAGTCTCTAATGGGTCTAACGCAGCCCCAGCAGTAATCACACAACCCCCTCCTTCCTCCCATTAATTCAAACACCACGACAGGGCCACCGAGCTGGGGGGGTGGTTCTCCTAAAGCTCAGGTTTGGGAAAACACTGGTTTTCCTGCAAAACCAAGCTCAACAGAACGAAAAGGTGCCTTCCCCAGGCAGGTGAGCCCAGGAGAGAGGTGGAAGGACTGGAAAAAGGGGGATGTGACTCATTGAAAGCAACAATCCTTTGCACTGGGAGACCAAGCACAAGTTTTGGAAGTCCACAGCCAACTGTAGCCTGATGTCTGTGGAGGGAAAAAACTCACAATGGGTCGTCGTCTTCTTCTTCTTTTTTTTTTCCTTTCTGTTTTTTTTTTTTGCAAGCCAAAAATAGATCTCAGCAGTTTAGGGTTCACATAACACAGACCATCAACTGTCACATTCTCAGCTGCTTTAGGGAATAGGCTCGAGCAGCTAACTCATCCCAACAGCCAGCATGGATCTGTCCTTTGGTTAAACAGCCTTGAAAGAAGATGAGCAGCGTTCTCAGAACACATTAATGGGAGACTGGCACGTTTTCCCTGGGTCTGGTGGAAAACACCAGTGGAATAAGAACACACCCCAAAGCAAGGCAGATTTCATTACTTTGGAGTGCCTGCACTTGGCTCATAACCTGGATTTACACACTGCAAATCCTCTGATCTGATTACCTCCAGTGATCACGTAAAACACCGGCTTTAAACTCTTTGCCTCAGTGATAAAACAGCCACTTTGATTCACAACGACACATTCACAATAAAGTATCCTGTAAACGTACCTGTCCACAGCCGGGGGCATTGCACACAAACGGCCTGTCGTCTCCCATATTTCATGCAGCTGAGCTAAGCTGAGGAGAGAGGAGAGAAGAGGAAATTGTTAAATAAGCTCCCAAAAAATTAAAGATATCAAGAGCAGAAGCTGCCCTTTGCAGGGCTGTAATTAATCAAGGCCGGGCTCGCACGGAAGGAGGATCGTTCTGTACCCTCCACACAATGGGCTTGGATTAATTTCTCTTCCCCAAGTCTAAGTAAGACTTCAGAGGGCCCAGGTGATTTTTCATATGTGAAGAGAAAGGCTCACCAGGAACCGTGACAGCGAGACACCGTGGGCCAGTGGGTAGGAGAGGAGCAGGGGTTTTCCACGCCTGGGCTCTCACCAAGGTCCCCATCACCAGTTCTCTGGAGGGTTGAGGGACTTTGGGCATGGCAATGGCAACACCCTGCAAAATGGGGGGGATGCTCTGACCTCCTG
This sequence comes from Gallinula chloropus, assembly GCF_964237585.1. Taxonomy (NCBI): domain Eukaryota; kingdom Metazoa; phylum Chordata; class Aves; order Gruiformes; family Rallidae; genus Gallinula; species Gallinula chloropus. The sequence goes on from NC_140116.1 coordinate 1,488,715, forward strand.
GTGCAGCAAAGCCCTAGGAAGCATCCCTGGGATGGAGGGTGGAACAGCCTCCTCCCCTTCCCTCAGTATTTACGGATGAAAACACAGACACAGGAGCAAAGCCAGTGACAATCTACAGGGGGAAAAAAAAAAACCCCAAACCAAAGTGCAAGCAAGAAGCGATCAAATAAATCCAAGTCCTCTCTACGTACAAGTTATATTTTCAATGGGAGAGAACTAAAATTTGTCATTTAATTAATTAAGGGATTATAGGAGTGGTGCTCCGTTTTACAAGGCAATAATCTGGCTCCCTAGTGGGTAAACTACAAGGCTGATGGCAGGGGTAGTTTATCACAGATTATAGCCAAGGATAACAAAACACTCAGTCCTATTATGCTACAAGTGAAGCTATTCTTATTAATAAAAAATAAGAGTAAATAAAGTAACCCCCACCACCTCAAATCCAAGAAATAATGGTTCCCTCCACCCACTGATATTTTTATAGCAGGATTTTAAAAAGCCATAATAAAGCAAATGCTCTCTCTTTGGGGGGTTCGTTACGCTGTTCCCGTTGCTTCCAGCATCCCTTTACTCCAAGCTGGGCAGCTCGGCTGCAGGGACACACGGCAAGCCAAGAGCAGAAGGAAAAGCAGAAGGCAGCCAAAACGTGTTCAACCAAGACACAGGCTCTTTTAGTGAGCTTTCTGTGTTTCTCTGAGCGTTAATAGGAGCTCACACGGGCACCGAGCGGCGGCGGGAGGGTGGGGAGAGGAGTGTTATTTTTAGGAGCTTATATGAGAAAGTGCTCCAAGAATGCGACTGAGCTGTGGAGGGCGAATGTATGTGCTCCAGAAACCAGGCTCCTTCTGCTTTTTGTTGAAAAGGCAGAGAAATCTTTGGTTAATATGAAAAAGGAGATGATTTTTTCCCCTCTGGTTTTCTATCCCCACGTGCTGGGGCAGCGTGCGGTGAAGTGGGCGGCTACAAGGGGTGGAATTCCCCTTCTGCGAGCACACAGCGGCAGCACCCAAAAAACTGAGGAAGGAGAAAAGGAGCAGCCAGTTGTTCTCCCTCAGAAAAGGGGGGGGGACACGACACGTCTCTGGTGCTGGGCTACGTTGGGATTTATTAAGCAAAACTCCAGGGCCTGTGCAAACACGGGCGCACAGAGGATAAATAGCTCTCAAATGGATCGGGCGAGCAGCCAAACCCTCCCTGCCACTGGACATGCGTAATACTACAGGCAGTAAAGACAGCCAGAAATGTTCACCCACCCCAGCAGCACCCCCAGAAAAGCCCCCAGAAGCAAAAGGGGGCTCACAGAACCAGGGAGCAGCACGGCAGGAGGCGACGGCAGCTCTGTGTCGGGTTCAGTCCTGGAGGAAGGCTAGCATCGAGGTGACACGGGCACGGGGAGTCCAAGCAAGGACGTGTTAAAGAGAAGACTCTCCACACCATTCTTCCCAACTTCCACCAAAGCTCCAGACTGGGAATTGAAGGAACCAAACCACCACCCCATCGCTCCTGCTGATTAAACAAACAGGGAGCTCGCCTCTACCCACAACCAACTGCTCCTCCTCCAAGAAGAATCTCCTTCAGGCCCCAAAGCAGCTGACTTCCATGCATCTGCTGCATCCCAACAGCAGACACACAAGCTGCTGTCACGACCTGCTCTGACAGCACAGAGAAGCCCAGGCTTCCTCAGGAAGCTTTAACATGCACTAGTAGCCTCTAGCAAGGAGGGATGAAGAGGTCAAGCCTTCTTGTAATACCAAACCACTGCACTCCCTGACACTGCAAGGAGAGAAGCACAAAACTAATTCAACTTCTTTTTAATCACCTCCTCCTGAGGCTCAAAAAACTTGCAACTAAACTTTCCAGTTAGCTGCACAAAAAGACTATGGCTCTGAATGAGTTGAGACACAGGGCTCAGTCTTCCATCACCTGCTCCGAGCAGAGGGCAGCCCAACTGCTACTCTTTCCACAAGAAAACAGCATGAGAAATCAGAGCAGACACAAAGGAACCATCAACTCAATGGCTACTGGGGTTATTTTCCACTCCTTCTGCAGGATGGCAGCTGGAAAGACTACGATAGCAGGACACCAACCCAATAAAAGTCAACAATTGCTGTCTGGAGCTTGTTTTTTTCTGCTTCCAACAGCTTTACTCTGCACCCATCTTCCTTGCCCATGAGACAAGAAGCCATCCCATGGCTCTCAGCAGAGCCAAGGCTCCCGGGAGCTGCAGACCGTGGTGCCCATCAAGCTGAAGGTGGACACAAGAGTCACTAGTTCCCAATTTCTTAATGCCCATCGAGTCAAGTTCACGAACACGTTGACAAGCTGCCTCTGAGGAGTGAGGGGCACGAGCTCTGCACTCCTCAAGAGCTCATGGGTTGGTTTGAATGGCACTTTGACGACGCAAACTGTGAAGGGTGGTGGTAACACCCCTTGTTGCCAAAGTCAGGCTGGTGCTGGAAGCCTCAGAAGCCTCTTTAAATCCCCTTTGGGCATTTACATTGGTGGGATGAGGTTGGGGATGTGTTTATTCCCTCATCAAACAGATCTTACTGTTACGAAGGGAGACTGCTGGATCTCCCAGGCAGCTGACCCTATGCTTTTTTAATTAACACATTCACATCCTCACCGCCGTCACTTAAGCAACCGGTGGCCTCCGCCAATCTGAAGGACTTCAAGGTGTCTCTCAGCCTCCTATTTACACTTCCAATGCCTACAAAAAGCTATTTGAGAAATTAAAGAACTGGATCCGCTGTCACTCCCGGGGTTCTGATAACACTGACTGAAACAGAGAGCAGGAAAACAAAGCAACAGCCCAACGGCATTTCGGGCTGCCCGCCAGCGCCTCCTGATAGCATAACAAGCAGCTCTATTAAACAAAATCAGGCCCAACACGCTGCTGAAAACTCAGTTTCCTTGATCTTGCAAAGCGCCAGGAGGATTCACTCATTCTTTAAAGAAAGATTTAGCGGCTCGTTCGCTGCGGAATATGACTGGTATGTACATACATGTGCTCAGATTTATATCACATTTAGTCAGGATAAATTGCTTCAATAAATTCTCTTCTTAAGAACAGGCAGAATAAGCAGATGATTGGATACTGGGAACACATTCTCATTCCTCTTCCTGCAGCCCTGGGACAGTATTTCACTGTTTTGATGATTTTTAGCATGTTGGGAACAGCGAAGGGGAAGCAGAGAAACGCAGACTGATTGCTGAAGCGTGCCTGGAAGTTCTGTCAGCACAGACCTGACAAGCAGCTGCCGTCTCCCTGAAACACAGCAAAGATGTTTTCAACCCAAAACAGCCCCCTGCTCCCTCAGCCTGTGTCTTGTGCTCTCTCTCTCTCTCTCTGCTGCCTTATTAACTCATGCAAATAACCTATAGGCTGCCTGGGAGAAGAAGCGAAGCCAAAGCCACTTCGCAGCGGTCTCGGAGCGCGTGGTGCTGATAATCAGGCACCCCTTGGAGTCTGCATGGGGCACTGAAGAGCACAAAGCAGCACTCGCAACGGGAGCGACTCCTCCAGAGCACACAGAGCATACGGGGAGAGAATAAACAGGAGCTCTGCTGCGAAGGGGGCATCTGCTCTGCTGGCAGAGCAGCTTGTTCCCACCTTCAACTGCAGCTTTCAACTCCCCAGCGAATCAAGTGGGGGATGTTTGCAAAGCTGGAGGAGTGTAGGTGAGGTGATTGTGCCCCTGGGCTGGGCACTGGGGAGGCTGCAGCTCGAGTGCTGGGTCCAGTTCTGGGCTCCTCACTCCAAGAAGGACATTGGGGTCCTGGAGCGAGTGCAGAGAAGGGCAACCAGGCTGGGGAAGGGGCTGGAGGGTGAATCCTCTGAGAAGCGGCTGGGAGAGCTGGGGGTGTTGAGCCTGGAGAAGAGGAGGCTGAGGGGAGCCCTTCTCCCCACCTCCCCTGCCCTGCCAGGAGTGTGCAGAGAGGTGGGCGATGGTCTCTTCAGCCAGGGGACAGGAGATGGGACAAGGGGCAATGGGCTCAAGCTGCACCAGGGCAGGGTCAGAGCAGATGGGAGGGAAAAGTTCTTCCCTGAAAGAGTTGTCAGGGCCTGGAACAGGCTGTCCAGGGAGGGGGCTGAGTCACCAACCCTGGATGTGTTTAAATAAAGGGTAGATAAAAGCGCTCAGGGATCTGGTTTAGCTTAGGACAGGAACAGTTGGACTTGACGATCTTAAAGGTCTTTTCCAACCTTGTGATTCTGATTCTGTAGCCAGGACAACAGCCACTGCAGGGTTCCTCCAGCACCCCTGAGCCATGGGTGTCAGTGCTGATAGAGCAACAAGGGAGTTGTTCCTGAGGTTAATCTCATTCTCTGGTTGTTGGGGACATCGCCTCTTCCTACTTCCGACATGGAGATAAAGAAGAATTCCCAGGGAGAGGTTCAGTGTGTGCCAGGATGCCGGGCTGACATCGAGCTGGCACAGGAAGCATGTGTTTTGATAGCATCCAAGAGATGAGGGGGTTCTTCTGCCAACAAAACCAGGCCAATGGCCACCCAAGGCCTATTCCCAGCTCCCTCAGTGCCTTGGGCAGCGATCTTGGGCAACGACTGCATTGCAGCTAGAGAAAATGATCCCCCCCAGGATCAAACACACCCCCAGGGAGGTTCTGCTTTACTCAACTGCCACACGAGTCGTGCTTTTAGGGCATGAAGCTATTTGAGGTTCTGGGCTGGAGGGATCCCAGACACAGATACAGCCTGAGAGAAGAGCTCCTGGAGAGCAGCCCTGAGGAGAAGGACCTGGGTGTCCTGGGGGATGAGAAACTCCCCATGAGCAGCAGTGGCTCCTGCAGCTCGGAAGGGTGATGGGATCCTGGGCTCCATCAGAAGAGGGGTGGCAGCAGGGACAGGGAAGGGATTGTCCCTCTCTGCTCTGCCCTTGGGAGGCCCCAGCTGGAGTCCTGTGTCCAGAGCTGGGCCCCAAAACAAGGGAGATGTGGGACTGTTGGAGAGCGTTCAGAGGAGCCAAGGAAATGATCAGAGGGCTGGAGCAGCTCCCCTATGGAGAGAGGCTGAGGGAGCTGGGCTGGGTCAGCCTGGAGAAGAGAAGGCTGTGGGGGGACCTCACTGCAGCCTTCCAGTCCCTGAAGGGAGCAGAGGAACAGGAGGGGAATGGGCTTGTTAAAGGGCAGAGACTGGCAGGACAAGGGGATGGGGTGAAGCTGGAGGAGGGAAAGGGGAGAGGAGAGATTGGGGGGAAGTTCTTTGCAGAGAGTGGTGAGGGGCTGGAAGGGGCTGCCCAGAGAGGGGGTGGGTGCCCCATCCATCCCTGGGGGTGTCCAAGGCCAGGTTGGCTGGGGCCCTGGGCAACCTTGTGTAGCTCCAGGCCTGGAGGTTGGTGTCCCTGCCTGTGGCAGGGGGTTGGAGCTCTGTGCTCCTTGGGGTCCCTCTCAACGCAGCCCGGTCTGGGATTCCACAATGAACTCACGTGCAAAGCCTTTTGCTCACTCAGGACCTCAGCTGGGAGGGATGGCATGAGGAAAATGCAAGTTTTTAGAGGAAAAAAAGCAATCATGTCACAGTTGATGTGTAATAAAGTTAAGTGCTTTGCTATGTGTGCTATGAAGCATCATCCTTTAGATGTCCATTCAGAAGAGAGCGTTGTGGGCAGCCCCAAGGCCTTCCCCATAGCAGAGGGCTTCTATTAAGCTTGGAAGAACTACAAGACATTGTTTTGGAGAGATGATTATTGGTCTGATGAAGAGAAAAAAAACCAACCAACCCCAACAAACCCCAAAACAAATAAATTGGAGACAATCTACTTACTTTGAGGCTTTGGAAAATCTGAGTCAAGAGTGTGAACGTGGTGGTGCAGGCGCCACATCAATTTTGTGTGCAGCACACCAAGCACACTGCAGATTGCTTAATAAATAATTCAGGCAGCAGACCCACCTGGAACTTGCTGGAAGAATTCCCCCGTGAAGAGTCAGGAGAATTAAAAATAAGAAAACCCTCAAACAAATCAAAATATCAAATTAGCACACGAAGAACTCAAACCAGATGAAATCCCCTTAGAACCGTGGAGGCTCGTAAATGGAAAAAAAAAAAAATCTATTATGGGATGGACCTGGGCACAAGAGCTTGCTGTCAGTGATGAAGGTGGTAATTCGCCCTGTAATGGACATCAGGAGACCTACAGGCTCAAAGAGGTGACTACTTAACCACACTCAAACTGGTTTGTCCTCTTGAAGTTTAAGCCTAACAGAATCCCAGACTGGGCTGGGTTGGGAGGGACCCCCAAGGGTCCCAGAGCTCCAACCCCCTGCCACAGGCAGGGCCACCAACCTCCAGGCCTGGAGCTACACAAGGTTGCCCAGGGCCCCAGCCAACCTCGCCTGGAACACCCCCAGGGATGGATGGGGCACCCACCCCCTCTCTGGGCAGCCCCTTCCAGCCCCTCACCACTCTCTCTGCAAAGAACTTCCCCCTAATATCTGATCTAACCCTTCCCTCCTGGCCTGCTGGCCACCTCTCTTCTGCTGGAGAATAAAGGTTCTCCCCGTTTCAAAAGCTGTACCCACCACCTCAGACCAAATACAAATCAGAACTCAACTGCCCATCAGATCCTCTGTTTATGATGGACTTGTCTGGGACACTGGTCTGGGGATAAGCTGGTTTTGCTTACCTCACTAGCCCAAATTCCCACTGATTTAAAAGTTTCCTTCTTCCTGTAGATATTAAAGTCAGCCCATATGCTGCTTTCCCCCTGGTATATCAGTCCATAAACCAAAGTGGTCCCAAAGCATGTTAACTAACCCATTAAGAAAAAAACCAAGCCCGTTATCCTGGTCTAGACAGACACCTAGGAGTAATATTTTAACTCCCTTAAAAGGAATGAGACATATTACATGCATCAACAGCAGCAATGAAAGACCAGCCTTCCTGAAAAGGATTTCCCCCAGGATGCCCGTTGGCACCTCACAGAACCCATTTTACAAACTTCCATTTGGAAACAGCTGAAGAAGAGACAGGAGGAGCAGGGTACTCCAGAAAAAAGGAGTGTTGGGCATTTCTGGATCCTTTGATCTGAGATGTTCTCGAGTTTTTCCAAGATATTTTGGCTTTAAAGAGGGAAAAAAGCCTCTGAGGTGTGCCTGCAGCCACAGGACACGCCGTGGTTTTGGCTGGCAGCATTAGCCCACAGCAAGGGCTGCAGTTGGAGTTTTAATTGCCATTAGTGGTGTTACCCACAACCACGCTGCCTTTTTCTTTCCCCCAGACTTGTGTATTACTACAAACACCCCTCCAGCCCCCTGTAAGTACCCTCAACTGCCCCAACACACATCAGGATGCAGGTACGAGCAGCGTGGGGTTTGGGTTTTGTTCATGAAGCTGTCATGGGCCTGCTCCAGCTGAATTACTGACAAGTAGCTGAGGTCTGGAGGCAGCCACAAGCCAAGGTTTGTGAGTGTGAGTCATACCTCCTCGGGTTCGTGAAGAATCCTGAGCAACCCTGTCACCAGAGAAGAGATCCAACAGCCCCTCAGCCGCACCAAGGATGGAGCTGGGTCTCTTGCCCTCCTCCATCCAGCTGTCTACAAAGATGCCCAGCAGCTCCTGCACCCAACACTTGGGACCCTCAGGGTTCCTGCACCCAACACCAGGACCCTCAGGGCTCCCATGCCCAATACTTGGGACCCTCACACCCCCCACACCCAACACTTGGAACCCTCAATGGTTCCTGCACCCAACTCCAAGACCCTCACACCTCCCACACCCAACACTCGGGACCTTCACAGCTCCCACCAACTGGAAAGCATTTATTTTCTTGCTGGCTCACCTCAAATCCCCACTGACATCCTGCCCACCCCCCAAATCTCTTCCTTAAACCTCAGTGTTAAGATGAAGAAACTCCCAGGTCATTAACTCTGCCGAACGTTGGGGGATTGAGCCGGTATGAAAAATGCTCTAAAAATAAAGCTCTATTGTTGCAGTTGCGTGTGACTGTTGTTATTGCAGGAATTCTTCTGCCCAGCACTCGTGCCTCAGTGTCCTACAAACAAGCTGAAATACCTCAGATCCCAACAAACACTCGGGTTGTACACAAGAGTTGTTCTTGCTTCCCGTTCGCCAGCACGGCTTCCCCTCTCCAGCGTGAAGGCGCTTCCCAGTACAAGCCCATTTCTGGTTTATTCCCATAAATCACAAGGATAAACTTTACATTAATACGACCACAAAATTAAAGCTGGAGGTTGCACCAACTATGAAGCAAAAACCCAAAAGAGCTGGGGAGCAACCGCCTAAAAATAGGCTTAAAGTGGCAGGAGGAAACAAAAGCCAACTGCAGGCTCTGCTGCCAGAAGCCTCTCTTCTTGCTAAGATTTACTCAGCCTCTGAAGCCCCGAGTGAAGAATGAGCCACAAAATGAGTTAGAAGAAGGAAAATTGCTAGAGATAGGGACATCAAGACAAAGGAAGTGCCCAGGGAACTGACTGTAAGTTAAGAGAAGGTTATCAGTGAAAGGTGCGGTGGGGGAACAAAGGGGCTGTTGGTTTCCAGGAGATGAACAGACGCCCGCAGGTACGATCAAGCTTCCCTCCCTCTATGTTCTGCCTGTCCCCGAGTTTATCTATGGTTATTTTTCAGATTCACAATCTCTTACCCCTCGGATTTGCAGGCTCCAATAGAACAAAACACATTCACACCACGAAAAGGGGCAGTTTAGGGAATTTCAGCATCAGTTTTAAGTATGTCAGGAGTTACGGCGATGACGGAATGGGAAGAGGTGAGGAAAAGCCGACAAGAATCACACAGGATACAACCATAGTGGTGCCTCAGTGTCAGGACTGGTGATGACACAGCGGTGACTGCAGCACCCAGCACCCCAGAAAAGCTCTTACCAGGGGCTGTAGGTGGAGGGAGCTCATCTGAGACAGGCAACACCATCTGCAAGCGAAGAAACAGGACACCCAGGTGGCTCCGTGCGATGGGCCCGTCCTGGATGGCTGCAGGACATGGACTGGCACAGAGACTGTAGCTGGTTTACTCTCCAGAATGTGGAAAAACAAACCCATGCAGATATAAAACCATCAGAGACCAGCACCAGGCGTGTGGGAACAAGCCCCAGCGATAGGTAAGGTGTCTTTCTACTGACAGGCAACGCAGGAAACCTGTTTGCAGTTGGCCCTGGGTATTAAATAGGGCAAAGAGCTTTCAGCAAGGGTGGAGGATCCAAGGGGAGCTGCAACTTCTGCAGGAAAATTACTTAACAGAGAGCAGAACTGGATCAGAAGCACTGTTTGTGTAACAATCCCCAGGTCTCCCCCCAAAAATAAAGGGATAGAAGCTTCCAATGGAGGTTCCTGGGATTACAGTGGGATACAGCCTGGGTGCTCCTGCACCCACAGCAGGGATGGCTCATTTTCTCCTTGATTAAGTCACCGTGCTCTTCGCTGCTCCTCTCCTTTTAGCTTGCTGGTTTAACACAAGAGGTAAAACAGAGCTAGGAGTTAACTTTTTATGAGACTGAGCTACATGGGGATTAATTCTCAGAGACTAATGAGTCGCGAGGCCATCCCAGATCAATTTGGGTAACTTGGTTGAGACCTGGGAGCTGTGCCAAGAGCATTAACAACCAGCACAGCGATACAAACAAGCCTATTCACACACAAATAGCGCTCAAGACACCAGACCAAACCCCAAGGACAGGCAGTACACAGCTACTGGGGAGAAGAGATAAAACCACAATAAACTAGATTATTATAGATGGCTGCACAGGATCTGCGCCGTAGCATACATCTTACTGCAGGAGGATGCACAGGAACATGGGCAGGCTGGAGAATCTGTAATTGCCACGGGGAGCTGGAGCTGGAAGAGAGGTTTGTTGCAGTAAAACCACTCCCACCCCCCCAAACTGCTTCTTGGTAAATAGGAGGCAAAGAGAAGTCAGATTAAGGGGGCCGTTTCCACTCTGCTAGGCAAAAGAGAAGGAAGTATAAGGCACTGCCCTGAGCTCTCAAAAATAGTAAAAGATTTCACACTAAAATGCAAGGAAGGAAACATGTTGCTTTGAGACCCTTCCAGGAAAGGCACTTTTATTATTTTTCTAAGCGTGGTCATTAACAGCTCTCTGCCTCCAGCTTCCTGACCATCCAAAAGAATACCCAGCAGCTGGTGGGCTGGGCTCAGCAGGGTCCTGGAGGCAGCAGCACCCAGAAAACACATGGAGAAAACCCAGAAAACACATGGGAAACACCCAGAGAACACAGTCCATGGCTGGGGTTTAGCATCAGCATCACCCAGGCCACCTTGGATGAACATGGAACGCTGCAGCGATGATTCCATCATGAAGTGGGGTAAAAACTGAATAGGTCGAGTTCTTCCTTAAAATAAACCCCCCAAAAAGCACCCAACCTGCTTTTAGGGGCTTTGGAAAAAGTCAATGTGGCATCTGAGTCCCACCAGTGAAGGGCTGCTGACTCCCAAACTAAATTAGGTGCCTGCAGGGATGCAGGAACAGAGCTTATTCTGCACCCAGGTCGCTGTGGGACAATCCCCAGCTATTCTACACCCAAAGGCATTGGGAAAGACTCGGGTGTTTTATGGGGAGAGGCCACCAGTAAGCTCAGTGAAAACGTGCAGGCTGCTGTTAGTCTTAGGCTTTGGCTTTAAAGCTATTTTGGGGCGTGAGGGAAGGAGTGAGAATGTTTGCTTTGTAACCAAAAAGCTACAGGAGAGCTTAAAATTGTCATCTGGGAAAGAAGGCCAAAAGCTGATGCTATAAAATCCACTTTAGAGGCATAACACCTTATGCTTTATAAGCTTGATAAAGCAAACCCAACTGTATAAACTGGAATATTGGCAGGGAGCTTGCTTGAAGTAAATCTCCAACAGACACAGAGTGTTTAACAAGTCGTTAGGAGTTAACCTACAGCACAGGGTGAAAGCAAAGTCCAACCACTTACCCACCCCAACCGTACCTTTCTGGGTGTCCAGCACCACTTTGGAGCTTGTAGAGGATCTCCTACCCACAAGAGCATCCCTGGAGAGGTGGGAGAGGAGATGTGCTCCTCCATAGCATCAAAGCTGCACTTAAAACTGCCCTGGAGCTTCAGCACGCCTGTGAGCTGCTGGCACTGCCATCAGAATGGCCTTTGTGATGTTTGGGCCTAAAATATCTTGAGGAGCAGCTCTCCAGGGTCCACACGGGAGCCAATTAACTGTCTGGCTGCAAAGGGGATCTCTATGTGCTTTGGGAAAGGGTCAAACCTCACACGAAGCAACAGCCATGAGTAAGAGTCGCTCTCCTCCTCCCACTGTGAGTGATGGGGTAGGGAGATGCTGTCAGTGCACTGTCCAACGCAAACCAGACTCCAGCAAAAGGAGTAACACAAGACAGGACATCAGCCCTGAGACACCAGCCCAGAAAAGCTTCTCCCCCTTGGATAGAGCAACAAACCCTCTCAGTTGAGAGCTCCAGGCAGCTCTTCCCAGCGCAGCTTCCCCCAGTCATAGAATCCCAGACTGGACTGGGTTGGGAGGGACCCCAAGGGTCCCCAGAGTTCCAACCCCCTGCCACAGGCAGGGACACCAACCTCCAGGCCTGGAGCTACACAAGGCTGCCCAGGGCCCCATTCAACCTGGCCTTAACACCCCCAGGGATGGACGGGGCACCCACCCCCTCTCTGGGCTGCCCCTTCCAGCCCCTCACCACTCTCTCTGCACAGAGCTTCCCCCCAGTCTCTCCTCTCCCCCTTCCCTCCTCCAGCTTCACCCCATCCCCTTGTCCTGCCAGTCTCTGCTCTTCAACAAGCCCATTCCCCTCCTGTTCCTGGGGTCCCTTCAGGGACGGGGAGGCTGCAGTGAGGTCCCCCCACAGCCTTCTCTTCTCCAGGCTGACCCAGCCCAGCTCCCTCAGCCTCAGCCCTCCCACCTCCACATCTTACACTGTTTATTACGACTTTACTGTTACCATAACAAGAAAGTGTCATTTGTTAACGTGACCTCCCCATTAGGGTCTGGCAGGATAAAAACCATTAGAGAAGCTCTGTTGTCAGAGAGGCTCCTCGTGCTGGCCAGGCTCCAGATCAGATCTGGCCTGGCCTCCAGCTTCAGAGCAAGGTGTCAGAGAAAGTCCAGTGTCATCTGGGTACAACTGGGCTCTGGCTGTGGCTGCCCGCACATCACAGGCAGCACAAAGGGAAGGAAGGAGAGTGGGTTGGGGTTTTTTTTTTAACCTAGGCAGAAGACCAGGGGTGAAGAAAGCAAGTGAGACCAACCATGAGAAGCTCGAGTGATCTGGAACTGCCTTCAGGAGGTGGTTGTTCTCTACAGCCTCAAGCTGAGGGACACCGGCGTGCAGACCCCTTGTGAGCACATCTTGGGTTCGGTGGTTCTGAGGTGCAAGGAGGTCAGATTGCATCTCACTAACAGCAACACATCCTCCTGCTCCTCTTTCCACAGTCGGATTCCTGAGGGAGAAGCAGCTGCTGCTCTTCAAATACCTACTTTAACCCTGGCCAAACATCACCAAAGCAGCTGTAGCTTGGCAAAACATGCTTTAACTCGGTGAAGGCTTCTCTGGGTGGGTGCCAAGTATCACGTTTCTAATATGCAAAGGCAGCTGTCCAAAGGGCTTCAAAGCCTCTGATGAACATGAGACAAAATCCAACACAAACCAGTAAGTCAGCACCTTCCCCAGGCAAGGAGATGGAGAAAGACCACCTCTAAATCATCATCCAGTTACTCACACGCCAGAGCTGTGCCTCCCCTCCTAGTTTCAGGAGGAAAGATGGGATTCCATGGGGTGTCCTCAAGGTATTGACACTCAGACATAAGGGAGAGAGCAAACTGCAAGACCCTGGCAGCACCAGGGTGATGGGATCTCAGCTCCCACAGCATCCTGCCTCACGACCGACACAAGCAGCAAGGCCCCAGGGGTGGTTTAGCATCAGCTGTTTGCTCCAGGACCTCCTCCAAAGCAGGAGGACCTTCATGAAGTCCCTGAGCCCCTCCACCAAGGCCAAACCTCCACTTAATTCCTACCTCCAAGATCAGAGTAAACCCTACACAAGCCTCAAGCAAACAGCTTGTCTTTCTTCCTTCACACCACAACCAGCCTGCAGAGAAAGAGATCCCCAGGTAGGAAATGCTTCTGGTGGTGTCTCCAGCAGGTCTGAACTCGCAGCATGATGGCAAACTGAGTAAATAAGACCCTACGAGCAGCCTCCAGATCCTGGCTCTATGGCTCTGGGGTGGCCTTGTGCCTCTTCGTTAGCAGCGATACATCTTCAGCTCTACACTTCTTCACAGCAGGGACAACGCATTGCAAGAGATCTACTACAGGAGAGAGAAATAATTCAGGTTTAAGAAAGGGAGGAAAAAAACCCTCAGAGACCCCACTGTTCCTTACTGAGTCGAGGTAATTGTAAGAAAGCCACAAAGAGCCTCAGAGAAGGCATTATTTTACCTAGGAAATGCCAAAGTGACCTAGAAACTGGAGTCCCGTTTCCTGAAATTATTTAGCTGCTTAAGAGCCCTTGTTTCAATGAAAGTTGGAGGGGGGGTGGGAGGGGGAAAGCTGCCAAAAATGGGACATAAGAGCCCATATTAAGCTTGAGCATATTTCCCCCCCACAATGGTGTGTGAATAGTTTGAGAGGAAGATGAAAGTGGAGGAGCTAAGAACAGGAGAGGCTCTTATGTAAGCGACTACCTAAGGGTGAAATGAATTAAAGGCACTGAAACAACCCTGGTGGGGTGGGGGACAGAGGCACAGCACTCCCATAAAGTAAATATATAAATAATATACTTGTTATTTACATCACAGGCAGGCATTTCTATTTACTTAGCATTCGAAGGCACACGCATTTTATGGTGTCTGTTACTTGATATGCAAGCCCAAAACTCAGAGGGGAGCAAGAAATATTCCAGATATAAGGGATGCCTAGAGAAGCAGGATGTTCTTGTGAATTGTTCTGAGTAGAGCTGTGTTCTGACTTTAGAATGATTGTGGTGAATAAAGCAATGATTTCCTAGAGAGTTTCTATTCATTAAATAAGGTGAAGTCTTGCAGATGAAGGAAACAGCATCCTAAAATGTGGATTGTACCATACGCAGTATGAGTGGAGAGTTTAAAATAAAAAAACAAAAGGGATAAAAAGAGCAACTTGGGGTGGAAAGAGGAAAAACATCCATGTGAAGAAGTTTCTCACCACCTCCACCAGAAAACATACTTGGCTCCTTAAAATGCTGCATGTTCCCTTGGCACATGGCTCAGTCGGAGCAAGGATGTGGGTGAGGAGGATGAGGATGCCCGAGTGAGGACCTTGTCACACGCTGCCATACGAAGGGTTCTAATCTGATTCAGGATGTAGAGGAACTCTCTCAGCTCTGTTCTCATCTGGTAAATCCACCCCTGTGCTGCTGGATGCTCAGCTAAGTCTCTGCTGTCACATTTTCAGTGATTAACCTCCAGAGGCTGCGCACCGAGGGGCTGTCACCTCCAGTGACAAGCTCCCTCTGCTCCTCATCCAGGCTGATTTTAACCAAAGCTCCTGCTGCAGGAACAGGGGAAGAACGGGTTCTAACAGCAGCCAAGGAAACCTTCAGGTCCCACTGCAAGGGGAACAGGGTGAGGTAGGAGAAAACGACATTGCACTGCAAGAGGATGAGCTGGGAAAGCCTTCCCTGCCCACACACAGCCTCCTCCAGCTTCACAGGGCCACAGAATGGGAAGAGTTAGAAGGGACCTTGAAAGATCATCGAGTCCAACTCCCCACCAGAGCATGATCACCTCAACAGCATCCAGGAGATTTGAATGTCTCCAGAGAAGGAGACTCACCAACCTCTCTGGGCAGCCTGGCCCAGGGCTCTGCCACCCTCACAGGGAAAAAGTTTCTCCTTATGTTCCCATGGAACCTCCTGTGCTCCAGCTTCATCCTATCACCGGACATCCCTGAGAAGAGCCTGGCTCCATCCTCCTGATACTCCCTCTTTATGGACATTAATGAGGTCACTCCTCAGTCTCCTCTTCTCCAGGCTCAGGAACCCCAGCTCCCTCAGCCTCTCCTCACAGGGAAGGGGTTCCACTCCATCACCTCAGTGGTGTGCTGGGCTCTTCAAAGGAATTCCTGAACTGACAGGCCCAGAACCAGACCCAACATTCCAAATGTGGCCTCGGCAGGGCAGAGCAGAGGGGGAGGAGAACCTCTCTTGACCTACAAACCTACTAGCACCCCAAAACTTCTAACACACCCCAGATACCATCACCCCTCTTGGCCAAGAGGACACATTGCTGGTCATGGCCATCCTGCTGTCCCCCAGGAGCCTTCCCCCCGTGCTGCTCTCCACCAGATCCATCCCCAACCTATCCTGGTACACCCACTTCAACCTCAATTTTGAAACTCCTGAGGATTTCCAGCATCTCCAACCACAGACACGACCAGCTTTACCTCCAGCAACAAGTCTATTTTAAACACCAGCTCTTTTAAATAATTGGAAGCATCATCTGCTTAGCCATTCGAAGATTTGTTTCCTTTGCAGCAGACTCAGCATCACCAAGAGCTTTTTGGCAGCAAACCCCAAAGCCATGTTCTGCTCCAGGTCTGGTTTACTCACTTTGGAACCAGTTAAAGGGCGTACGACGGCTCGGTGTGGTTACACAGGTATAAATACACTCGTTTGGGCAGCACTTATTCCCTAGAGCTGCCAAGTCCACGTCTAGCCAAGTCCTTAATACACTGAAGTCTGTGAAAAGACTGCCTTTTTTTATTATTATTACTCTTTTAAATAGTAACAATGGTATTCAGAGCGAAGGCTCTGCCAGCTGGGGCTGAAAAATGTTCTCCACAACTGAAATTTAGGGGGGAAAAAAAAGGCAAAAAAAGAAAATAAAAGCAGCTGGGGGAGAGCTCTGCTGAAGGGAGCAGGGCAGTGTGTCCCCAAAAAGGCAGGGAAGTGGTGACATTCCCAGCTTTCCACACTTGGGAACTCCAGGCACAACGTGGGTTTCATGCTAAAGGGAGTTCAAACACCTTTTTTCTCCGGGAGAAGGGGAGGAAAAGGCCTTCCACAGCTTTTCTTCCAGGGTATTTTGGTGGCTGTGCCTTACAAAGAGAGCTCAGAGGCGAGGTTAGCTCTGCAGAGCGTGCAGGGAGAAATTCCCCCAGCGAGCAGCACGGCCCGTGGCTGGCAGAGGCGCTTTGTTTATTCACCAACCAGCTCACAAGGGCTGGCACCGCGTCCCCACAAGCCGCTTTCTTCTCTCGCTCAAGGGTGGG
This sequence comes from Gallinula chloropus, assembly GCF_964237585.1. Classification (NCBI taxonomy): domain Eukaryota; kingdom Metazoa; phylum Chordata; class Aves; order Gruiformes; family Rallidae; genus Gallinula; species Gallinula chloropus. Next base: position 1,504,953 of record NC_140116.1, read on the forward strand.
ACAGCAGAGCAGCATTCCAGACCGCTGCAGGCTTTCCACGGGCTGGCTGGCTCCTGAGAGGAGAGCTGCAGAGCTGCTCACCATCCCCAGGCTGCTCTTGGGGAGCCAAACACGTTGGCTTTGGGCAGGGAATTTGGATAACTGGTTGTTGTCGCCCTGGAGCTCGGCTCTGCGCTCGCTCACGACGCGGGGACAGCGATGCCCTGCTCATGGAGAGCTGGAAATGGGATGAAAATTCACCTTGGCCAGCTCAGCCTCTCACTGCCACCCCAGCAATACGAGCTGAGAGCTTGGAGGAAAGAGCTGAGATCCAAAAGGAGAAGGGAAAACCCTGCTCTGCTCGTTAGCCTGCGTTAAAATTCGGGTTAGCCCTGGTGAGAGCACCCTGCGTTGGAGTTGGTTAAGGTGCTGCTGAATTTATCCTGTTTCAAAAACAAGTGTCAGGCTTGGGTGTGTGAGGAAACCCAGCGTGTAGGAAGGCTGCTGTATGGCTGATTTCGGCATCGCCACGTGCCCCACCAGTGTTTTGGGGAGGCCGGGGGGTGGAAAGCAAGAAGCCTCGTAGAGGATTATGGAACTGAGCTTCAGAGAAGCAATTAAGCCAAACTCCCCCCCCCCCCAGGCAAGACTAATTGGAGCAAAAAGACACTGTAAATATCAGCTCTAAGGAGGGAGAGCAAACCCAACTGCTGGAGCATCGGGTCAGAGAGGAGCCGCTGGTGGATGTCAGCACCTCCCAGGGCTGGAGGTGAGGAAACCTTGGTGTCCTCCAACATGGGTGATCTCCTCAGAGCTCACCCTGCCCTGCCAAGGGAGGAGAGCTGAGGACTTAAGTGACACCACACAGGGATCCCATCAACCAGACAGAAAGATGTGACACTGTGACACGAAGGCTGATTTAAACCTCAGTTCTACAAGTCGTTTTATTCTCTAGAGGCAACTTCCTACCCACCCCTACACCCAACAGAAACCATTTCTACCTCCCCAGGGAAACCCAGTCCCCTCACATCTTCGCTCAGCCTTCACCCACTGTATCACCAGCTCCTTGAAACTAAAACCAAGAAACAGCATCACTTTTAAAGGGGGGGGGGGGTGGGGGGGGTGGAGGGGAGGGTTACAGGAAGCAACAGGTCTCTGGTAAGGTCTGTTAAGATGTGTTTTCTCCCAGCACTGGAAAGACCACTCAAAAAACCACATTGTAGCTGGGTGCTAAACGACTGGGGGAAGGCTGGTTTGGGAAATCTGGCCTCTCTTCTCAGTGCTAGGAGCAGAAAAAGGCAAGAAAAGAGGGGGCCAAGAAAGTCAGAAAGGATAACTAAAACCAAACAAGAGACGGTGGAAAAAAAGGCCTCGCATGTGATGCAGCAGAAAACGAGTCCAAAGCGAAATCCAACCCAGAGATCCTCCACTAGCAGAGGCTGCAGAGGCACCACACACACCATGCTGCCTGCCAGGAGCCCAGCGTGTTTTACCAAGCCCTTCTAGCAAGTTTTCCAGCACCAAGAGGCAGCGGTCGAGGATCCCTGCTCACCCCCCATCCCCTCTGCACACCCTCAGGAGAGCTCCAGCTCCTCCCAGCAGCTGCCTCTTCCCATGGAACCAGCAGACCTGACCCGGTGCCGGCAGGGAGGATGGAAAGAGGATTACTGGGTTTCTTCCCCAGAACCATCCACTTGCGTTTCCTCTCTCAAACTTCCCCATTTTTTCAAAACCACTGAGGGAAATTTCCTGCCTGCCCCGTGCCACGTCCACAAATCCCCCCTTAGGCATCCTGAAAGCAGCTTCTGCAGCCAGTGCCTCCCCTGGCCGTGCTCTGAGAGGGGTCAGAAGGATGAAAACAAACACACAAATGAGAATTTTCCTATTTTATTGTATTTTTTTTAACCCATGTCCTTTCATTTTGTCACCTTGCTACGTGGGGTATCTATGCCAACACCATCACAGTCGTGCTACATGGATTGTGGAGCACTTCCAACTCAGAGCAGCGATGGTCCCGTCAACCAGCTTAAAGAGAGCAGTCACACTCATCCAACACCAAGATGGGCTGAGCATCTAACAGCACAACTCAGCAAGGCCCAACAGCAAGTTTGTTTTCACCTGACAGCCTTATAAATCACACAGAAAAGTCCCCCAAAAATTAAATCAGAGCACTAGATTCGTACATTGGGAAAGGCTGGAGAAGACTGGAAAACAAGGAGCCTCAAGAAAACAGAAATATGAGCAAGAAGACGTCAGAATTAATGTTAGAAATACCCTTCAAGGTAGAATAAGTCATAATTAACATCAGAAATGCCCTTCAAGGTAAGAGTGAGAGACAAATCGCAAAGGGAAGGTTTCACATGGTCACAAAGCCTGGGTCAAGCTTTTCCTTCCGCAGGCAGAGAGTAAGGAGGGGGAGTCCCACTTCCCAGCACTCCACATTCAGCTCCAAGCTATTCAGTATCAGAAGGATATTGGCAAATTGGAAAGAGTTCAGGAAAATGCAGTTAAGTGGCTGGAGGGCCCAGTTTATGAGGGAAGATTAGAACAACCAGACGCCTGGTTTGGCTGAGGGATAAGCAAGGTGGACATGGTGGATGGGGTTTTTTTTGTGATGGGCAAGTGCCAGAAGGGAGAGGAAGCGTTTAACATCCCATAATTAGGGATAACCAAAGGAGTGGCACGTGATTAAGGACGCTCAGGGCTGTGTTAAACGAAGTTCTCAGCATGTTGAGGTCTATTGGATACTGAGAGGATCAGATACTCCCAGTTCCCAATTCCCAACCAGCTTCTGGGATGAGAAATAAACCCCTCAGGGAAGAGGCAGCTGCAGGTAATGATTACAGACCTCGCTGACTCCCTGCTCCCACCAGCTGAACCCACTCCTTTTTTGTTTGGTTTCAACACTGAGAGCAAACAAGCTACTCCAGCACCCTCCAGCCCACAAAGCCACTACAGTTGGCAGCAGTAATTACCCAACCCAGTGTCACTGAAGGTGAACACGAGCCCTCACTTGAAGGAAGCAAGGAGCAAGGATGTTCACCCTCCTGGCTTTCCAAACAGGAACCTGGCTGTTGAGTCCACCTCCCACAAAACCTCTCCTCCACATCCAAGCAGTGGAGTTATTCTTAGTCCCCACTGAGAAAACCCCCAATCCAAAAAAACCACCCGACAAAGCCAGTGGGTCAGAGCTGCTGCTAAATTCCTCTCCCAAAACGACTCCCTTTTAGCAATGACTATTTTTAAAGCCCGTTGCAAAGAACTAGACAACCCCTTCAGGCCATGCCCGGTGGAAGAAAAGTCCCTGCCCAGCAAGAACCGTACGTAACTCAGGCAAAATAAACTGGGAAGTCCACCCAAGCCTTAGTGACACTTTTCTGTTGTAGCCCTGAACGCTGAACTGAAATGTTGTCTGTTGAGAGCCACGAGGCAGGGAAAGGAAGGGTAACTTCATCAAGAGAATGATGGGGTTTAGCAATAAAGAAAGAGGAAAAACAGGGGAAGGTGAGAAGAACAAGGAGTTTTTGTTGCCACGCACGTTTCATCTCACACCTGAGCCCATCACTTCTCCTTGGGAAGGTTGGGAGGCTCCATACTAACGCTTCTGGCACTAGGAACAAACCAGCTTTGAGATGTGACCTGGGCTGAGTCAGAGCTACTGAGAGGCAACCGCTCTCACAGCACCAGCAGCCCATGACCAAGGGCGCAGTGAAACCTCACCGCTTCGGTAAACTCTCAGAAGTTTGGGCTCTCAAAGTCCCCCAAGCGAGAATTAACAGCTCTTTCAGGCTTCAGATGAAGCTGCTTAGTTCCCTCACACTGTCTGCATGCCTTCCCTTACTCACTGCTGTGAGACTCACGGATCCCCCCTGGGACTGCGCGGGGTGGGATGGGGCTGCGAGCCCCCCAAAACTTCCCAACACCCCACAGACCCACAGCCATTCACTGACACCCCGTTCCCCACCTCACCCCCATCCCCATGAGTGCTCACAACTTCTTCATGTCCTTTCTACAGCCCCTTCTCACTGGGAACCCCCACAAGGGAGGCCTGGATCCCACCCAGCTGCCCCAAAATAGTCACGCAGCACCACACCGAGAGCAGCCCCTCTTCTTTTATGGCTTCAGCCAGGAGGACAGAGGGGCTTGGGGTGATCAAAGGGTCCCCCAGAGCAGAATTTCGCCTCCCCCCCCCCCCCCGGGACTCCTCTAACCCCAGAGGGTCCCCGCAGCCGTCTCTCCCCAGGACGCCTCGTCTCTCTCCCCCAGGCCCCCCCAGGATGGGCACCCGAAGGGTCTCGGCCATGCCCACCCTCCAAAGACGCTCCCACTCCCCCACAGCTCCCCCGCACCCCAAGGCCACCCCGTCCACGGTCCCTCGCAGCTCCCCAGCCCCACGCCAGAGTCGTCCCCCCCCCAAAATCCCAATGCGAACCCCCTCCTCTAAAGCCCCAAGGCCCAGACCCCCAGGACCCCCCCCATGACGCGTGTCCCCCCCCCGCAGCCCTTCAGGCCCCTCACGCTCCCCGAGACCCCTAGTCCCGAGGCCCGCCGCCCCAAACCCGCTCCCCTCACGGCTCCCCCGTACTCCTGGCCGCCGACCTTCCCGCACCTCCACCCCCGGGCCCCCCCACCCCGCCCCGGGCCCCCCCATCTCCCCGGGGCTCCCCCAGCCCGGGGCCTCCGGGCTCCCCCCCCCCCCTCAGGCACCGCCCGGGCCCCTCGCTGCCTCCAGAAACCCCGCCCACACAGGGCGGAGCTTACCCCGTGGCGGCACCCCCTAAGCCACCCATTGGCCGCGGCGCCCGCCACTCCGAGCCTGGCAGCGTGGCGATTGGTCGAAAGGCGCCGTCAATCACCGAAGGGAGCGGGGAGGGCAGAGCGGCTGTCTCACGAAAACTCGGGGAGAGTTGTGGGGGGGAGGGGCCGGCCGGAGCCCCCCACAGCCCTCCCCCCCCCCCCACCCCGAGGGCTGCCCCGCCGCTTCCCCCGCCCGCAGCGGCCCCGCGGCCCGCCGAGCCCGGGCACCGCCGGTTACCTGAGGGAGGGCCGGGCCGCGCCACCGCCAGGGCCTCGCGCTGGCTTGCCTCTCGCGCTGGGGCTCCCGCCTCCCCTCCGCCAATCGTTCCCTCCCACTCCCCCCCCCCCTCCTCCTCCCCGCACGCGAGACTCTCGCGAGACCTAAAGGGGAGGTAACGGCGCCGGGACCAATAGAGACCCTCGGAGGGGCGGGGCCAAGGGGCGGGGCTGGGACTGGCCACGCCCCCCTCGGGGTTGGGGGGGGCCTCTTCCTTCCGCGGGGGCAGCGAGAGGGGCCCGGGGGACGGGACACCAGCTGCCCCCCACACCCCCCCGCCCGTCCCCATCCCCGGGGCAGCCCGAGCCGTACCCCCGGGAACACCCACCCCAAAGCCCCGCTCCCGGCCCCGGGGCTGCCCGGCGGCTGCGTGTCCCCCCCAGGGGTCCTGGGGGGCTCTCGGGTGTCCCCGGGGACCGATGGCATCCCCCCCACCCCCCCCCACCCCTGGGGATGCGGCTGGGGGCTCCCCCGGGGCGGGGGCAGCACGGTGCCCTGCCGAGGTGACAGGGGCCAGGGCCACCAAGGAGACACGAGGAGCGGAGCAGAGACCCCCGGTATCAAACCGTCTTTATTCCCCTCCTGCTCGGGGCAGGGCTGGGCTCGGGGGGTCCCCCCTGCCCTCCAAGCATGGCTGGGCATGGGGCTGGGCACAGCGGGGCGCTGGCACCGTCACCGTCACCTTCACATGGCGAAGAGGATGAGGAAGGCCACCATGAGGCAGAAGAGCCCCATGGCCTCGGAGAGGGCAAAGCCCAGGATGGCGTAGGAGAACAGCTGCTGTTTAAGTGAGGGGTTCCTGTGGGAGGGGGAGAGGAGAGGTCGGTCAGTGGGGGTGCAGCCAGTTCCCAGCACCGCCCCCCACACACACACACCCTCCCCAGTTCCCAGCCCAGTCCTGCTCCTGACCTGGCGTAACCGATGATGAGGCTGCCGAAGACGGTGCCGATGCCAGCGCCAGAGCCGGCCACCCCCACGGTGGCAGCACCGGCACCGATGAACTTGGCGGCCGTGTCGATGTCCCGCTGGGCTGCGCTCGTCTGGATGGCCCGGTGTGCGCCTGGCCGTGCCTGGGGAGGGGGGGACAGGAGGTTGGGCAAGAGGCCAGGGGAACCCCAGCACTCCAGGGCCTCAGTTTCCCCCCAACACACACCATGGAGCTCCCCACAGTGTCTTGGGGAGCCCCAGAAAGGGCAAGGGGCACAAGTACTCCCCTGCACCCCCCACCCCCCACCCCCTCTGTGCCCCCCAGGCCAAGCTGGGTGCGTTACCTGCTCCGTCCGGGCTTCGGGGCTGCTCAGCACGGAGGCAGAGAGGGGCTGGTACAGCACCCGCGAGCTCCTCCTCACCTGCAAAGCACAGCCAGGCTCAGATCTGGGGGGGGATGTCCCACCCCACGCTCCCCCAGGGCAGCAAAACTCCACCCAAGAGTCTCCCCGAGGCCACAGCTGCCACCTCCAGCACCTCAGGAACCTGCTCAGCCCCTCAGGGCACCCCACAAGCTGGCAGCACCCAGACAGGACAGCCTGTCCTGGCACCCAGCACCGCAGCAGAGCTTCCTTGGCACCCCACAGCCCTGCCACAGGCACCCCATGGCTGCAGGGATCAATGTACAGATCCAGCGCTTTACTCCCAGCGCCGTGTCCGCCTCCACGTGGGTAATTAGCAATTAATTAACCATCCAGGCATGGGAAACGCTCTTTAACCAGAGCAGCTGAGCGCTCGGGGCTCCACTCACCTTCAGTGCACCCCAAGGGAGCTCCAAACCTGGAAAAGCATCCCCAAACCTCTCCCCCCACTGTGTCCCCAAGGAGGTGGGGGGACACACGTTACCCTGCACACCCCCCCTCATCCCGAGGTGGGGTCATTGAGGGCAAAGGAGGGGGTTTGTCCCTACTCACCAGCACGGGAGCGCAGCTGAGCTTTGCACAGGCGTACATGGTGAGGGACCGGAGGGACACGGCCGTGGGACAGGCTGGAAGAGAACACAGGGGCAGCGGGGTGTGAGGAGCAGGCGGTACACGGGGTCCGGGGCAAGGCAGGGGGCTTGGGAGGCACCGGTGGGGCGGGACGTGTCACTCTTCATGCAGGTGGTGGCTCCTCGCTCAGCGGCCCCGCGGGTGGCGGTTCGGGGCTCGGGAATTTGGGGGTCTGGGGGGAGGGGGGTGTCCACCTGAGCGGGAGGTTGGGGACACACACACAAAGGGAGCCCAGGGGGCCCCTTGTCCCCACCGGGCAGCGCCGGCCCACGGCTCCCCGGGCAGCTCCGGGGGGCGGCGGCCTGGACAGGGGCAGGGGGCTCATCCCAGGCGGCCCCGGCAGCCGCCATCGCCCGGCCCGGCCCGGGGAGGGGAGGGGCCCTCGGCCACCCCAGGGGATCCCTCCCCTCCTCCCCCCGCCCCTCGCAGGGGTCTCTCCCCCGGGACGCCCCCGGGCCCGGCCCGGCGCTCACCTGACGTACCGGTAGCGGGCAGGTCGCGGCGGCCCCGAGTGCGCAGGCGCGCCCGGAAGCACGGCCCGGAAGCACCACGGAGCCGCCCCGCCACAAGCCGCCTAGAGCGTCGTTCCGCTCCCGCGGCGCCGCCTGCGGGCCGGGAGGTGGCGAGAAGCCGGGAGCAGGGGGGGCGCCTCGAGGGGCGGGGCCTAACGGGGGGGCGGGGGGCGTGGTCTAGAGCGGGGGCGGGAACATGGGGAAGGGGCGTGGCTGTGTCCGCAGCGCCCCCTGGCGGCTGCGAGAGGCGCCGCGGGCGGCGGCGCGAGCGGGCGCGGGGGCTGCGCGCGGGGGCGCGCGGGGGCGCAGGGAGTGTGGGGCTGGGGGCGGGGACACCCCGGCGGGGGCAGGGACGGGACACCGGGGCACCCCAGGGTGCTGTGGCCCCCGTTAGGGTGCTGTAGGAGCGGGGTACCCCGGGGGGACACACGGGACTGTGACACCCCAGGGTGCTGGGGGGAAGCGGGGACACCCCAGGGTGCTGCCCCCCCCCCTTTTAGGGTGCTGGAGGGCTGGGACACCTCAGGGTGCTGGGGCACCCCCCCAGGATGTAGGGGGATGGTGTCTCCGGGGTCCCCTCTTTAGGGTGCTGGAGGACTGGCCCACCCCGGAGTGGTGTGTGTCCCCCTCCCCAGGGTGCTGGGGGGATGGTGACACCCCAGGAGTGCTGGGTCCGCCCAGGATGCAGGGGGATGGTGACCCCCCGGGGTGCTGGGGACACCCCAGGGTGCTGGGGGGATGGTGACACCCCAGGGTGCTGGGTCCCCCCAGGATGCAGGGGGACGGTGACCCCCCGGGGTGCTGGGGACACCCCAGGGTGCTGGGTCCCCCCAGGGTGCAAGGGGACGGTGACCCCCCGGGGTGCTGGGGACCCCCCAGGGTGCTGGGGCGGGATGGGGGTACAATGACCCCCCCCGGGGGGGGTGCGGGGCCGCAGCGCCGCGCGGGCTGTCAGGCGGCCGTATTTATGGGCAGCCCTAATGCGGGAAGCCATAAAGGCAGCGCGAGCCGCTATTAATTAAATCATTGTTATAATTAACTTTCATTAAAGGAAAATCAATAACGAGGAGCCGGGATTGAAAGGAGCCCATCCATCAGCCGCGGGGGGGGCGGGCGCAAGGGGGGGGGGTGACCGGGGGGGTGCGTGGGGGGTGCGCACAATGGGGGGGCACTGGGGGTGCGTGAGGGGTGCCCAGGGGGTGTACGGGGGGGTGCATGGAGGGTGCACACATGGGGGGGCACTGGGGTGCAAGGGGGGTGCACACATGGGGGGGCACTGGGGGTGCACATATTGGGGGGGGCACTGGAGGTGCAAGGGGGGTGCACACATGGGGGGCACTGGGGGTGCACATATTGGGGTGGGGCACTGGGGGTGCAAGGGGGGTGCACACATGGGGGGACACAGGGGGTGCAAGGGGGGTGCACATATTGGGGGGGGGGCACTGGGGGTGACCGGGGGCTGTGCACATGGGGGGTGTACGGGGGGGGTGCAAGGGGGGTGCACACATGGGGGTGCACTGGGGGTGCAAGGGGGGTGCACACATGGGGGGGCACTGGGGGTGCACATATTGGGGGGGGCACTGGGGGTGCAAGGGGGGTGCACATATTGGGGGGGGCCACGGGGGTGCCTGGGGGGGTGTGCACATGGGGGGTGCACGGGGGGTGCATAGGGGGTGCGCACACATGGGGGGGCACTGGGGGTGACCGGGGGGTGTACGGGGGGGTGCATGGAGGGTACAAACATGGGGGGGCACTGGGGGTGCAAGGGGGGTGTGCACACGGGGGGGGCACTGGGGGTGCAAGGGGGGTGCACACATGGGGGGTGCCTGGGGTGGGGTGCACATGGGGGTGCACAGGGGGCGCGCACACGGGGGGGGCACTGGGGATGCACCGGGGTGTGTGTGCACATGGGGGTGCACATGGGGGTGCACAGGGGAGAGGGGGGTTTGCGCGCACATTGGGGCGCAGGGTGGGGGTGGTGGTGGTGGGGGGGGGTCGCACAAGGACCCACCTCTGCGTGTGTGTGCGCGCGTGCACACGAGGCGTGTGCCCGCACACGCGTGCGGGGGATGCCCCCCCAAACCCCTCACCCTCACCTCCCAATCACCCCAACCCCCCAACCAGACCCCATTCCCCCCCCCAAACCCCCATCCCTCACCTCAATCCCCCTTTTATCCCCCCTAAAACCCCCTCCCCAAGCCTCCCCTCCGCTCCCCAGCCCCCCAAACCCCTCCGCAGCCCGTCCGTCCGTCCGTCTTTGTCCGCCTTTCCTCCCCCTCTCCTTTTCCTTCCCCCCCCCCTTTTTTTTTCCCATTTTTCTTTAATTCCCTGATTTAAACCCGGCTCCATTCGCCGCCGCTGACCTTAACGGCTTAAATTAAAACGCAATGTTCTGTGCGCCTCCAAAGCCGCCGAGCCGGGGGGGGGAGAAGGAGGGGAAGAAGAAAGGGGGGGGCCCCCCTTGAAGTTTCCCCCCCCCTCATCCCGCCTTTTCACCACCCCCCCGTGGGCTCTGATGGGTTTAATATCCCCGTAATGGCTTTGACCTTGCGATTAATAGCGGGATGTGCAGAGCCGCCGCGGCGTGACGGCGCTCGGAGAAGGAAAAGGGGGGGGGATGTGCTGGAAAGAGGGGGTGTCCCACTTTTTTTTGGGGGGGGGGGCAGAGAGGAGGAGGGGGTTGGTGGAGGGAGGGGAAACTGAGGCATGAGTGGGGAATGGGGGGGAGGGGAGGGATGCTGTGAATGCTGGGGGGGGGATGGGGGGGGATGGGGGTGCGGGTTGGTTTTTGGGGGGTCGCGGTAAAGGGGGTGGGGGGTGTATAGAGGATTAGGGGGGTGGGTGATGCATTGAGGGGGGTTACGGCGGAGGAAAGGGTGAGGGGAGGGTGAGGGGATGTGGGGAGGCTGCCGGGATGGGTGGGGAGGGGGGTTACGGGGTACCGGGGGGGGGGGGGGGTAGGTGGGTGCTGTTGCCCGTTCCCAGCCCCGTTCCCAGCCCCGTTCCCAGCCCCGTTCCAAGCCCCGTTCCCGGTGCCCGTTCCCGGCCCAGCGCTGGCGCAGTCGCCGCCCGCTCTGCATCCTAATGAGGCGGCGGCGGGGCGGGGGCTGGGGCCGGGGCTGAGCTGCCTCCCCCCGCCCCCGCACCCGACTGGCGGATGGAGCCCCCCCCGGGGGGGTGTCTGCCGGAGGGGGGGGGGGTCGGGGGATGGGGCGGAGGGACAGTCACACACCGGGCACAACCGCATCCCCCCCGGGGGTGAGCACAGGGACCCCCCATCATCGGGGGGGTGTCGGGTCAGGCCCACAGCTGGATTGGGGGGGTACCATCCCCCCCCAGCTGGATTGGGGGGGGTCACCATCCCCCCCCCGAGCTGGATTGGGGGGGTCACCATCACCCCCACAGCTGGACTGGGGAGGGGTCACCATCACCCCCACAGCTGGATTGAGGGGGGTCACCATCCCCCCACAGCTGGATTGGAGGGGGTCACCATCATCCCCACAGCTGGATTGGGGGGGTCACCATCCCCCCCCAGCTGGATTGGGGGGGTCACCATCCCCTCCACATCTGGATTGGGGGGGTCACCATCCCCCCCACAGGTGGATTTTGGGGGGGGTCACCATCATTCCCACAGCTGGATTGGGGGGGTCACCATCCCCCCCACAGCTGCATCCCACCTCCCACCCCCCACCCCAGCCCCGGTCCCTCGCTGGTCCCCCTGTCCCCAGGGCCCGTCCCGGGGTGTTGGGGTGCCAGGGGCCGGCTGCCGTTTGGTGGTGGGAGGGTAGAGGGCAGTGGTGGTCTGGCCATACTGGGCCCTATTTCTGGACAGTGGGTGGCACAGGGTGACACTGGACAGTGGGTGACGTGGGGCTGCGGGTGATGCGGGGCTGAGGGTGACACCATGGGGGGGGTGTCAGTGTGATCCCACCTCCATCCTGGCTTTGCTTTCCCCAGATTTGGGTGACATCCCAGGGCTGGGGGGGAACCATCCAGGTGACATCCAGATGAGGGGACGCAGCACACGATGAGCTGGCTGGATGCTGTGCAGGACCACTTACCACCACCCCCCTCCAAAGCATCCACCACCCCCACAAAGCACCCAAGACCCCCTCCCTTTGCCAGCAGAGGAGCACCCTTGGGCGCCCACCACCTCCCTTTGCATCTCCCACCAGCCCCAGGGTGCTTGAGATGGGGTAGGGGGTGGGGGTGGGACACACTTTCCCCACCCACATTTACACAACCAGCTCCAGGCTCACAACCAGGACCCCAGGGGGTGACAACTGGGACCCCCAAGGGTGGCAGCCGGGACCCTTGGGTGCCACAGCACCACGAAGCGGGACGCTGGGGCTGTGGGGGAGCTCTGGTGGTGCCACCACACACCTCCACGTGAAATACAGCCCCATAAATCCCTGCCCTGTTGTGTCTTATTGCTTAATTAGTACATGAAATGACATGATTCAGAAGAGCCCAAATGGGATGGCGTCATGGGAGGCGTTAAAATGGAGGGGAATTAGCGGCTGCCGAGCCAGGCAGGGAGAGAGAGCCATGGGGGGCTCTTTTGGGGGGATTTGGGAGGGGGGTTTTGCCTCCCTGGTGATGTCAGGGAAGGGGTTGGGATGTGCCAAATTAATCCCCCAGGATCTGAGGTGCAATCACGCTGCAATCACCCTTAACATCCCCCCCCCCCCAACCCACCCTGAGCCGCCCCCATCCTCCCTCTCACCCTGGGAGAAGGGGTTTGGCAGAGAGTTTTGGGGTGAAGGGATTAAAAACGTGTCATTGCCCTGCAACACCCAACAAAAACGGGGATGGGGTACCCAAAACACCTCTAGCACCCTCAGAAGCTGCCACCCTTCACTCCTCTCCCATCCCTCCTCAACAGGGGATTTTCTTTCCTCTCCTTCCCCACCCCCCCTTTTTTTTTTACAGGCTTTTTTATGACAAACTTTACTTTACGCCTGACATTTAAAAGCTGATCAGATCTTCCCTCCAGGACAGCAGGAAATGGAGATATTTATTGGGGTCTGGGCGATGCTGGGAGAGCTGGGAGATTTACTCCGACAGCGCGGCAGGATTATAGATACCGTCTGTCCGGCCGGGACGCCGGTGCCGCGGGACGCGCCGCAGGCAGAGGGACAAGCGATTTATTGGGGGCTTTGGGGCTTGGTTTTGTCCCCCCTGAGGAGGGTTGCCAGGAAGGTGATGAGAGCCCAGGCTGGCTCAGGCTGTGCTGACCCGGTGGGGATTCTCCGGTGGCAGGTATGGGGTTGTGCCGGGGTGACCACTGAAGGGGTTTGCTGCTTGGACATGAGAGGTTTGGCTTTTCCGTGTCACCCCGTGGCTCCTCTCTGCCCTCCAGGCTCCTGAGTGATGCTTTCCCTCTTCCCTGCGTGCCCCTCAGCTCCCCAGAGTGTCCTACCCAGGGACATCCCTTGGGATGGGAACAGCATTCAGGATTTGGGACTGTGCCTGGTCTCTTACACCTGGGGACGTGGACCTGGAGACCACATCTTGAGCCTGGTGATGGTCTTTCAGGTTGAAGGACCATGTCTCGGACCTGGGGATGGCATCTTGGATGGTGTCTTGGAGCTGGGGACTTGTCTTGGGCCAAGGGACAGTGTCTCAGGCCTGGAGAGAGTGTCTTGGCAGAGCCGTGGTCTGGAGGGTGGTGTCGCTGGCCGGGGACAATGACTTGAACCTGGGGACGTGTCTCAGCTTGGAGGTTGGGGTCTTGGGTCGAGGGATGAGGTCATGGGCCAGGGGATGATCCCTGGGGGTGGGAGAGGTCGTCTTGGGTTGAGGGACAGTGTCTTGGACCTTCAAAGAGTGTCTTGGGACAGTGTCTTGGACCTGGGGTTGTGCCTGAGGTCAAGTGACAGCCTCTTGGACCTGGGGATGGTGGCTTGGGCTGGGGACACTCCAAGGCTCAGGACCAGCACCTCACTGTGGGGACATCTCAGACCTGGGGACACTCTGTGGCCAGGGACACACGTTTGAGGACAACACCTCCCCTCTGGGGACACCAGCAGCCACGGGGTGGGGGGTTGGAGGCACAGACCAGCCACACGTTCCTCCTCCAGCATGTCCCACCTCTCCGCAGCCGCCGATCCATCCCGCTCCCCTCCTCGTGCCGGGGCAGCTTTCCAGAGGCCTCCTCATGAAAAGGGCACAAATCAAACACCATCACTGATATTCCACCCCTAACGAAGGGGGGTTCCCCTGGGGAGGGGGAGTTGGGGGGCAGGTCACCACCACCACCCACTCCACGGTCCTGGGGACCCCCCTGGAGACCCCCCACGTTGTCTTTACTTGCCTCATTCCAGCACAAATATTCCTGGGGAGGGGGATGGGGGGGATTTTAATGCTGCTGCAAAGCTGGAGGGGGGTTGGGAGGGGTTGGGAGGGGGTCATGGGGTGGATTAGGGGGGGGATCAGCTTTACCCCTTCTGCTCAGGCCACTCGACTGGCAGAGCAAGCAGCAAATGCCCATCACCGGGGTGTCTGGTCCTGAGCCCTGGGGTAGAAGAGGTGATGTCATGGCTTCTCCTCGGTGACGTCAGCAGCCCCCTGGACCAATCCTAAGGAAGCAAATCAGTTTCGGGGCCAATCCAGCCCCGGCGCTTCCCCCCGGCCCTGCCCAGTCCCCGCCCCGAGGCTGGGAGAGCCCTGGGGGTAACAGAGGGAATTTGGGGGACCCTCCCCAAAACTGAGGCATCTCCAAGCCCAAACACCCACCTCGCTCCCAGCAGCACCAGGAAAGCCAGACTCCAGTTTTGGGTTAAAACCCACCGGGACTGGGACAATAACCCTGGGCTCTAAGCAGAAAGCAGCACTTTGACCGGCACACCAGGGAATGAGGGTTAAATTTGGGGCTAAACCCCCCAAATTTGGGCAAAGCTTCCAATCACTGCCCCAAACACCCGCTGTGCTGGCAGCGCGATGGGAGGCTGAGACCGGCCAGCTCGTGACATGAGCCAGGGCTGGAATTTGCTGCTTTTCTTCATGGAAAATGCTGCAGGATTTTGTTTGTCCCCTTTCTCCCTTCCCCTTTTTCTCCCCCCCACCTCATCACCCCCCGTTTTCCTCTTTCCTGCTTTTCCCTTTCCTTTTTCCCCATGTGCAAGTGGATGTCCCTCTGTGTGAGCATGACCCCCCACCATGAGCATGACCCCCCAACATGAGTGTGATCCCCCCATGTGAGCTTGACCCCCCCATGTGAGCGTGACCCCCCCATGTCAGTATGACCCCCCCCATGTGAATGTGACTCCCCCCCGTGCAAGCGTGACCCCCCCACGTGTGAACTCCCTGTGCAAGTCTCACCCCCCCCATGTGAGTGTAAACCCCACGCCAGTGTGACCCCCTAAACCAGTGTGTGTCCCCCACGAGTGTGTCCCCCCCAGGAAGCGTGACACCCCCCCCATGCAAGTGTCACCCTCTCTGCCAGTGCCCCGCTCCACAGAGTGTGACCCCCCCCCATGCAAGCGTCACCCCCTATACCAGTGTCCCCCTATACCACTGTGTTCCCCCCCAAAGTGTGACCCCCCCCATGTACACATGAAAGCCCTATGCCAATGTCCCCCCCCCGCAAGTGTGACCCCCATGCAAGTGTGACCCCCCCATGCGAGCATGACCCCCCCATGCCAGTGTGTGTCCCCCCCAAGTGTGACCCCCCCATAAGTGTGACCCCCCCATGTAACCATGACTCCCCTATGCCAGCACGTGCCCCCTCCCGAGTGTGGCCCCCCCACGCGAGCCCGACCCCCGAGCGGGGGGCCCGGGGGGTCCAGCGAGGCCGGGGGGATGCTGCGGGCTCCATGGCGACGGTTGCCGGGGCGACCGCGGAGCCGGCGCGGGGCCAGCGCGGCGGAGCGGCGGGAGCGGAGATGCGGGCGGCCCCGGAGGAGATTGATGGCGATCGGTGGGAGCGGGTGAGTCACCGCCCGCCGCCGGCGCCGGCGGCCCCGGGAGCTGCGCCGGGACCCGCCCCGGGACCCCACGGGAGCGCCGGGACTGGGGGGTGAGGGGGGGGCGGTGAACAGGGCGGGCGGGGGGCGGCAGGGGGATGGGTGTGTGTGTGTGTGTGTGTATGTGTGTGTGTGGTGGGGATGCATGTGTGTGCACATGTGTGTGCACGTGTGTGCACATGTGTGTGCTCACGTGTACATGTGTGTGCACATGTGTGTGCACGTGTGTGCTCATGTGTACATGTGTGTGCACATGCGTGTGCTCACGTGTACGTGTGTGCACATGTGTGTGCACGTGTGTGCTCATGTGTACATGTGTGTGCACATGTGTGCACATGTGTGCGCTCATGTGTATGTCTGTGCACATGTGTGCACACATGTGTGCTCATGTGTACATGTGTGTGCCCATGTGTGTACATGCGTGGGGATGCATGTGTGTGCACACGCGTGTGCTCATGTGTATGCATGTGTGCACATGTGTGTGCTCACGTGTACATGCATGTGCACATGTGTGTACGTGTGTGTGTGTATGCACATGTGTGCACATGCGTGGGGGATGCACGTGTGTGCACATGCGTGTGCATGGGTGTGGGGCTGCACGTGTGTGTGTGTGCACACCTGTGAGAATGCACGTGCAGGGCATGGGCATGTGTATGTGCACACGTGTACATGTGTGTGCTTGCACATGGGCATCTCTGTGTGTGTCCTCGTGTGTACACACGCATTACCCACCTTTGCACGTGGACGCCTCCACGTGCACCCGTGTGCGCGTGTGCAGGCGTGCACACCGGAGCACCAGCGTGTGTTGGAGGAGGGATGTGTGTGTGTGCACCTGCTGTGGGTGTGTGTACAAACGCAGGCGTGTGCACACGCGTGTGCGTGCACAGGCTCCTCCGTGCAAGCTTGGGAGCACGTGTGCCGTGCGCAGGCGTGCACGGGAGCACACGCGTGTGCGTGTAGGCGGCACACGTGGGGGCAGCTGAGTCTGCACGCCTGGGCATCCCCAGCTTGGGGGTGTGCACACACACACACATGCACACGCGTGTGCACGCAGGTGGTGCTGCACCCACCTCCACCCCCACAGTGCCCGAGTCCTTCTCCTCCTCGCAGGGCTCACCCGCTGTGGGGGTACCCATGGGGGTGCCCCCCCCCCCCAACACTCACCCCAACTCCACTCCCAGGCAAGCTGAAAACGGGGCTTTTCCCCAGCAGAGCTCTTATTTTTGGGGGGAAATGAGGAGTTTTGGGGTGTGTTGGGGGGGGGGTCCCTTCCCCGGTGCTGTTCTGCGGAGCGTGAGGGGTGACGGAGGGGGTAGGGGGGGATGAGGATTCGGCTCTTTCTTCCTCGGCCGGTCTCTGCACTGCACCACGATGCTACGGAAAATAATATCCCCGCAGAGGGAGAACATAAAAAACCGGGATAAAAATCCAGGAGAGAGGGAGGGGAAGGGGAGGGGAGGGGGAGGCAGAGCCGGGAAAGGTCACCCGCTCCGGGCAAAGCCTTTTGGGGACGAGTCCTTCCCTTAAACCTTCCTGTGACCCCCTTTTCTGTCCGCATCCCCCTCCCCATCCTGCAGCTGGAAACCCCACAGAGCCCCCAAACTGCCCCGATTCACCCCCTTCCCCACCCCTTGTTATAAATATCCTCCCCCTTTCATGCACCAGATCCAGTTTTGGGTGTCATCAGGCACCCACAGCCAGGTGTTCGGGGTGCTGGCGCTTCGTTAGGGGCCTTAATTACAGCAGCCGAGTGAGGAGCAGTGATTTATGGGCGCCACGCTTCCCACCCCGCACCAACCTGCGACAAAAGGCTGCGGGTGGGGGGGTGTGAAGGGGGGGTGAAGGGAGGGGGGGGGGAGCAGCGGATGTGAATCAATCCGGCATCTTTTCTCCCAATATTTCCTGCCGTTCCTTTGTTCTCTTAACGAAGGGCTTGGAACGAGCAGCGCCGCAAGGACGAGCATCACCCACCCATGGGGGCTTCATCCTTCCCCTGGATTTCATGTTTTCCCCCTTTTTTTAAGTGTTTTCACCTAAATAGGGATATTTTTCCCCCCAGTTGTCACACCCACCCCACCCACCCCTTGGACCCCCATCCACATGGTTGGGGTGAAGGGAAGATGAAGGTTGATGAGCCCAGGGATGGGTGGTGGGTCGTGGGATGGGGTGGTGGGATGAGGGGTGGTGGGCTGGGGTGTGTGGAGAGCTGTGGGATGGGGTGGGATAAGGGTGAGGTGGGATGGGGTGGG
Source organism: Gallinula chloropus (assembly GCF_964237585.1). Lineage (NCBI taxonomy): Eukaryota > Metazoa > Chordata > Aves > Gruiformes > Rallidae > Gallinula > Gallinula chloropus. Next base: position 1,522,713 of record NC_140116.1, read on the forward strand.
ATGCAGGCATGATGGGATGGGGCTGAGCATCCCACAGGCACCCATGGGTGTCCCATGGGGAAGTGATGCAGGATGGGACCTGGAGCACCCAGGGGGTGTTTGAGGGAAGCGATGCAGGGCAGGGATACTGCAGGGATTGGGGTGGGGGGCACCCTGGGGTGCTCAGGACAGGGGCACCACAGGGACTGAGGGGGGGACACCCAAGGGTGCTCAGGACAGGGGCACTGCAGGGACTGGGGAGACCCCCAGGGCACCCAAGGGTGGCTCAGGTGGCACCCAAGGACCCGGCGCAGGGCAGAGCCGGCATTTCGGCTGCTGTCAGGACCCCCCAACCGCCCCTACCCGGGTCTCTGGGGCTGGAGTGGGTCCCTGAAATGGGGAGGGGGGAGATGGAACCGGCAATTCCCATTTTCGGGACAATTGCTCCACCCTCCGGGCTCGCCCAGGAACGCAGCGAGGCGACCGCCCCTCACCCCTGGGACCACCCAAGGCCTGCCACCCACCCGGGCCGGGAAAGGGGGGTCACAGCATCCCCCCCACCCCCCAAATACCCCCCAGGCACAGCACAACCCCTCCGGTACCCAGCACCCGCCCGCAGTGGATTCTCTGGTGGCTAATAAAGGTTGGGCTTGCCGGGCTGCTCCCCACAGCATCACCCCAACTCTTTGCTTAATTCCCCCCCAAACTGGAGCAAACAGGTGAACTCTGCGGCACTGGGTTTTTTTTTTCTCCCCATCTCCTAAATTTGATTGGGAAAAGCCAAAAAAAGGGCAAAATTTATTAAAGGGGGGTGTCAGGGAATGGGGGAAACTGAGTTTCCTTCAGGATTGCAGTGGGGCTGGCTGGGTCTTAGACTGACCCCCCACAGCCCCATCCATCACCCCCAGTCCGGGTCCATATTGGGGTACCCTAAAGTTGGGGTAGAGGCTTTGCCCCCTCCTCCCACCTCCTCTCAGGGCAGCGTTTTGGGGGAGCGGTGGGTCCCTGGGTCCTGTGGCCACCCTGACGCTGACTCTGAAAGCTGTTCAAAGGGAGCTGGGAAATGGGATTCGTTCCACCAGCCCCGGTGACAAAAGGAAGGGGGAAAAAGAGCCGCCAAAGCTGCTAGAAAATGAATATTTAAAAGAGAAGGAAACCCATTAAAACCGCTTCATTTTTATTCCCATTACAGCCCATTAAATCAGCGCTGGGGCAGGCAGAGGCTGGGTGGCTGCAGGAGGGGAAGGGGGGGGACACACAGCCCTGCACTGTTGGCTGGGGGACACAAATTCAGCCACCAGCTCTGCCCTGGGGAGACCTGTGGCAACAGAGCCCCTCCAGCACCTCCCTCCCTCCCGTGCCTCAGTTTCCCCACAGGCAAACCCAGGGGCCAGCACCCACCTCCCTCCATCTCTCCTTGTTTTCTCACCTGGAGGTGAAATTTAGGTGGGGGGATAGTGAGATCCCTCCTGGGATTCCATAGGGATCCACTCCACCCTGAACCCCATATCCCCCCATCCTCCATGGGGTGAAGGACACCCAAGGTCATGGTTGCATCGGGGACCCAGACATCCCTGCCTTTCTCCTTCCCACCCATCTGTCTGTCCTTCCTACCCGTGTCTGTCCTTTCTATCCACTCGTTTCTGCTCCTTCCTTCCTTCCTTCCTTCCTTCCTTCCTTCCTTCCTTCCTTCCTTCCTTCCTTCCTTCCTTCCTCCCCCTGTGTGTTTGGGGATGGGGGTGTGTGTGTTTGTGTGTGTGTGAAGGGGTTCCACCTGGTTTATTCCTCTTCCCACAGTGGTTTTCTGTCTTTATTTATTTCCCCAGCCCAGATGCCATGGTGATGGGCACCTGCTGCCTCCAACTCCCCTCCCACCCTCTCCTCACATCTCTCCCTCCATCCCCTCAAAGTGCAGACCCGATGGGATCGATTTGGGTTAGAAACACCCCAAAATACAGCAGAGAATTGATGCTGAATGGGGGGATTTGCCTCAAAATATAGGTGGAGCAGTGTCCAGATGCCAGCCAGGCGCTATGGGGTGGGGAGCTGAGCACTGAGAGACCCCTTTCCCCCCCCTGGATGCCAGCCAGGCGCTGTGGGGTGGGGGGCTGAGTGCCAAGAGACCCCTTTCCCCCCTGGGTGCCAGCCAGGCGCTGTGGGGTGGGGGGCTGAGTGCCAAGAGACCCCTTTCCCCCCCCAAGTTTCGGAAGTAATCACATTTCACCCAAACCAGGAGACACAAACTCCTGGGAGGCACTGCAGAGGCTTCTCCCCACCACAACCCACTGTGTGTCATGGGTGCTCCCCAAGTATGGGTGAGGCCTGGGTGAAGCAAGATGTATTTTGGCTCCAGATGTCCAGCTCCATCCCTTCCAGGGAGATAACTCCTTCCTTTAGGACAGGATGCTCCATTTTCACCCCAAAACCCCCACCCTTATCTCCTTGCACCAACTATCCTCCAGCCTCTCCCGCAGCCACACACCCAAGAAGATGCCAAAATTAAAACAAAAACCCCAGGATGATGGGGAAATAGCATTTTTTCCCAGTATTTTTGGTTCCCACAGCATCTATTTTGGGCTTGGGGGTTCTTGTTGGCACCACTCTGTGGCAACGAGACTTGTTTTTGGTGAAGAACCCCCCAAATTTGGCCATTTGCAGCCTCAAGATGGAAGATTTAAGGACACTTGGCTGTGGATCCAGGTCTGGTTACAGCAGTCTTGTCCCCCATAGAGCATTTTCACCCCTAAAATTCACATTCCCTCTCGATCTAAAGAGGATTAAAGGATATTTTGGGGTTCTTACATTTTCCCAAGGGATTTTTCAACCCTCTTAGGATCTGGTTGCTGCTTGGGGGGGTTATTTTTCCCACCACAAACAGCTTTACATCCCCCAGCCTGGAAAATAATGAGAAATCCCCCCCCCAAATCCCAAATATTCCCCCAAAAGAGTGTATTTTCTCCAGCCTTTCCCCCCCACCTTATTTTTTTTTCTTTTAACCTGCATTTCTCCTCCTCACGACAAGAGGAGGTGAAACCTTTCGCTGATGGGAGCGGGGTGGAGGTTGGCTCTGTCCCTCTAATATATCATTTTTATTTCCTGTTGTAACTGACAAATTGTTCTGTATTTTATATCGGATCCCTCCAGGCAAAGGGGGCTGCAGGATGAGGATTTTTTCTTTATATATATATTTTTTTTTTCTTTTTTTTTGGTATTACCTGAGAAAAAGGAAAAAAAAAAAAAGTCATAAAATCAAATAATAAAATATAGAGAAAAAAAGCAAGTTAAAATAGTCCAAAAAGAACAGGCATGGTGGTAATGAGCACCGCAGAGATGCTCTATAAACCTGAGCGAGGCTGCAGGGATGGGGAAGGAAGGGGAATAAAAAGCAACCGGGCAGAAATCCCACCCTCCCACCCCCTCCTCAAACCCATTATCACCTCCAAAAAATGATAGGGGGATATTTTTACTCCCCACACAGCATCCAGTTACCACCAGCACCCAAAAACCCCCCTTATTGCCCCATAAACCATCACAGCTCACTGCAGCGGTTCAGCTCCTGCGAGAGAAAAACCTTCCTTGGGGGGAGAAAAACCCTCCCCAAACCCTGATTTTATATATATATATATGTATATTTTTCATGCAAAGCATTGATTATTCTCCTAAAAACATCATTTCCACCTGGATTTTAATTGTCTTTGGAAAGGTCAGACGATGCTCCTTCCTGCAGGTTTCATTCCGCTTTATTTATTCCCCCTCAGAGGGAACCACCCCTCCATCCAGCTGTGTTCTGCTTGAAAATCCACTGCTTTTGAGGAAAAAAACAATAAAATAATGTTAATAACATGAAAAATGAAAGATTAAAAGGTAAAAAATGGGATAAAAAAGGTTTCATGGTTGTTTTTTTTCCTGGTCAGAAATCCTTGTGCGGGTTTCACCAAGGGCTGGCTCCAGGCTCCCTTCAATGTGGCTTTTTTATCTCTCCCCTCCTTATATCCATGGGTTTTGCCCCTTTTTATGGAAATATCTGGGATTTTGTGCCCCTGATATAATTGGGGGGGTTGTTAACCAAACCACAAACCCATCTCCATCCACCCATCCAGTGGCGACAAAGGGTGGAGGAACCATCCCTCTCCCGTCGCCCTGATCGTGAATGACCCAAAATTGCCCCAAAATCACCAAAATTTGCCCCATTTTGCATTTTTTTCTTCTTTTACCAACCATTGATTCAGCTGATGCATCCCAGGGGAATATTTGGTGTGAAAGTTGCCCTTTCAGGGGCAGATGGGTTGCAGAAGGGGGGTTTTGGTGGCCACCACTTTGCTTTGCAGCAGTGATGAGCCCTGCAGAGGGATGGCAATACCCAAGTGAGACCCTCAGGGATATTTTTGGGCTCAAACCCATCATTTTCCAGCCCGAAGACCCAAATTCCTGGAGGAAAATGAGCAACCCCCCATCTCCTGATGCTCTATGGCCAGAGGATGCTCCACGATGCTGCAGAGATCTCAGTGGGCTTTTCCCCCTGCACTTGCCTCCTCCACCTTGCAAATCTCCTTCTTTTTATGGGTTATTCGATCTGTTCAGAGCTTTTCTGGCTTGTTTATAAATATCCTCATCTATAAATAGCTGCGTGGGGAGAAAGGAGCCGTTAGCCCCAGGCTCTTCAATCAAATCGGGGAGCTGCAGGTAAATAAATTCAAGTAGGAAACGAGATGCTCCTGGCTGGAGGGGCAATGGCATTGTGGCAAACGTGGTTTCACTGGATTTTATTTGAGATTAAATGGTTGTGATGAAAAATGTCCCCCACAGGAGGGTCATTTCCCTGGGGACCTTGGTGGCCCTGGTTGGGGAAGGGGACTGTGGCCATGTGGTGGTGGCAGTGGCAGAGGGATGTCCCCCTTTTCCCCAGGGTTGGGGTGCCTGGGTGGAGAAAGGAATGGAATGGTTGTGTGGAGGGGAAATGAGTAATTAGTAATTAGAAGTAACCCATGGGGCTGCCTAAATATGGAGGTGGGGACCCCAAATCAGTGGAGAAACAGCTCTGCCTCCCTTTGGATGCCCCAAAAGGGACCACTGGCTGAATTAATGCCCTTCCCCACCCAGCATCCCCCCTCAGCTGCTCTTTCTGGGTCCAAAGCTGCTTCCCAGGGTGACACCTCTCCCCAGACCTTTATTTCTTTGTGTGGGGGGGAAACATCTATGACATGAAACACTAAAAATCCTGGGGGTGGGGGTGGGGGTGTGTGTGAAACACCAAACCGAAGCCCCCAGGGACGAGCAGAGCTTTTGCCTCCCCGAGCTCACAAAGAGCTTTGTGGGGACAGATCCCACACGTCACGATGGAGACGATGAGGTTTCGGGTTGAATTCTCCCCTATCCAGCCCCGTATTCCCAGCTGGGAGATGCAGCTCTGCGGCAGCACCGATGGATCCCGGTTTTCCAGCCCATCTTCGACAGGGGGAGCGTTGTGTCCGCGCATCCACAGCCCTCTGTGTCCTTGCTGGCAGAGAGGATGCTGCCGGCATCCCATCACCATCACTGCTCCCCTCCTCGTAGCACCCTGGGGTGCTCCTGGGCCCCCCGTTCCTCCCTCCCAGCTCTCATTTCAGAGCATTTCTTAACACTTCACATAAGCATCCTTGCAAGCAATTCATCCCTTGCTCAAAATGAAACTGAATTCAGCCAATTCTCAATTATCCCACCCTAAATAATCCTGGATGAAGCAGCCAGGAAAAGAGGAAGCAGAGGGCTGGAGCACAACCTTGTATCAGACCCTGGAGAGGCCAAGCAGAAGGCTCCAGGGAGGCAATCCCAGCTGATGGCACTTTGCAAAAGGGCAAAAATCCTGCAAAATCCTTTCAAGTGTTTGCAGAGGAGCATCGCCCACGGATGAAGGATCCGGCTGCTTTGGATGGAGGGGGAAAAAACACCCAAAAAAAGAGAAATAAACAATTAAAAAAGACTCCACACACACATACCCACACACACCCATTGGTCTCTGTGCTGACAGAGGTTAAAAAAAGAGAAAAAAGATGGAAAGAAGAAGAAGGAGAAAAAAAAACCCCAACTAATTATATTTTATTTGCTGATCAAAAGGAAAACGACTCGCTGCAGGCAGGGAGGGAGCGGGGCTGCTGAGGGTGGAAAAGGATTGCACAATCCGCAGGGTTTTACCTCTCCAGGGTGCATTTTCTGGGCAGCCACCTCCTGTCTGGGCTTTGCTAGTCCCAGCTTGTTGCAAGGCTGGTGTTCTGGGCTCCGCGTCGGGTTGGGCTGCTTTGTACGCCTTCCAACGCGGCCGGGATGAGGGCACGTGGGGAAGGGTCCCCCCCTGTGTGGGAAGGGTGGGGTGGGAGGGTGCTGGGTGGGTTTGAGCATGGTTGGGGGGTGAGGAGGGAGCCACAGGGTTTGGTGCAGGACCTTCCTGGGTTGGTTTTTACTGCGGGGGAACGTCCCTGCTTTTGGATGGGGGCAGCACCTCTACCTTGGCTTTGCACCGCAGGAATGTCCCCAGCTTGGATTTGGGAATATCCCCAGCTTGGTTTTGTTGGCACTGGGGGAACATCCCAGCCTTGGGTTTGCTTTTCCACAGTGGACCCACCCATCTGGGCAGCTTTCCTGTGCACCACAGAGTCATTCCCCACCACAGGAGCATCCCCATCCCAGTATCCCCTTCCACACTGGGGGGGGGACGACACCCCCAGCCTTGCTTTTGCTTTTACACCAGCAAAACCTCCTCATCTTGGCTTTGCTCTTGCACCAGGAGAGCATCCTCATCCTACCTTTGCTCTTGCACCCCAGGAGCACCCCAACAACCAGAGCAAACCCAGGCAAAGGCCTCACCCCAGTTCCACGCCCGCTTTGCAGCAGCTTCTCCATGAGCTCCACCAGGCAATTCTTTGCAAGAATTCCACAAAGATGCCAAAGGGGGTGGGAAAAAACAAACTAGGAAACAAAAGAAGAGTGGGGAGAGCACGTTCCTCCATCCCAAGTGGAGCTGGGCCGAGCCGGGCGCAGCGGGTGGCTGTAGCCTGGGCCCGGCCCGGCCTGTTGCAGCTTGTTCCCTGCATATTTCATGGATGTGTCGGTGAGGTTCTGCTTCCCTTTGGGGCTCCGTGAGGCTCCAGAGGCTGCAAAGCAATTACCCCCCTCCTCTCTCCTGCGATTTTGGTGTTCCTGCCAAAAGACAACCCCAAATTTCCTTGCTTTGCTCCAAGCAGGGCTGGATCCTTCCTCCATCCTATTCTCTGTTTGAAGCTGGGATGGAGCTTCCCTGCAGGAAAAACCCTGTGGATTATTTTGTTGGGGGTTTTGGGGTTTTTTTTTCATGAAAATGAATTAAAACCTTTAAAAAATGAAAATAAATCAGCCAGTGGCCAACGTGCACCCGAGCTGAGGCCGTGCAATCACCCCCACATTAACCTGTAATTAATGCTGTGATGAAATTCAAACTGGTTTCGTTCCGTGGAAAGTCCGTCTCGCCTTCCAGTAAACTCTATCTCAGTTTAATTGGCTCTAATTTGCATGAAAACAATTATTGGAGGCGTTTTGCCTCTGGAAAGGTTGGGAAAGTTATGGAAGTGTCTGGAAAAGGGAAAAAAAAATAAGAAAGGGATTCGTGAATCACCAGCATCGCATCTGGGGAGAGCCAGAGCCTTCGTGTCTTGGGGTGGAAAGCTTGAAACGTCCCATGAGGTCAGAAAGGGAAGGGGGAGGCTGGGAGGATGGGGTTTGTCTGGAGAGAGAGTTGAGGATTGGGTTTTTTTTAGCGGGAAATAGGTGCCCTGATGCCCCAGGGATGGGCTGGGGGATGGGGAAGCGAGGCCTGAGCATCTCAACAGCATGTTGGCATGGATGAACTCAGTGCAAAGAAAAGCTTCCTTGATCCCCACGTCACCCTAAAGGGGAAAAATCGGGGTGAAAAAGCCTAAAAACAGGGATCCCCTGGGTGCACAGGGTGCCCAGCACTGGTGGTGCATCCCCAGTCGGTTCCCAGTCCAGCTGCACCCCGCAGATCCAGACCCAATCCTCACCATCAGAGCAAAGATTCGCCTTTTTCTCTTTCCCTTTCTTGCTCTTTAGAGCCAAATAAATAAATAAATAAAAAAGCACCGTATGCAGTGGGAAAAAACCCAAAACCCAACCCCAAAAAAAAAAACCAACCCCAAAAATATCTTCTTTGTGCATCCCATCAGCCTCCACTGGGATTTTCGGGGGCTCGGGGCGGGCACCCACGGGAGCTCGGCCACGTGGCAGCGTTTAGGCGAGAGCTGTAAATCACAGCCAGCTGCTGAGTGGGGAAAGCAGAGGAAAAACCCCGCGGCGGCTGCGGTCGGAGCCGCCTCGTGCTCAAGGCCTCCCGGGGTTGGGATGCTTCGGGGTGTCCTCCCCGCCTCTGCATCCCCAGTTTGGGGACATGCAGTGGATGTGACGCCTCCACACACACACACACACGCACGCACGCTTTGCGTGGCTTTTTGGGTGCTTTTTTGGGTGGCACGTCCAAGTGCCCACCCAACACGTTTGAATTTGGTGGGGGGGGTTGAGGGAGGGGGTGTGGGGAGGGATATTTTCTAGGAGCTCTTGTTCCATCCGGTGTTTATTCAGCTCCTGAATGATTTGGGAGTATCCCAAAATAATTTGCAGCGTGGTGCATCTTGCTATGCGTGCTGTGGTCACTAGATGGGGAGATAACAGCTTAGCATGAGCCTGCGGAGCTGCTGCCTGCTCCTGCCTGCCTGCCACAGCTCCTCCAGCCCTGCGGAGCTGGGATTTCCAGCCAGGAGCTGGGAGGGTGCTGGAGACGCACCCCAGCACCCCTGCACCCATGAAATGGGCACCCATCGAGCCACGTACAGCTGGTTGAGATGGGGGGTTGTGGTTCCGGGCCTCGTGGACACTTGGATCCTGCTGCTCCCGGGAGTGGGAGGTGATGGGGAACCCACCCCCCAGCCCCTAAACATCCATCCCAACACCAAAACCCAACAGGAGATGCCGCAGGTGATGCCACGGGGGCTCCATCGGTGGCAGCGCAGTCCCTCACCCTTCCTCCCCAGGAGGTGAAGAGGATGGAGAAACCAACTGCACACCACCCCGGCCGGGATGCTCGAACCCAGCATCCCTCCCACACCCTCCTTATCCCCACCCCCGCTTCCAATGGTGCCACGAAGGGGGGAAAATTCAGGCCACCCTCCCCAACATCAACCCTGCAGCAGCCCGGAAGCAGCAAATCCTTCGCAGTGAGCGCGGTACAACCGGCTGGAGCTGTGTCTTCCCGGTGTCGCGAGACTCCTCTGTATCTCGCCTCCCCAGGCATGAGTTATAATGTGCAATAAAAAGAAAATCAGTGCATTGATGCCAGTTAGTGTGACTAATCCCAGACCCAGCCTATTAACTGGTGAGTGGAGCATCCGTCTTGGCTCTCATTAGAAACTCAGCCAACTACCCAGGGATAAATCTCCCGGCGCATGTGGGAGTGCAGCTCGGTGGTCAGAGCATCCAGGTTACCGGGGTTTCGCTCCTGGAGCTTTGAAGTTGGAGTTTTGAAAGAGCCAAAAGGGTGTTTGGGCTTTGGTTGGTAACTGGGGATGCATGGGGATGGAGGTGGATACCTGGGTGCTGTCCCCAGGTTGGGGGTGGGAATGGGGGAGGGGAATGGTGTGTTGTGGCGGGGGATGTGCAAGCAGGAAGAGCCCCAGGAGCATCCTATGCAGATGGAAGTTGGGAGGGGAAACTGAGGCACAGAATGGTCCACAGCTCAGGAGGTGCTGGATGGTATCCTATTGCCCATAGCATCCCATTACCAATGGCACCCCACCCCAGCATTATCCCAACACCACCCCAGCGTCCCCAGCACCACCAGCATCCCATCACCAACATCCCAACACCGCCAGCATCCCATCACCAGCAACACCACCAGCACCATCAGCATCCCAATACTACAAGCATCCCACTGCCAGTGCCCTCATCCACCCTTCCCCGAAGGATGCGGGGGCTCGGCGGTGGTGCTGCCGCTGCTGCACGTGCCCTGATTTGCTTTATCTCCAGCTCTCTCCATTAATCTCACCGGGATTTACGGGGATGTGTTAGTTATCTTTGCCTCCCTCCTTTGCCAGGCCGGACTGGAAGGTCCAAACCTTTTTATAGCACAATAAAGCCCACACAATGAAGAGGATTTCACAACGTTTTCCAGCCACGAGGGAGCTGGGGGATGTCGCAGGAGGCCAGTCAGAGACCTGGGATACCACAGCCTCCTGGGCAAGGAAGTTAGGGTTGTAGATGGAGGTGTAACCCATCCCAGTCACCTCCTGGAGATGTTTGGTGGCATCTTGCCTGTGGTTGGCTATGAGGGATGTGGGTCCTTGTGCCTCAGTTTCCCTCCTGGTCCCACTGATGGGGACATACCTCTATTTGCAGTGAGACATGGTGAGGAGCTAACTACAGCGGTGGGGCCACCTCTACCCACCCCAAAGCAGCAGAGCTTGGGTTGCACCCCCAAATTCGCTCCCTTAAACTCGAAAGTCCTCCACAACCCCTTCCTGCCTGCAAAATCCTGCCTCCAAACCCCACCTTTGTCTCCAGTTTGAAACAAAACCCCATTACATTTCCCTCCAGCCCAGCCACGGTGCAGACGCTGGCTTCCAGATGACCGGCACTTTACGGGAATACCTCCCTATTAAGCTGCCAGTCCCAGCGCTGCATTGGCCAGGGCTGTTGATTTAAAAGCGCCTTACGGCTGCTTAACATAAAGCCATCGTCTCCCCACTTCAGTGAAATCGATAGAGAGCAGGTTGGGATCAATTTGAGGATACCCAGATCCAAAGCCCTGGGTGCCATAAATCAATATCGGAATCAGATGTTGGATTAAACAGGTGCAATCTGGAGGTGAGATGGTGAGTTAAGGTTTTCCTGTTGGGAGCACTGATGGTCCCCTGTGGCTGCATCGCTCTGGCATTGGCTGGAGAGTGGATGCAGGATTTGAAGGACTGGGCAGGGTAGCAAGAGGTGGATTGGGACCTCTGGTCTCTTCATGTCAACTAGGAAGCAGATCCGGGCTCTTGTTGAGGGTCTTTGGGGTGTCCCAGTGGGATTGGGTTCAGTTGCCAGGACCAGTGGTGTTGGCTGGAAGAGAGCTTGAAGAACCCTTGGCCAACTTTGGACCACTGGAGATGACCACGGCTTGAAGATCTTCAGGCTGGAGGTGCTGAGGATGGAGATGCCAAGGATGGAGGTTGTCCACCTACCCTAAGGACTTCCACCTCATTATTCCATTCAAGCATTGGGAGCTGGTCTAGAGTCAATGAAGAGTACAAGGACCTTCATGGTGTTTCCTTTGCCCTGGCTTCCATGTCACCCCTCCAACGGGACAAGCTGGAGGATGCCCTTGGCTAGAAACCGCTGCTGAACACCAGGGAGGTGAGACCCAGCCAACGCATTTTGGGCTTGGACAACGTCCTCTTGTCTCCAGCCTGGAGCAGACCTTGCTGCTGATCTTGAACCAGCCAATTCTGGGAGATTTTTCCAACTCACCTGCACGTTGCAGGGGACAGGGAGCCGGCATCCTGCCGCCTGCCACCGGACCTCCTCCTGGCTTGGACCTAAATCTTTTCGGACTCAAGCTGTAAAATCCCAGGCGTGGAGGTGTTTTTACAACCCCCCCTCTCCCTCCCCCCTCCCCACTGTGGCTGTGGCTGGGGCCAGCACGGAGCAGGGTCCCCACGGGGAGCTGGCCCTGGGCTCTTGGCCGAGGCTCATCTGGCATCGCTGTGTGTGAGTAGTCGCCTTGTCAAGGAGCTGGAGCGTCTCCAACCTGATGTTTTTCATTTCGTTGTCAGCTCCTTGCCAGCATCCGGCCTCATTGGCTCTCCAGCAGCGGCTGACTTGCGGGGGGGATCGTCTGTTGGGCTGGGAGAGACCAGACGGAGTGGGTGTGGTGGTATCATCCTGACTTGTGCTGAGCGCCTTCCAACCTGAGCCACTCCACCAATAGGTTTCCTCCCTATCTCTTCTTCTTTTCAATTGTTTTCACAGAAAAACAGCCAGAACAGAGTCTGGAAGGTGAGTTGTGGGTTCTGGGTGGTCCCAGAGCACCTCTACCACCTCTAAGGTTGTATGGTGCACAGGTGGTGGGACTGGGACGTGCTGGAGCTCAAGGTCGTTGCACATATGTGTTACACCATATATGTGGTCACCTTTGGGTGATCCTGGCTGCTCTTCCCAGGATCAAACGGCAACGATGGCATCAACTCAACATCATCATGGATTTGGTGACCTGGTGGACCCCCACAGGGGTTGTGCCAGCCCCCCACACTGCGGACACACCTCCACTCCCCAGCACAGAACCCAGCTCCTCATCCTCATCCCAACCAACAGCCTGGCCAAGCGCCCGCATCTCCTACCTCGTTAACGTCAAGGGCGATTGATGGGGCTTTGGTATCACCCCAAATGCCTTGACCTTGGAGAACCGGCCATTTCACATGGATTTAAGGGATAAAACGACACTTGGGTATTGGCTGGGCCTGGGCTGCCTTATCTCTGCTGCAGGCTGTAGTGTTTGGGGCTATTACAGTAGCATACTGTACCGCCATCGCTTTATAAGGATGGATGGTTAGATAGAGATAATAAAGCCCAAGAGCATTAAATCTCCACGAGACAACGGCCACGCTGCCTCATCCACCGGGCTGAAAAGGCTATATATGTTTTTCATAATTTGTAATTACTTTTTTACAGTTCTCTCCCATAACTCTGTCCATCAGGCGGGGCAGAATATACAGTGGGAGTGGGAGGGGGGGGGAGCCATAAAACCCAGGAAAACAAACTGTTTGTCTTCGGGGAGATTAACGCACGGTTCAGAGACCCATTTTAACACCCTCTCCATGCCACCAGCCAATTAGCAGATATAATGGGCTCCACTTGATATTTTAGTTTTATTTTATTTCACAATGAGAGCGACCGACGCGCTTAATTGTGAGCACATGATGCTTAATTGGCGGCGGCGGCATCGTCGAGGTACGCGGGTTATGCAAGGGAGAAGGAGGTTTGGGGTTAATCCGGAGGTGATTGGGCAAAGGGAGTTTTCTTGCTGAAATTCAGCTGCTGTGGGGAAAAAATAAAAGGTGTTCTGGGTGGAAAGAAGAGGATGTTGAATGGCAGATGGAGTCATGGTAAGCGGTGAGGTGCTGTGTGGATGCTCTGATGTCTACAGAGGGTTAAGGATCTTTCCTCTGGGGAACTTTCTTTTGGGGATCATTCTTTTGAGGTATTTCTTTTGAGGATCTTTCTTCTTAGGATCTTTCTTTTGGGGTTCAATGGGGTTTTCCTTTGCTGGTTCAATGAAATCAGACAGATCTGAGCATCACTCCCTAATCCACTTGGTATTTGGCTCCATGTCCACAGTTATTAGGTGAAAGACGCTCACACACAGAGGGCAATCTCATAAATAGCCACATTTTAACCCCTTCACCTTTTCCCTTTTTCTACTTTAAACTAAATGACGTTGGAGACGTCTCTTTAAAAGAAAAACCCCCAACAACCCCTCAGCTCTCCTGCCCTTCCTTCTGCTCCTTGAGAACACCTTAAATAAAAAAATTGCAACTGGTTTCCAAACATCCCATTCATGGGAGCTGGAAAGGGGCCACGTTTGGCTCCAACGGAGCCGTGTCTTTTCTTGGCTGCAGCCGGAGAGATCTGGGGCAAAATATCATGTGTTTCATTTCTCTGCTGGCTGGAAGGGATGCTGGGATGGAGGGATGGGGGTAGGGAATGGCTTTGCCCCGAGAGAGGAAGCCGAAACCCATAACTCCTCGTGAAAGAGATATTTTTGGAAAGTTTGTCTCAGCTGGTGGTGCTGGAATGTGGCTCCTCGCGGCGAGTGACAAGGAGGAATTATGCTGGGACAGAAAATGGCCTTTCTTCACCCTCCTGCTCAGCTCACATCAGGGCTGACACCCAATTTGATTTGATTTGGATCCTTTTTTTTTTCCCTTAGGAGAGAAACAGCTGGTGGCCCAGCCCCTTTGCATCCCTGTGGCTGGGGACAGCATCGTCCTTCCCAGATGTCCCATCCCATGTTGTCCTCATCCCCAGCCCCACATCCCTTTGCTGGCCATGGAAGACCACTCTCTTCAGCCACCGACGGAGCATTCCCACCCCCTCCCAGGGGCTTTTTGCTAAAAATTTCTTGCTTTGCTTTAGGTTAATCTATCTGAGCAGGAAAGCAGCCCCTGAAGCCAGGACTCATCCAGGTTTCTCTGAAAAAATCAAAGCTGGTTGGTGGCAGGGGATGGCTCCCTGGAGAATCCCCAACCCTCAGCCGCCCAGGACCCTCCACCCATGCTGGGAGGATTGGGTGGAGAAAAACATCCAAGAGAGATCCTTAGGGGATGCTGTGGTCCTTGGGTTTGGGGTCCTGACTTGTTTCTACCACCCCTGCAAGATTTAAGGACAGAATTTGGCCCATGGAAACCACCTGGAGCAGGGCTGGAGGGAGGAGGGAGGGAGGTGACCCTTGATGGGAGTTACCCCTGCAGGGTGGGGGGTTTTGTAGAAGTGGGGGGGAAAATGCCTATGGGAAGTGAAGAGGGGGAAAAAATCAGTGTGTGTGTGTGGAAATTAGGAAAATGAAAGCAAATGATGACCAAATTGCTTGATCTAGACATCTGCAGAGCGTTATGGACACGGTGCTGCCTTCAAACCAGACATGCTGCTCCAGCCGCCCCGGTTGTGTGAGCCCTCCTCGCCCTCCCGCTCGGCTCTACTGAAAGCTGCAGCTTTTATAAATAGCAGCTGAGAGGTCCTGGATGGGAATTTGCCTGACTTAACAGTCCTCTATTTAGAGCAAGTTTTGGCAGCTCCTGCAAAGCGTGAATCAAGTGGGAGCCGGAATCCTGGGTGACCTGATCACGGTGGTGGGAGATGAAGGTCTGGGGTAGGGGGGTCAGGTTTAGTTTCCATCTCAGCAGCTCAGTGGTACCTCTGTCACCTCTGGCACCCATGGCTCAGTGTCATTGTCTTCAATGTTGGGAGGTCCCTGCAGAGTCATGAGAAAAGGTGTATTTTGGGTTGGCTCTCCTCCCCCTTCACTACCACTGGAGAATTTTGGGGGCTGTAGATCAAATGACCACCTTGATGTCTCCTGAGACTCACCCCAGACTGCAATCAGGACCTGTGGCAGGTGAAATCCCACCCCAACCTCTCCACCCTCTAGTCCATCTGGACGGATCATGGACTCCTCATTCACAGCACGGTCCCCAGCAGCCCCCCGTGCACCCACCCTTGCCAACACGACACACGCCACCTGCATCCCACCAGGATTTCGGGAGCACAGCAGCAGACAGGCGTCCCTGCCACAGCACGGAGCAGCCCAAACCCCCTGCAGAGGTAAGGATGCTCAGTGGCCAAGCAGCCTCAGGATGAGCCAAGAAACTGTTTATATCCAGCAACCCAAAATCTGGCAACGGCTTCGTCTGCGCAAAACTTCGCTTGGCTACCAGGCTGTTTTCCATCCTCGGGTTATTTCTCCAGCTCGGTTCATGTTTATAGTGGATTAACCTGCTGTGAGGAGCCTAGGTATTATTTATGGCTAATTATTGGCATTTGGCTGGCTGGGAGGATTGCAGGAATATGATACCACGGTGCTTACACGGCTTGTTCCAAAGCGCGTTCGGCTCCTCCGTCTGAGTGTGCGTGTTTATGATGCCAGCTCACGTTATTTTCATTACCCCCTTTCCACTAATAAACTTTCAGTTGAACCAGACTTGAGAAGAGGAAAAAAAAAAAAAAAAAGAAATCCTTTGCAGAAGATGTTTTGGTGACTTTCCAAAGAGCCATTGTCAAGAAATCAAGGGCGCAGCCCTTACTCTGGGATGGAAGGAGTTCAGCTGCGGTGGATTCGCCGCATTTGCATCGTATTAACTCCGGCTGCCGGCTGCCAAGCGCCTTGCTCTTTGCATCTGAAAATAATAAGGCTGCAGGAATAATAGTCCTAAAGTGAATTTTTCAAAGCATCTTTTAAAAATACCAAGGCCAGGCTGGTGTTTACACTCAAGGCTTTCTGCGCCGCCGGGAGACGCCGCTGGCTTCAAAGGCAGGAAGAGAAAATGTCTTTGGGTCAGAGCTCGACCTGGAGAGTTTGTGGGAAGGAGATGAACAAGAGGTGATGTCCCTGTAGATCCCATCCCTGGGAGGGGATGAAGGGGTTAAATGCAGAAGTCCTAACAGCTTGGGGAATTTGGGGTGGTTTTACCAACCAGTGGTCAAATACTATCCCAGGGTGGCATCGGCTTCTTCTGCCAGGTTGGGTGGAGAACCCATCCCTTTTGGCCAGGAGACCAACAAAAAGGTGATTCAGGCCTTGGGCCAGCAGCGAGTCAGCACCAGGCAGCTCCAATGCAGCTGCCTCCACCCAAAACCCCCAAATCCTGCCCCAAAGCACAGAATGATGCCCAGAAGAGGTGTCCTGCCAACATGACACTGGCATCATCCAAGGGGAAAAGGCAGGAGCAGAGAGCAGCGGAGGGACACGAGGTCCAGCAAAGGTGACATTCTCATCTGGATGGAGCAGGATGTGTCCAATCGCAGTCAGGGACGAAGGTGTCGTGGCAGCAACGCGTCTCCCAGACTATTTTTAACCACTCCATGTTTAAAACCAAGCCTAAAGACCCCGACTGAGCAGCAAAGCCCTTCGCGTGATGCTCAACTCCCAGCCCTGAAGCACCTCCAGACCCAAGCTCCCTGGAAAAGCTTCTCTGCTCCGCGGATGGACGCCAAGGGTGTGTTTAAAAAAAAAAAAAGAAGAAAAAAAGCAGGTTTTTAACAGATGTAATTATCCTGCTGTGAGCTCTGGTAGTACCTCAAGCTCCAATTCCCTGGAGCATCTTCATAAGCAACAGCACTGAACCCCAAAAAAGTTTTCAGGCGCTGTCCTTCCATGGTGGCCACCAAGCCAAGGTCTTCTGGAGGTCCATCACCTCCATGTGGTACATTCCCCAGCTTGCTGAGCCTCATCCATCAGGAGATGATGGCAGACCGTTCTCTCCAGGTTATCCCAAATATTTCTGCATCACTTGCCTGGAGATCTTTGGGATGCTCTCCCTAGTGAAGAGCAACCTGATGACTTCCTAGGCCACGCTCACCTCTGGCTGAAGCCACTTTTTGTTCTCCACACATCAGCACAACTAAATACTTTATTGCTGCACCTGGCTGGGCAGTTTTTATTTATTTCTTCAAAATCTTAAATAAACCTGTTTTTTAAAAGTACCTCTGGAAGAAGGGAAATGTATTATTATGGTAATTGTCTTGTGCTAATTATACTTATTACTATAATAACCGTTTTGTTGTCACACAAATAAAGTGGATTACATCATTTGTAAGAGCCAGAGGCAAGCGATGGCTCTGGAGCAGCAAGCAGGCGAGTTATGCGGGTTTTCTCCTTGATGTTGGGTGAGATGGTGCCCAGCAAAGGCACCTCCAGTTTGGGATCCACCATGGAGCTGGTGGATTGGATCCATGGGGAAGATGGAGCTTCTACAGCTGGAAATCTGTTTGTAGGGAGGTTGAGAAGTGAGTGATGCCAGTAATATGAAAGGTGAGCAGTGAAGGGGAGAGGGAAGGAGCTGTCATTCCACTGACACTGCATTCCCATCGGCCTTGGTCACCTCCCCCATCTGTGGAAGGATTTTGGGTGCTCTCAGGGATGCAATTGCAACAGTAGCTCCTACCTAATCCGCCCTGCGGTCGCTCAAGTAGGGGATGAAGGAGATGCCACCTCTCCCCGCTGCACGCTGTGCTCGGACGCTCAGGATTTGGCAACCCACAGCTGCTTGGGAAAATCCCAGACGGGGTGTCGGGGCTGTGGGTCCGCTCTCCTGCTCGGCACCTTTCCTCACCCACGGGCAGGAGCTGCGAACGCCTCGGCGTGTTGCAGCAAGCTGGCTGCGCCTGCCTTACCTACGTGACCGCTTCGGGAGGATGCCGACGGCCGAACCCGGCCGTGCCCGCATGTGCCATCCTGCCAACTGTGGGCAACCTTGTGTAGCTCCAGGCCTGGAGGTTGGTGGCCCTGCCTGTGACAGGGGAGTTGGAGCTCTGTGATCCTTGGGGTCCCTCCCAACCCAGATCAGTCTATGATTCTATGATTCAACGATTTGGGTCTCGCGTGGTTTTGGGGGTGAGTTTCACCCTGCTGCCTTCAACCAGCTGCCTTCACCTCCAACACACATCCATCCATCCATCCATCCATCCATCCATCCATCCATCCATCCATCCATCCATCCATCCACCCCCAAACCCACCCATCCCCAAACCCACATCATTCCCCCCTTTCATTTCATCCTTCCAGCTTCACCACCTGCATAAAAACTCCCCAACATCCAGCTCCTCATTTTCCAGGAGATTCAGCAAAAGCAGGTGTTTTGCCTCTCTTTTTTTTTATGTGTGTGTGTGTGCGCACGTGTGCGTGTGTCTCTCGCCTCCTCTCTCTCACTGATGGGCCCCTGGAGCTTATTTTACACGAAAGCAACACAGGTTGATGTATTTTTAAATGGCTTGATTTTATCACCCTGCTTAATGATTTGTCGCGTTATTTATTAGACAGTGTGATATCCAGAGGGATTCATCGCATTAACGTATAAATAATGTGGCAAATAGTTCAATAGAGCCATAAAAAAGGGGATTTAGAAATAAATTGACCTATGTTTGCTACATGTAAACGAAGGTGGTGAATGATAATGTGTGTCATGCCCTTAAGCGTGAAAAATGGGGGCCAAGAATAAATCAGAAAGTTTCTTTAGTGGGTTAAACTGCAGAGGGGGAAAGAAAAAAATCCCAAACTCTTGGGGTTTTCGCTCATCTTGTGTCCCCTGCTCCAGACATGGTGCTGTTGGGATGTGACCACTCGTCTCCCACAGGCTCAGAGATGCTGCTCAACCTCTTGCTGCGAAGGCACACGGAGCTCAGTCCCTGACGAGAGCTCTGCAGGATCTGGCGCAGAGCTGAAACGTGCTCTCACCTACGCAATAAATAAGCCCCCGTGTCCTTATCGACACCCTGCAATGCTGATTAAAGCAATAACCCAACCTCCCCGCGTTCCCACGAGTTCACAATAGCACCTGATGTTGGGCAAGAATGATTTTTTAATAGGTTTGTCCATCTCCTGAAAAAAATGAAATGAAATGAAAGGAAATGAAATAGAATAAAATAAAATAAAATATAAAATAAAATAAAATAAAATAAAATAAAATAAAATAAACCTTCTTTCACCACATCTGAGCTTTTCCTTCAGCTCTAGGAGCCAAATCCAGCACCAGTGTAATCCTAAATCCCGCGGATCTAACAGGCCACCGGCCCCAACCCACGCCCGGCTTTGGCACAGTCGCCTGCCAGAACGATATCTGATCTTGGTGTGGGTGCCAAATGATTTTATTCTGCAGCTGTAAGACAGATCACTATTTATTTCTATTTTTTTTTTGGTCTCTTTTACAACGTGCTAGGGTTTAATTATTTAACACCACGGGGGTAGGCGAGATGACACAGTTGCGAGGGAGAGCGCGCCAAGCCGATTGATGGATGGGCTGGATGAAGGATGGATCGCGGTGCCAAGCAGAGAAGGGAAAAGGGAATTTTCCCTACTGGCGTCACGAGGTTTCATCAGGAGAGCGGGGGAGGAAGACGTGGGTACCCCCAGGTGGGTGTCAACCTCCCCGGCCCTCCCCAGAAGCAGTTGGTTGTTGGCACCAGCCTGGCTTGGACCACGTGTGGGTGTTGGAGCTCCCTGCGTCGAACCGTTGAGGGTCACAAACTCCAAGCTCGGTTTCTAAAGTTCCACAGAACTTAAAAATGGGAAAAAATCCCTCAAACCCATGGAAATTCCACGCCAGGAGCCTTCAGCACAGTCCCAGCATCCCAGGGCTGCCAGGTTTGAGCATAAGAACCCCCTGGCCGGAGCCAGGCTCTTCTCTTTTACCCCATGTTGGCTGCAAAACCAGAGCTCCAGCTCCCTCCTCCCTTGCCAATGCGGCGGGATCCAAGGCTCTGAACTGGTGAGTCAAATTCATCTCCTCCTCCTCCTCCTCCTCTTCACACGCATGGAGCCGGTGTCCCTCAGAGCTGTGGGCTATGAACAGCCCTGGGCTCTAGCTTAAATGCCTCAGTTTCCCCTGCTCACAAACTCGCTGTTGGAGGGCACGAGGAAGCTGATGGATAAGAGATTAATGTTATTCATCCTTCAGAGGAGCTTAAAAGTTGGGCAACCCAGTTTGCTCCCTTTTTTCTGCCCTTAGCAGCTCCACAGGGCAGATACCGTGTCCCAACCACATCCGTGGTCCTGCTGGAGCCACCCCCAGCAGCAAACCCCTTCCTCCCCCAGCATCTCAGGTTCCTTCACGATGTATTTATTAACCTTGCTCACGGGATGGGTTTTCCAGCAGGTAAACACATCCACTAAGCAAATAATTCTTTCCTTTTCCCCCCTTTTCCTGGCTGCCTCCGGCTCCATCCAGCTCTCAGAGAAAAACAACCCTCAACGGCCAAACCTTCCCAAAACCTGGAATCAGTTCGGAGATCCCTTCCCGGAGAAGGAGGACAGGATCTCCCAGTTTCCTTCACAAGGAATAAACGCTCATTTTAGTAGCCAATTTGATTCACTTTTCAAGGAACAGGTTTTCATGCTTTGTGCATTTATTTCCTAATTTTATTATGCCATTTAATTAGATCATGCACATTGGTTTTATTGTTAAAACATGTCCTTGTTTTCTTTATAACTGGATTTCATGGCACTACAGGGACATTTAGGAAAATATCACATTCCAGCATCGACCGTCGAAATCAGACCTAGATCTGAACGGAGCTGCCGGGTCGTAAATCTAGTCACAGATGGAAAAAGCGGAATATTATTCACAGCATGCAGAGCACCAGCGGTTCCAGGAAGGGACACGCACCCCACACACCCCCCTCCAACCCTGAAGCCTTTAAATTACAGCCCGTGGAGGGACGAAGCGGAGCAGCAGCTCCCTTGGATGGACACCGAGAAGTTATTTGCAGGATTGCTTTTTATGGGCTGACAACGGTCAGGGGCTGGTCCCCTGAGATGCCCCGTTTCACGGCACCGTGGATGCTACCGGGCTCGGCTTCTCCCCACATCCACTGCTCCCCGAAAGTTTTTCCTCCTTTGAGGTGCTCTCCTGCTGAGGAGACTTTTCCCACGTCCCTTGCAAAAGCCATGTGCGACCCAACCGGGTTGGATTAACGCGGTTTTTAAGGGGAGTTGGGGAGGAAGGGAGACTTTTTCTCGCCGTGGGTTGGAGCAGATGGCTGGAAGAAATGAGGAATGGTTCTGGGAACTTCCCTGGGGATGCCTGAGAAAAGGGGAAGGGGGAAAAAAAAAAAGAGAAATCCACACAACTTAAGACACTTGATCAGATGTTTGGAGGCTGGCTACAGGAAACTGAGACCCTGGGGCTTTATCTCCGAGTTCCTGAGGGCTGGGGGCTAGCAGGGGACTGAAAGGGAGCCGGCTGCAAGCAGAAATCAATTAGTGCTGGGGAGAACTTGAGCCGGTTCAGACGGATCCGTTTGGAGAAGGCACGCAGGGAGCTGGGCTGGGCCGAGCTGCAAATCATCGCCGCGCCGAGAATGCACCGGCAGGTCCTCGCTGGGCTGGGGCTCGGCAGCCCCGCGGCTGTAATTCATGGCAGAGCAGGAATCCTGGTCCCATCCTGCTCCTTCTCTTGGCTGTGGACTGTGCGATGGAGGGGCTGTGACCTCAGCGCGCTCTCCTGTTGGGTAACGGAAGGTCTGGTTGATGGGTGCGATTTGGGGTGGTGTCCTTTGGGTGGGATGGGGAGGATTAAACCAGCCCCGGTCTCATGTCTGAATGGGGGGTGAGAGGGGCTTTGGGGTGATCGCTGGGTGCCAGGAGAGTTCATCTGCTTCTTTTCCTTCTTCCCAGATGCTGTCACCCAAGGACACCCAAAGAAAACATGAGGGCAACCAGTGCTGGTGGACCTGGCGGAGCAGAACAAAAGACCTCTAGCAGATGCTGCAGGGATCTGAAGGGGAAGGAGACCCTGTGGAGGGAACTGCTCCTTGGGGAAGCTCCTGGAGGAGACCACATCCCCCTCGAAAATCGGAGGTGGTCTCCAAGGGAGGGGATTCATGCCACTCTGGCACAGCAACACGTGGGTCTGTCTTCAGGGCCACCCAAAGGTCTCTTTGCTCAGTCCAGCTCCATCCTTGTGTCTTTTGCCTCTTAAAGCTGAGCCTCAGCGCAGACATCACACACGGTGTCGGCACCTCCAGCCAAGGCATTTGATCCCCCCTAATAATCTTCATCCCATGCAGTACCCAGACAGGGGGTATCAATGCATCCCCCCCGATATTGTCTCTGCTGTCACAGCCTTGCCCTCACCGTGGCTGCCGTCTCACACCAAGAACAGGCAGCTCCCAGCACACACCAGCCCCGGGGAGCAGCCCCCGCATCCTTCTGCATCTGCCCAGCAGCGGCTTTTACAGCCCGGTGTAAACCCAGCGGCTCAGGACGTGTCAGCCCTGATTTATACCAGCATAAACGGCTAAAAAATAAAAAAACCTAAAAAAAAACCCCACTGAGGTGCAGGTACTGAGCTCCGTTACGCCGTCAGCGGGCTGAAGGCACCCGCAGCAGCACCACTTCAGCTCCAGCCAGGCTGAATTTGGCCCGACTTGTTTAAAATTCCTTTCTCTGCACACGAAACCATTTTCTGCGAAGTTTAGCCTTGGGGAGATTTATTTCCTTGTTAGCTCAAGATTTTCCTATTAGCCCATCTCAAAGAAACATGGCTGCATTTTCTCCAGCGCACCAGCTGTTGTGCGAGATGCAGGTACATATTACAGCCGTCATTAAACGGGCTGTCATTCCTAGCTTTCTAATTACCGCATGAATAGAGAGTAGCACGAACAGAGCGGCCGATTGTTCCACTGCCACTTCCAAGGGGAATCAAGAAACGGAAGGTGCAGCCATCGTGCTTGGGGTTCTCACCCTTTTCCAAACCGAATCGATGAGGAAATTTGGGTGGGCTTTGGCTGCGAGCGTGACGCCGTGCCTTGTTTTTTAGGGGTGGTTTTGCAACGAGGGGAAGCCCCCTGTGTGTTGCCAGTCTCCCCTCTCCCCTTCCTTCCTTTGGTTGGCTTTAAACATGTAATTTAGCAAAGCAGCACAACCTAAAATGAGCGAGGACAAACATATGGCAAAGTAGATGCGAGGAATATTCCAATAAGCAGTAATATACTGCGAAGATGTGTCCTGGTTGCAGTCAGCGGGGTTGTTTGGGAAGGGGGGGGGGTTTGCAGTAATAGCTCCCTCCTTTGTTGCAGGAAGTCACGGTTGAGTTTTGCAGAGGAATGATCTTTTCCATGCAAAAAAAAAAACCAAACCCAAATAAAAATAATAAATACATATCAGCGTCGCTGTGCCGGGGTCACAAAGAGCCCATCGGCGAGCGGGAGCGTGTTCAGCATCCAGACGTGCTTTGATTTGCGGCGCCTATTACTGCTGGGTTATAGACTGGGGAAGGAATGGAAAATAAAACCACCACAAAAGATGGCACAAAGGTACCAAGGGCTGGTCCTGGGAAAAGGGGGAGGTGAAACTCGGCTCAAAATGTGATCCAAAAATGATCTCCACGTGGGATGACGGCGTGGGAGAGATGCTGGCAGCTATCCGAGCCTCTCGGCACCCCTTTCGGGAAGGTCTGGAGGAAGATGTTGCTTGGACAGGGTTTGGGTTTCACCTTTGCTGAACCATTTGCTGGCTGGAGATGTCCCAGGATGTCCTTTCTCATGGAGGTGCCACCTCTGCATCAGCCACGGGGATTTAATTTGTCTAAGGGAGGTTGGGTGTGTGGCATGGCCGGGTGTGGAGATGAGATACCAAAGTGTCCTCTGCTCTCCCCAAGGGCATGAAACCTGTGAGGAATTAACACTTTGGGGGTTACTACCTAATGCAACCCATGACACCTTCTAGAGGGGCAATTTTCCCAGTGAAAGGCAAAGGGTGAACTTCATCATCCCCTTGAAATCGGCACGCTGAGGGTATTGGATCCAAGAGATGGCCAAGTTTAGGGGTGAAGGAAAGCCAAGCAAGAAGACCTCTGCAACAACACATCTGGTCTCTTCCTCCCTCACATTGGAGAGAGAATTTGGACCCTATGGGGACATGCTGAGGGCCATGACGGGGCTGCAGTCGGGCACTTCTCTAAGCGAGGACCCCCACCAGGAAGGCAAACATCTGGAGATGCGGCGGCCGTCGGGGTGGATTCAGGAAAGCCGAGAGCCCCACCTCTGCCAAAGGAGCGAGGTCGCAAACCGTCCGCTCTCAGGCTGCTCAGGTTTTATAGACTGACTCCATCCCCTTCCCACCGCTCCTGAAATCCGGCAGCATTCCTGGGATTAACGATTTCCAGACATCCCTGCCTGCAGCCCAGGAGGGGAAGGCACAGCACCAGCCGGTGGCCTCGGCTGGAAGTCGGGCAGATCTGGAGGAGAACGGGGGTTTGGGAAGGCTGCCGTGGCAGAAGCAGTGTTGCACCTCAAATGGAGATGCCAAGGGCTTTTCTTGAGGATGCATCCTGGGCACCCCTAGATGAAATGGGGCGTTCTGGGATGCAGGTAGGAAACACCCCACATCTTTTGAGCAACCCCCTCCCCATCACCTGCCCCCAGCCCTTTCTTTGAAGTTTCATCCACCCTCAACCCTACAGTTTATCCTCACGCAGCTCAACCATGAACCCCCAAACCCAATGCCACCTGCTATCGCACCCCCGGCTTTGCAACGCAGTTCTGGACCACGATGGGCACAACACCACCACCAAAAAATACATAAAGTGGATGTTTTCTTCCCTCCCCTCTTTGTTTCTCACCCGCTCCATCTGCCTGACTCCCCACCTGAAGGCAGCGCGGTCCTCAGTGGCATCTCAACGCGTTACCATGGCAACTATAATATCACGACCCGAGGATGATGGCTTGGAGTGGGAAGGGAACAGCAGGAACCGGTTTCCATGCAAATATCCGTTGCAATAAAAGGCCAATAAATAAACAAGCAAAGGAACCGGGGAGAGGGGGGGAGAAATGGGGGGGCTGGAGTATAAAATTCAAATAGAAAAGGGGGATGCCGGCTCGTTCCTGAAGAGCTCGTTACCTGGGGCTCGGCATGGAAATGAGCTTGGCTTTAATTGCAGCTTCATGAGACCGTTGGCAGAGCAGTGACACAGGGCAGGGGTTAAGGAGAGCCCCCATGGCTGGATTGGCTCGAAGGGTAATTAGTGCTAGGCCTTAACGAGCACAGGGCTGTATGGGGCAGGAAGGAGGAGGGAGGGATTTTGGGTGGCCTCACTGACCAAAAAACCCCCATTTTTTTTCCCCAAAAACAAGTGTTTGCAGAGACCCTCTGGGGTTTTATATACCCCTGGAGGGGGCAGCACGGGATTGGCTTGGAACACGGGTGGAAGCACAGGATTGGCTGGCAGCAGAGCTAGGTGGCAGCATGGGATTGGCTGGAAGTAGAGCTAGGTGGCAGCATTGGATTGGCTGGAAGTAGAGCTTAGTAGCAGCATGGGATTGGTCAGGAACACAGATGGCGGATGGGGATTGGCTGAGAAGGTGGGTGAAGCCGAGTGGGGTGGCCCATGGGGCAGCAGGACCAGGGCAGGATCTGGCCCCATGGAGGATGCAGCAAGGGGGATTGAATGGATGCTCTGTGGGAAGGGGGGAGCTGGGGTGGGGTGCAGCCCCTGGAGCAGGATGTGGCCCCTCCCAGGGGAACACTGTGTGCCAGGAGATGCTGTGTGCCATCCGGTTTGCATCCCCCCCTGTCTGGATGGGTGACCCCCTCCTCCAAGCCCTCCAGATCCACTAGGATGGGGACAGTAACAGGGCCCACAAATCCATCACATTGAGGCAACGTGGGAAACGTCCCAGCAGATCCTCAGTTTGGGATACTCCAAACCCTCATGTTTCAGACCCTGCCACAGCATGGAGCCACCCTGCCCGGCTGCAGCCGCTCCAGCAGGGATTAACCCAGCTCCAGCATGTGTGAGCTTGCAGCATCCCTCCCGACACCGAGCCCTGGCTCTGCTTAATAACCCAGGAGCCCTCACGTAGGATATCGTGCGAGAAGCTCCCGGCCGTGGGCTGCGAGGAAAGGGAGGAATGTGAAATGCGGCGGCGGCGAGGGGCGAGGTTGGCCTTGAGCAAGTCATGGCCCTGTGCCTCAGTTTCCCTGCCCATAGTGCCAGGACAACAGTGTTGATGCCTTCTACTGAGGGTGCTGGTGTAGACATTGTCTTATGAGGCCTCGTTGTGTCCATACCTGTCCTTGGCATCTCAGTGCTATTGTAACCGTGTCCCCATGGAGGTTTTGTTGGCCTAATTATAGTTTGTGTAAGCAACTGCACCTAGAACCCAAATATCTGTGCCCAAACCCCACCTGAGCACAGGGTATGTTTTGAATTCACCAAAACCAGGAGCGCCAAGAGGAAAAGAAAAGAAAAAGAAAAGAAATGCAGGAGGAATGGAGCCTTTTTGGGGAGAACGGAGCCTTTTTTGGGCCAACGGGATTTGCACACGTTGCTGATCATGTTTGGATGAAGAAAGGTCAAAGCTTAAC
This sequence comes from Gallinula chloropus, assembly GCF_964237585.1. Classification (NCBI taxonomy): domain Eukaryota; kingdom Metazoa; phylum Chordata; class Aves; order Gruiformes; family Rallidae; genus Gallinula; species Gallinula chloropus. Next base: position 1,549,324 of record NC_140116.1, read on the forward strand.
CCCCTTCTGGTGTTTCTTCAGCTTCTCTTGGTGCTGGGAGTCCATGGATGCAACGCACCCAGAAGCCACAGTGATGGGCACCCATCAAAATGCAGCAGTGCCACCTCAACGGGGCCACATCCTGCCGTAGCCACCCAGCGCGGCCTGAGTCGACAGCGTAGTGAGGCCGGGCCTGTTCTCCATGCTGGGGTCTGTCCTTGGTGGTGGTATAGCTGAGCTGGGCTGCGGCCTGCTCGCAGTTACAGGCTCCGATGATGGGCGGGTGGTGGACCAAGTCACCAAGGAGCATCCACAGTCTGGGGATTTCCTAAACCCCAGATGATATCTGCACCTGCGGGTGAAAGTCCTGCGCGGCCGCTCACTCATGCATTTGCCCCGTGGGGTTTGATCCCGAATTAGCGTCGCTCCTGGCCCCACCTGCCCTTTCTGGTCTTGCAGTTACCGAGCAGCAACATCTGGGGTGCTGCCACCACACTATTTTGGTCATGGGGACCTCTTCTGCCACCGCAGAAAGTGCCGAGGGCCTGGCCTCTGCCCTTCCTCCCCCTGGACTGTGTTCGTTTCCAAACCTCCAATTCTCTAATTTTCCTTTTAAAAAAACCATTAGGGTTATACAACCACATTAAATGTCTCCTGACGGACAAGAAAGGACACGAATCCAACCTTTCATCATTCCCACCCCCAAATAAATCCAGACAAGGTTCCTTTGTAGCAGCTAAGCTGAGACACCTTAACATTTCCCTGCTAGCAAGCTCCAAGTTTCTTTACTCACCATATATTTCCCCTGACAGTTTGTACAGATACTTAAGACACCATATAATTATCATCACAGCTAAAAGGCAAGGGCTGATTTATTTGTGACAAGCACCACCTTTCCACGATGACGCCATTGACACTTACACCAAGGGTTTTTTTGGCGTGGGGAGGTGTGGAGAAGAAGGAGCCAGGCTGCTTTCTCCTCCCTCCTTCTTTTTTTTTCCTCCTTTCTTTTTCTTTTTCCAGACTCATCCTTTTCCCCCGCGGGCTCTTTGCTGTGAGACACCCAGCACCCCATCCCAGGACCGTCCCCACCATCCTCAAGCCCCCAAGGCTCTCATGATTTCATGGCTTGGGCCAACAAAGGTCTCTCCGTCTGCACTTCTTTGACTCTTGGCGTGTGAACAATGCATGCACTTATCTCAGTACTTATTTAGTGCCCAGCTCCACACCCTGAAATTGCCTGATTATAGCTTTCGGAGCCTGTGTGATGCATTGGGTTAGGCAAACAGATGTGCCAAGGAGTCTTGTTGAAAACCCACATCCAGGCAGCAGCTTTCAGCTCTCCAGGTTGTTCCCTTTCTTTTTTTTTTCCCTTCTTTTTTTTTTTTTTTTAATTCCCTTTCCCCTCCTCTCCCTCCCCCTTTTCCTTTCAGAAGCAGCTCTAATAATTGCCTTCATATTGCTCTCAGCGAGGGAAGGGCTGGGGAGAAACACTCAGTGTTTCAGCCATTTGCCAGTAATTTTCTCTCCAAGCAATGGGCCCCTCCATAGCCAAGAACTCATGACTCTTTTGCCTGGTTGTCTCCTTGCCTAGAACAAACCCACCCCCTTGCCTCCTCCCCGCCTCCTCCGCCAACCCAACCGCCAAGACGTCTCCTCTCAACTCATGACCTCTTTGGGTGCACGTCTCCGCACGGCAGGAGCTGCAGGGGGGAAGGCAAGCAAGGCTGGGCTTTGTTGGTGCCAAGGGTGACCTTCTCCAACCCAGAGAATCCCAGAATCCCAGACTGGTCTGGGTTGGGAGGGACCCCAAGGGTCCCAGAGCTCCAACCCCCTGCCACAGGCAGGGACACCAACCTCCAGGCCTGGAGCTACACAAGGTTGCCCAGGGCCCCAGCCAACCTGGCCTTGGACACCCCCAGGGATGGATGGATGGATGGATGGGGCACCCACCCCCTTTCTGGGCAGCCCCTTCCAGCCCCTCACCACTCTCTCTGCAAAGAACTTCCCCCTAATATCTAATTTAAACACCACCCTCCCTTCCTCTACCTCTCCAGGGTACTTCCCCCCCACCCCGATGAAAGGGATTGAAGGGAGAGGGAGACGTTGGCCCTGGTATGGAGGTCAGATGTTTCACACCAGCATTGTGGCATGAGTTTGTCCAGTATTCTTTTGGAGCCAGGGGAGACAAACAGGCACCTTGTAAGGATCATCTAAGATAACAAAATCAGGATGGAAAGAGGGGGTTTTTTTGGAGGTACCAGTCCCTCCGTTGAGTAAAAAGGCTTTGTTAGTAGATGAGATAAGATCTTGCCCAAGAGGACAAGGAGAGATATGACAGGAGTGTCTTGGTTCTTCATGGTCCCCTACACAGCCCAGCTCCCCACTAAGCCCTCATGGCAGGAAACCTCTACATGGGGAACAAATGCTGTGAGACTGGAGCTGCCCAAACCCATCCACTGCCACCCCCATATGCTCCTTGTCAGCGTAGCCCTGAGCCCCACTTTGCTCTCAAAATCCACTCTCATGTGCCCATAGCTGAGGTCTGAGGTCCCGTTGGTTGGGTTCTTCCTCCTCCTTGCCATGCTGAGGTGTCTCGAGGGTCTGTTTGAGACTTAGGGTGATGAAGAAGGTGCAGTTCACAAGCACTTTGTGTTTGCTCCCAGGGCAGCAGATTCAGAGCCTGAGGTGGCACTTGGTGGCACTGGGGCTTCACGAGATGGTGACTGGGGCACCTAGTCCATGCACCACTTCCATGAACTCCACAAGGAATCTACTGTTCTGTGTCTTGTCGTAGTTGAGATGGAGAGCAACATGCTGCTGTGATAGTTGAGAAGCACATGGTGCCCTGCATGGCTGATTTTGGAAGCCTGACATGTCAGGTTCACATGTGGACATCTTCCCTGTGGTCTTCTAGGAATATATGAGATGAGTGTTCAAGGACTCAATGGGCTTGCCCACACAAAGGTGTTTGGAGTTGTTTCAGATGCATCAGGGTATCTGAGACATCTCATAGAGCAGGTCTTGTGTACATCACCCACAACTTGTGCCATTCAGGGCTGGTTGGGTTGTCCTTTGGGCAACACCTCAACAAGCCAGACATCTGCCCACCCATGCATGACCCAGATCCATTTCCACCCCAGCCCTGGTCTCTGCCCAGGGAACACTGAACTCTACTCTTAGAGCATGAGGATGGCCATGGATGGATGGTCCCCACCCATCCTCCTCCTCCTCTCCTTTCATGGCCACGGTGAGCAACGCTGCCCTTTCCAAAGCTAATTTCTCCCTGAGGAGCCACAGCTTTCTTCCCTGCCTCTGCCATGCCGATCCTAACCCCGCCTGCCCTTACCCACTCTCACGTGCAACGACGGGCTCAGACTAGCTCCTCTCCCAGCAGCAGCTACAGCAGCTTTCTGAGTCACCCCGACCTTCCCGCGTGCCCCAGAGAAGACGGGATTGCACCCGCTCAGCTCAAGCGCCTGTTTGCATCACCAAGCTCCCCTTGGAGTGGTGAATTAAGCCCGTATATCCCAGCTTAATTCCAGAACACATCTCTTCCCTGCCCCACCTCCTGCTAATTCTGAAAGCTATTTAAAAAATGTCCTGGAATCAGCCCAATGCTTTGTGGAAAGGAAAAAAAAATAGATATAAAAACAAAAAGGGAAGTTAAATGCTGTTTGCTCCCTGCAGCCAGGCACTGCCAGACTGTTGCACACACTCCACCAGCTTCCTACAGGGATGTATAAATGAGAGGGGTGAAGTGACTTCCCCCCCCTCTCTTCAGCTGGTGTGAAATGCCAGCTCAGCCCAAGTCATCCCATGTCCCATTCCTGCAACGTGGAAATTTATGCGTGTTCCACCTGGTTCCTGATATAAGCAGTGGGGAGAAGTACACACATGCAGAGGACAATTCATCTGTGCTATCTTGGGTACTGATCTCCAGTGATTCACCCTCTGCAGGTGCCTCACCTTTGATTCTAACGGGAGTCGCTGATATCTTGGCGCTTATTGTAGACAGGTCCTACCTGTGCACGTGCTCCTGAGCACCTCATTCAGGACCAATCTGGAGGATAAACCAGGATCAATGCTGAGAGTGATCAGGAGCCTAATAAAACGCAACCCTGCTAGTGTGATCTTTGCAAGGAGCAGGAGGAGCAGCAAAAGCTGTCCTAGCACTGTACTGATACAGCTATCAGCCCATGAAGCAGCTTTTGTGCCTTGAAGACCCCAAAAGAGAGGAGGGAGGCAAACTTCAGAGTCCCAGTCAGCAACTGAGAGGAAAGAAAAGGAAAGTTTGGGTGGGTTTTCCTATGATTGCACAACTTCATGAGGCTGTATCTACATTCATATTAATCAAAGCCGAATACGACGAGTGCATCATCTGAGGTGGTTGAGAAATGGGCTATTAAAACCTTGGAGGTCTGACATCAAATTTTCTTGTTCTCACCCTCTTTAAAAAAGAATTGGGGCATTACAGTCACTTTGAGTTGAACACCTCTTGAGAACAACCAGATCTCCATTCCCCTTGATGCTGTACAACATGCACCACATGGAATGGGTTCACCATGCCCTGCTGGGTTAAATTTAAGAGTATAGAGAAGGTCCAGTTGAAAACCTCTGACCTTTTCGCCCAGGGGCTCAGAAACAGAGGAATTATGGGCAGAGGTTGCCCAATGTTGTGGTGGAGAGGAGCCGAATTGTCCTATATCCCAAGCCTGTGGCTTCATGGTGAAGCCTCCCAACTCTTGCGTTGTTCTTGGCCTGAAAGTGATGTAGCTGCAGGCCTAAGCAGCACAGGGAACCATAAGCTCCATGTGTTAAATCTGCCGTCTCCCACAGGCTCTTCAAAAAACACCCAATCCCAGAACTGCAAAGGCAAAAACCAAGGGGAAAGACCTTGGGTGGCAAAACCACATGTTTATAGCCCTTAGGCTCTGACAGTTCGTTGGCTTTAGAGCCTTTCTAGCTCCACAGAAGTAGGAGGCAGCCAGCTCCCAAAAATATGTCACTGCCAGCGTTTTGAGAGACACATTTTTGGCAGGCCAGCTCACAAAGACAGGCCCTCTGTCACCACAAAGTGCTCATCGGCTTGCCCGCATGTTGATGACAGCTTTGAGGTTCCCTTGTCTTCTCTGAGGCTTTTCTCAGGAGGAAGGGTGTTGAGCCATGGACAGGCTGCAGTTTGTGGGTAGAAATGTTCCCTGTGAGCAGGAAAGAACGTGAAAAACCTGAGCCCACAACCACGTTTGAATCACTGGCCGTGGCAGGCAATTGTGGGCCGAGCTGCTGCCCAAGCCCTGAGCTTCTTGCACTGGTCCTGTGGTTTTCTGTCATGTTTTGGTCTCCCTCAATGGAAATCCTTGACTTGACCGCATGGTGTCATAGGAAGGCTATGGACAAGTTTGGGCTTGGTCAGGAGAAAGAGGAGATGTTTCAAGATCTCCTGGAGTCCATGCACCTTGGGTGACCTAAAGGAAGAGAGATACCCGAGAGAGAGAGAGCTGGAGCAGCTGCATCTGTGAAAGCCATCTCAAGACCTATGAACACATCTGCTCAGTGCTCCTTGGAGCAGCTGGGAGCAGGATGTTCCTCACGTACCATGTGTGTCCCATCCCATGGCTGTGTGATCAGCACTGGTATTGTTTCAGCTTTGAACCACTGTCGGTGAAGGGACAGAAAAAGGGTTCGAACCCACCTTTGAAACCCCCTGCTACAATTGCTTCAGGCCTCTGCGTGCTCCAAACCCCACCTGATGGCACCTCATCTCCATGAGATGTGAAAGCAGAGTCCCAAAAGGATCCTGGAGACCTGAGACACCCATCCAGAGGGAGAGATTTTGAGGCAATAGCAGACAAACCACTCCTGAAGCACAGCTCTCCCATCCGGGGCTGCTTGAGGGGGTCCTACCCCATAAACCTCTCTGCCCTACCAATGTTCAGTGGCTTTTATGTTGATGACTGGTTGGAAAACCTCTTGGAAAATGCCTTGGAAAAGCAATTGTCCACGAAGAGCTTTGTCCCTGTAACCCAGCAGCTCTTCCTAAGCCCTCAAGACCAGAATGTGCTTTGAGAACTTTTCCTGCCTCCCATGTCGAGCTTTTCTTCTGCACCCCAATATTCATCCAGATGCTGCTTACAAGCCATGAGATGCAACTCAAACCCAAACCACCATGACCTGCTGGTTTGGGTCTGCCCTGAACACTCTCCCTGCCCATCTCTGAAATGATGCCTAAAACCCTCCTGCTTGGGTTGTAAGGGCTAAAAAATAATCAACAGCAGGAGCTGGTGGTGCCTGGAGGTATCTCATTTGCAAAGCTGGGGTGTATTGGGGAGGAAATAAGGCAGATGTGTGTCTGGGCAGTGGGAAAGGATTTGGGAAGTTGAAAGTCATCACAGGTGGATGATGGGCCAGGCTGGGATAAAATAATGCACAAAGTAGAGAGAGGAAGTTGAAAGAAAAGGATGAGCTGGTAGGCAGATGGATGGAGAAGCCTGAAGTAACCCTGTCTGACCCCATAGCCCACCCTACTTCCAGCAGGAGCTTGGGTTAGGGACCTCCTGAGATCCCATCCAACCCAACCCCCCCCCATGATCCAGCCTGAATTTCGCTCTAATCACTGCACACCTCCATCCCACACCGCAGGATAACTCCAAGCACGCTCCTGCCTCTCCTCACAGGAGCTGTTGCACAAGCACAGGGCTTTAGCCGCACGCGAGGCACTAAATAGAAGGTGCAAAGTCCTTGTCTTGTTCCCCCCCCACGGGCATTTCGGAGCCATCCCAGCCCCAGAGGCTTGAACGTATGGCGGGGAGAGCCTGGAACTGGTCCCTGCCTTGTGGTCGCGATGGGCTGAATCAGCTCAAGGCAGTTCTTATCCTGACATGTCTAATTGATACCTTGGGTCCAAGGTGTCATTAAAACGCTTGGATAATCGCTACAGGTACAAAAAAGCCGGACTGTCAGTTTAGGGAGGGTGATTAATGTTCCCGAAATCCAGCGTGGGGTGTGGGAGGTGGGTAGGGGGGAAGGGAGAAGGAGGGGACTGAGGGCTGGAGCAGCACCGCTGGGTCCCTGCAGGGACGGGTCCTGGGGTGAGGGGTGTCCCCGGGTGGGGGTCAGTCCCATCTCCTCCAGCCCATCCAGACTGTGCACGCTGTGTTGGCACTGGCAGGCTCGGCGGGTGATTACGACCTCTCGTTTAATCTTCTTTTATTAGCATCAAACACCCATAGTCTTGTAAGTACATGTGTTCTCCTATTGACGCGAGGGAGCCTTTGATGCTGATTTACGGCAGCGGGGTGCAGCCAATCTATAATTGTACCCTGAAAAAGGGGATATTAAGGAATTAAAGGCATTTCTGCAGAGCCAAGCGATCTGATCCCCCCCACTTTCCACCACTGTCCTGTGACACTGTTTGGCGTCTCTCCCAAGGAACAGGGGTTGGACCCACTGGGGATGTTTAATGGGGTCAAACCACCCTTGGGTTACAGCGACAAGTTGATCCCCCTCAAAATCTTGTTCTTGGAGGTGAAAACTCCATCTGCAAAGCCAAGAAACCCTGGGGAAAATGGTGTTTGGCTATCATGGAATGGGGGAAAAAAAAAAATTCAATCCTGTTTTAAGGAATGGGGAAGGAGGAGGAGGTTAGGGGAGACCCTTTATGCATCATCTTCAGGTGTATAGGCTCCTCCGGTTCCTCGTGCCACCGTGATGGGCTGGAGGCTTTGGCAGCACCAGAAACAGGTCACTGCTGTGGCGTTTCTTGGCAGAGGAGCTTTGGCCGCTGCTAAAGAGGCGGGTTGGTATATAGGGCACTGAAAGCGGAGCAGATTTAGTTAAAGGCATTTATTTTCTTCTTAGCATGGAGTTCAACTCCACAGCAACTAGGTCACCCCATACCTTTCATGATGGTGGTACCTGCCTTCATCTTAGGAGAGGGTTCTTGGCATTGCCAGTCCACATCTTGTCCCTTTCCCATGAGCTGCAGACACCGGATCCGGTCCCTTACCAGCTGCTAGTGATGTAGAGGGGCAGGGTGTCTACCCCTGCTGGCACCACGCTCTCCTCCATCACCTCTGCCCACACTCCAGAGGTCATCCATCAGATCTCCCTTGCCCCGACCCACAGGCAGTTACACCCCAGGGGTCTGGGCATCATCCGGTTGTCCTCAGCACCCTTTAAAGTCCCCCAGGAGAAAGAGGTGCCTCCAGCGGGTGGTTCACCCCATCAAGGGGTGGGTAGCTCAGATGGTGGGGGCCAAGGTGTCCTCGGAGTGCTGTATATTGGGTGCTGGCAAAACCTGGGTGGTGGGAAACAGGGTGTAATGGGGCATCTCAGGGCCAGGACTCTGCCACAGGATCGAGGCAGGGTCACTGGGATCCCTTTTGGGGTATTTTTTTTGCTTTTGTCTGCACGTAACCCCCACTGAAGCCCATTTGCCTACTGCATCTCACTTCAGGGCTCCCTCAGACCTCTCCGAGCAAGCGGTGGGCTGGTTTAGAGATGGGGAAACTGAGGCACAGCATGGCAATAGGACTCATTCACATGAGGGCTCTGGAACATCATGCAGCGTGGCACAGGGCAGAGGCTGGGTAGAAAGCACGCCCAATGATGGCAAATTAGACAGAATTTTTTCTCTTCTTTATTTTTCTTCTTCTTTCCAACAGTATTTTTCCCCCTCATTTCTTCCAACGGGTCATTTACTGAGTCAGAGATCCCCCGAGCAATGAGCTCACGGAGTGGCTGGTGCACAGCAGACCTGGGGACGTGGCGACGTGTCCAACCACCCTCCTCCCCCCACATCGTGCCCTGCTCACACCGGGATGTCTGCTCCAGCATGGGGGCACCCTACAGACAGATCCCACCAGACCAAGTCTCACCTGGAGGCGACAAGCCCCCGGGGACCGCGCCGTCGTGCTTCCCACCCCTGGCTGGCTGCAGACAGCTTCAGCCGGCTGCATCCGCAGGCAGCAGATTTACAACCACCCCATCGTCATTCACTGTCAAATTAACAGCTGAGTCAAAACCCACATGCTTCCTTAGCCCTCTTTCCCTAAATATTCCCTTCCTCCCCTCCCCCCCCCAAAATAAAAGCCTCCTGGAGCTGCCCCTCATCTCCCTGGCCTCAAACCAAAGCTTTTGGTGGCAGGAGCATCCCGTTCGGGGATGGCCCATCCATGCAGAAACCCCCCTGCCTGGGCACGCCAGATTTATACCGGCTCCGAAACATAAATGTCAAGTGATGGGGCTGCATAAATTACTTTTAATAAGAATAATGCTGCGTCTGGCTGGCATGTTAATACATATATTACCCATGCTGAGCGCAGAGGGCTCAGCAGGATGCTGAGCGTTTAATACACTTGTTCGAAATGCTCATCAGAGAGAAATCAGTGGCTCCCACTGGCAAACCCCAACGTGCGCAGCTCAAGCGTTGAGCGGTTAATGCTCTCTAGCTGGGTCACAGACATGCATCCCCCCCCACCCCTCTCCTTCCTGAGCAGCCCCATCTTGGTGCTGGCACAAAACATCCCTGTAAAACCGAAGACGTCGCCTCTCAGCGTGCTGATGGGCAGCGGCTCCCCGGGGACCGACTTCAGCGGGTGCTTGGGGTGGGCAGAGGTTGAGAGCGGAGGGGATAAATGCACAAAGGTGTCTACATCCCAAAGGGACTAAGAAAGGATGTAGCCATACTCAGACCCTTTTTTCTTCCCCAAATCCAAGTGGGAAAGGTGCTCCAGCACTAATCCCTTAAACAACCCCCCTTAATCCTCCCCTATCTAAACACCTATGGTTTCCAGGGCCCCTTTTACCACCCTCCTGCGTCGCCCCGCTCTGAATGAAGGGCTTTTACACTCTCAAGACTCCTTTATATTTTGGAGAGTGTTTTTCTTGCCAGAGTTGCATGCGGGCTGTGAAGCATGAGCTCCACCATCGCCTCATTGCATTCACGGGCTGGAGGGCTCGGGAAGAGATTGATTTACGATTCCCTAAAAGTGATTTATGCTCTTAGCAGAGCAGAGCTGCAGAGTCGCCTCCCTCCCTCCTCTCATCCCACACCCCCCTCCACGTATGCACACCCCTTCTCTGTTGAAAGTTTTAAGATGAATTCACAGGCAGCCTCTCCCCCCCCCCCAAAAAAAAGAATTTAAATAAATAAAGGGGCTTCCCCCTGCAGCCCTCCAACTGCCACTGCTGCGACTATAATTACCCAACCTGTAATCAAGGTAATTTGCATCCAGCACGACCCAGAGTTGCACATGCCCAGCAGAATTTTCCAACCCGCTGCAATCCTGCAGAGCAGGGTGAAGGGTTTTTGGTTTTTTTTATTATAAGGAAAATCCTGCCACGTCATTGTGTTCCTCAGGCTCTTGAGCAAGAACCCGGCGCTGGGGACAGGCAGTGGGAGAGGGTGCGATCCGGTTGGATTTAAGTATTAACTTAAATTTAGGTAGTGCTGAGCTGTCATTCCTAGATGTGAGGTTTCTCCTCCAACTGCACGTCCCCACTTTGCCCGGATCTGCCCTCAAAAATCCCTGCTGAACCCAGCGACGAGCCTCAGTGGCTTCGCTAAAGAAATTATCACTCCTTCTCTGTGTGTGTCCATGTGAGCCAGCGCCTGAGTTCCCCCCTCTCGATGTCTTTTAGACCTGTTGGCCATATTAATATCAGGACTGAGCTAAAGGTCTCAAAGGTAATTAAATTCCTACTGTATTGATGTAACCGGGTGAAGGCGAGCGACGGTATTTCTATCTCGGGGAGGTCTGGGTGAGTTCCACACCAGTGTAACCTTTGGAGCCTCCCTGCCACAGAGAGAGACATTAATGCTGCCCAAAGCCCAGCAGAAACTTCACCCGGAGCCCGGATCCTGCTGGCGAATGGAAAATCCATTTTTCAGGTTGTGCTTACAGAGTTATTACTAAGACTCTGCTCAAAAGGGCCAGCTATGAACTGCTGGCAGCTGGTTTTCCTCCATCCCAGGACTCCTGGGGAGCTGCTGGCTCAAATAGCACCCAAAACCCACCGGTATCACAGCCCAGGGAACTTGGACCCAACCTCAACTCATCTTCATTGTAACCACCCCCAAGGATGGTGCAGGAAGCTATGGGGTGCCGTGACCCCCATGGAGCACCCTACAGCCGTGAATACGAGCAGGAGACCTCCTCCATCCTCCCTTCCCAGTAACCCTCTCCCAGTGGGGCCAGTAGCAGGATAGCGATGCAAAACTCATGCCCAAGCAGTGCCAGAGCTTGGGCTGCAAGGAAGAATTCTCCAGCTCCTCCTCAGCTCATAAATCCCCGTCCATCCCGTGGCCCCATGTTATCATTCATCTTTGAGTCCCCACAAATCAATGAGGCTGATGGCTGCCGTCTGCGGAACACCGCTTCTTGCTGGATAACGTGGCATTAGGAGCTGGAGGGAGAGGCCGTTTTTAAAAGCTGCCAGTAAAGTGTTTTACAGGATGGATGGTCATTTATTTGAAAACAAGTAAGTTCAGCAGAGGAATGACAGGAGGAGAGCGACCACGCCGCCCGGCTTTCCCCAAATTGAGTTATTTTGCTGAACGATAATTGTTTGTTTCTCCTTTGAACTTTCTTTTTCGTGGCGTTATGAGCCTTTCTGCACAATTACAACCCGTGGAGGGATGGGGTGAGCGTCTGAGACTTGCTGGGGATTTAAATCTTGGGTGATGAGCCCTCAATGAGTGCAGCTTCCCCGAGCGGGAGGTGAGGATTTACACAACGATTAGGCAAGAGCTGGCTGGAGTGCAAGAGCCAAAGCTTCTGCCAAAGTAGAAAGAAGGCATGGCCCAACGTTGGGCTCACCCAACTCCCCCGTGGTAGGACTGAAAGCATCTGTAGTTTTGCAGGTTGAGTTTGAGGCTTGTTGGACTCAATGGGGGAACTTGCAGCTTGTATCTGGGGTGTCTTACATGGGATCAGGCTTGGCCACCACCAAAGGATGCCTGTAGCTAAGCCATCTCCTGCACCTGGTGCTTGATCTCTCCAGGGAGGATCAGGGCTGGTTTCTTGTCCCCATAAGGTGAAGCATTATGAGATACATGGGCTGAACTCAGGCTGAGCAGCCAGAGCCTGCCCAGTCCCATCACATTCACTGGGACATCTGTGTAATGGTGTGTTGCACCCTGAGGTCTTTACCCTTGCTGCAGGTGCTGCCTGAAGGTCATGCCTGAAGCAGCTGTGAGTGCTAAGCACCCTCCAAAACACAAACAGCTCCATCAGGATCAAGGGGTTTGGACAGCAAAGTCAATGCCCAACAGCATTGCTGCCCAAAACTCTGCAGCATCACTTGGGCAAGGTGACAGCACCGGCGCTGTGCTCCCTTCATCCCTCATGCACCAGTGCTGGTGCACATGAAGCCTCAGCTCAGCTCCATGTTGAGCTGACCCTGGTTGAACCAGCCCAGCCTGGGGAAGCTTCAAAGCCACATTCACGTTGCGCATCTCCTGACCTGGTAATCCCTCCTGGAGTCAACAGACCTGGGTGGAGACCAGCTGGGCACCTATTTCTGCAATTTATCCTGCATTTAACCTGCCCATGACCGGTGCCGTGGGCACCAAAGCTGGGCTGTAAGACCTCCCCACTTCTCCTCCTCCTCTTTCCCGATGGTGCTATGGTTGCAGGGCAAAGTTATTTCCATTTCAGGTGCAAATCCTGCAGGATGCCCAACGCTGCCCACTCACATCTGTGTGGATCTTCCTATTCATCTGCCCAGGTTGATAGGGCCTGCCAAAATCTACCAGGGGAGCTGGTGTCTTTTACATGATGAATGGCTGTAAGTGAGGAAACTAGGTATATTTCCCAGTTTATATCAGACCACCAAAGCATTTCCCAGAAGAGGCAACCCTGGCCTCCATTAGCTCATCCCTAAGTACGATCTTCCAAGCTTATAAATTTCTCTAATGCAGAATCTCTGGGGATGAGGGATGAAATACAGCTCTGGCTGTTACGAAAAGGGAGGTGTTAAAATCTGTTGCTTGCAGGGAACATCGAGTCTCAAATGTTGGAAGACCAGCTCAGCCAAATCTCCATCGGGAAGGGTTTCTGCTTGGGCCAAGATAACCAAGCTGATGACTCGGTCCCATCCCACCTCATGGGCTGTAACTTCAGGATAACAACCGCTTGGCTCTGGTGGAAATGGGCCTTGAGGTGAGGAGTCCTCACCTCGTTCACGGGTTTGATTTGCTTTTACGAGGTTAGAAACAGCTCAGTAAACACTTGAAAGCCACGTAATTCCCAGCAACCCCAAATCTACCTGTCAGATAGTGATAAAACCATCTCTGGCACACACCAGTTCTTAGAAGGCTCTTCAGCTGGGATTGTCTGAACAGCCATTATCTCCACTTTATAGAATAAGAATAGAATAAGAAATTTATAGAATAGAGTAAGAAATTGGAGCACAGGGAGGAGAAATGACACAATCGAGGTCACTGGCGAGCTGATGGCAGAGCCAGGAATGAGCACGTAGCAGATAAGGAGATGGTTAAGGGCTCCTGATACTTTCCAGAAATGGGTGGAGCAGGTAGAGCTGAAAATTCAAAGCTCTCCAAAAGATGAAGCTGCTTTCAACTCCAAAACCAAACATCTTGCTACATATAACTGCCTCAAATCTGGTCGCTTGAGAAAAGACCTTGTAGGGTGAGAATGGGCTAAAACAACTGTGGGAATCCAGCTGGATTTGGAAGAGAAGATGGAGCAATGCTAGGAAATGCATCCAGCTCACTAGGTATGGTCCTCACCTCTTAATCCACACCTTAGCCACTCCTTGGATTTGCAATTTGTAGGGCAAAGCAAGGAGAGAAAAAAAATCCCATGGATAAACCATTCTTTCACCTTCCCCCTTGGCAAATGCAGCTCAGCCTATCCCAGAAGTGGGAAAAGATGGATCCAGGGGGTTGGGTTTTGCAGAAGCACACAGCAGAGGAGGTTCTTGAAGAGGGATCTCAGCAAAGAGAGAGGTTTAAGGGGTCGTTTGGGATTTTGGGGTTTGCAAAAGGCAATAGATGTGGTAGTGCACAACAGAAGGATCCCCATCTAACCGGTGTCTGCAGCAAGGTGCATTGCTCTGCCAGGAAGAAACAAGGTGCGAGCTGGTATGGCTCATCCCCAGAGCTTAGTCATGGAGTTAAAGGGTGTTGTCATCAGCACACAAACAGAAAACTCCCTGGTCTGAGTTTCATGATGACAGGGGCAGATTCAACTGGCTTTGCCTCCCCAAAGGTGTTGAGCTTCTAGAAATCCCATTTCCTGCCCTTCTCCGTGCCCTGGAGAGGAAAGAAGACATTGAGTTTGTACAACTATGTGGCAGCATGCCACGTAGGAGAGGGCTGAGACCCTTGTTTGCAAGCGGAGCTCTTTGTGCAAGGTGCTGTGCAGACACAGGACCAAAGAGAAGCTGATCATTAATGAGGGATTCGTTATACCCAACTTCACAGCCGCCAGCAAGTCTTTGTTCTGAACCCAAATCTCTTCCCTGTCTTTGGAAATCATGAAGCTGAGGGTGCCCCAGATCCCAGACACCCTCAGCTTGGCTGCGCCTGTGCCATTAGGTGTTGCGGTGCCATTAGGTGTTTGAAGCGCCGCAGAACTGGTTCGTGTGTGACCAGCCCAGCAGCTCCCGCCTCTCCGGGTGGATAAAGGGGTGACTTTTCTTTGCCGTCCCCTCAGCTGACTCTAGTCACCCTAATCCATCAGGATGATGCCAAGTAATGCGCGTTCTTCTGGGAGGAAGCACAACGTGCAACACTTCTCTAGCCAAGCTCCAGAATCCCAGCGTGGAATCATGAATCCTTGCATGGGACAGCTGCATCCATGACCATGGATTTTGCTCAGGTCCCAAGACCTCTCAGGGGAATAAACCTGTCCAGGCTGGTGGCAATTTGGGTGCACGGCAGATCTGACTTTTAGACGCTGAAGCCAAGTGTATAAATGCCCCGGTGCCCACACAATCCAAAACCCAAAGTCACCAAAGTCCTTCCTGCCTCCCCTCTCCTCCCTCCCCATCTTTCTGTCTTATTTTTAGCTCAGCAGATGGAGACTTCAAAGGAAAATCTCCTTGCAAAGGGAAAGGCGAGCCTGGCTCATCCTGGCACAGGCTGTTTCGAGGTGGATTTGCTGTGCGTGGGTATGAGCAGCCACCAGCCGCTGTGAATCACAGGGTGGCAAATGCTGAGTAAAGGTCCACTCCCCAGAGCAGAGCGCTGTGATTCAGGGAGCAGGAGTGTGCACGAGGCCGTGCCTGCCCCGCTTACAACCCATTCCCTACAACCAAACCCAAGGTGTGGGTGAGATCTGCCAACTCGGTGGGCATTAGTCCCATAGATTCCCAACCAAGCAGGGGTGGAGGTTAGGCAGGGGCTGTTGGTATGGTCCAGCTGCTGAGATCTCCAAGGTCTGGGCACTTCTAGGAGAAACCTTGAGGAATTGAGTTCTGAAGTCCCAGATGAATGAGAAAGTGGGTCTGGGGGATCATTTCACAGGCTTGAGGGTGAGAAAGAAAGAAGGAAGAGGGAAGGGAAGATGGAAAGGAAAGGAAAGGAAAGGAAAGGAAAGGAAAGGAAAGGAAAGGAAAGGAAAGGAAAGGAAAGGAAAGGAAAGGAAAGGAAAGGAAAGGAAAGGAAAGGAAAGGAAAGGAAAGGAAAGGAAAGGAAAGGAAAGGAAAGGAAAGGAAAGGAAAGGAAAGGAAAGGAAAGGAAAGGAAAGGAAAGGAAAGGAAAGGAAAGGAAAGGAAAGGAAAGGAAAGGAAAGGAAAAAGGAAGAGGAATACTTCCTTCAATGCTAGTAAATTGAATGCCCTGGAGGAAAAAATACCCATGAGTTCCCTCCTCAATGTTTGTTTTTGAAAATATTATTGCTAAACATGAACCATGGGCCAAACCCAACTGGGCGTAAATTGGCTCTGCCCCAGACACTTCAAAGGAACCAGGCTTGCCTTACACCACCAACACATTTGGCCCAAAGAAGACTTTTTCTTGGCAGCTGGAGCTTCCAGTCATGCCAAGGCTCATCTCTCCATGGCCTGATGCTCTGATGAAAGCTCCCCTCATTTGGCTCCATAGCCCAGCACCATCCCAGGCACGAGCATTGGGTGAGACAGCAGGCACACCAGCACCCAGTTGTGTGGACTTCACTCCTAGCATGCAGCAGGCTGAGCATTTAATTTATGGAAATTAATAAATGAAGTATCCAGAAGTCAGAATAGCATCTGCAGATCTAAAATGTTCCGTGGATGTGTGCAAGGGAGACCACATTCAGGTTTGGGGGTGCAGGGGGAACCCCAAGCATTTCTCAGTGTCTGTGAGTGCATAAGGGTTGGTTCTTGGCTTCATAAATGCAGGAGGAATCTTTCTTTTGGCTCCAGCACTAACCCGAAAGACCCACGTGCATGTGGAAGAATAAACTGGTTTAAGTTGTGGGATTATGGAGGGAATTTATCCTTTTATTTCTGCAGCCACTCTCATCGCTGCTCATCCCAGCCGGTGTAAATCAGAGCCCCTACGACGAGTTGGGACTTATCTCAACAAGCTTTTTACCTCTGCTGAAACTCAGCAGCATGAAGTGACTGAATGGGAAACGTGATGGTGCAGAGTGACCCCCCTCTTGCCCAACGCTCTCGGGTTCGGGGTGGTTTCTTGCCAGATCCCATTTGGACCAAGCAGCTTTGCACCTTGGCCACGTAAAGGGGAATAAAACACTCACATGGGAGCAGATTTACCCCCAAAATCTACCTTTCTCATTTCCCACCTGTCTCCAGGAAGCAATTTTTCAAAGGATCCTGCCCAAATTTCATGCCCTGAACCACAGTGGGATTGTAGGTAAGGGAGAAAACCTTTTTTCTAAGCAAATGAAGGCCCAAAGAGTTAATTTCTTCTTGTCTCATGCACTTTTGAAGCTCCTGAGATGAACAAGCCCTTCTAAAACTGTTGCCCTGGTGATTTTCCAAGCCTTTGGAAATGGCATCCCTGGGTTTGAAGTCCCTTGGCCATTTGCTGCCATTTTTCTCCTGACGAACTCGGAAAGTTTTGCTCTAGTGATGGAAATAAATAAGAATGTCCAAGAGAAAGGGAAAAAAACCAAACAACAAAAAAAAAAGAAAGCAGGTTTGGGGGAGGGAAGAAAGGTCTGAGAGAGGAATATTTCCAGAGGCAGCAAGTCATGGGAAAAATCCGTTGTTTGACTGGAAAACAGATTTTTAACCATGTGAGACATGGCAGAGGAGGAAGGTTTCTTCAGCTTGGCCAACCGAAGGCAGATTTAGTCGTGGGGGTGTGTGAGTGGGGTTGGTTTATTTTAGCTTTCGTTAATCAGCTCACATAACCACAGCTGATCCAGTTACTCCCCACATTTGCATCCGGAGGAACCTCTCCGACGTCTCCCACGGTGTTTTCATCCATCCCTCCATCCCTCTTTCTTCTCTCTGCTGCTTCCAACCCAGCACCCCAGTTTTCAAACTCTTTCATCAGGTTTGTTTTGGGGTGGGGTATTTTTTTTTTAATACCAAAACCAGTCCTTTTGACTGCAATATTTTGTTAATAACATCAGGTCATCTCTAGCCATCAATTTTTAAGTATAACCCAAACCCAGGTCAAGAGGGAACTTTGTTTAAACCCAGCAAATGTACCATTTTCCTACCAAGAGGACTATTTCATAGAAGCATGAGTCATTTCTCTTTCCTGTTGACATGTTTTATTTTGTTGAATTTACGCCTGACAAATTTAGGAGGCAAAGAATGAGCCTGAACATCTCGGAAGGGCGGCGATTTTTCATGAAGGGCTGTTGTGAGAGGGAGGCATTTAAGGCAGAATAAATCTCTCTTTGCACCAAGAAGCACATGGGAGGGGAGGGTGGTGGTGGGGGGAGATAACCCACCCCATAAGGTGGTAAATTGTGAAATTGTTTTTTAAAAAGCTCTCAAAAGTCCCCAAGCTCCGGCTGTTGTTTAGGAAATCAGGGGTTTTTTGGCAGCTGGGCAAGAAGAAAAGGGGGAGAACAACAACAACAACAAAAAAAGTCAAGTGAAATCTTCCCACCGAGAAATAATTTATCCAAGATTTCATCTGCAGGCACATCCAAAAGCAATTACAGGAGCCTCATTACCAGCATTTATTGAACCACCCCCCCTCTAGCTAGAGGAAAAGCAAAATACATAACTAAAATGTGAGGAAAAAAACCTCTTATAAAAATAGTTAAAGGTCCATGAAGGCTGCTGGACGATGGAAAGGAAAACCAACAAAGAAACCACCCTGGAAAGCAGATGAAATCCTTGTGAGATGCCTCAGAGGGAAGGGAAAACCAACAGGGTCAAGCTCAGTTGTACATCCGGGAGGTCCTGGCTGGGTTCAGATGATTTCAGACCTCCTCCTCCTCGTAGTGAGCAGGGTGAAGACTCAGTTCTGCTTGTGCAGTGCTTAGCTCCTCAGTTCATAGACAAGAGAGCAAAATTATCCTGGAAATATAGTATAAAACCTGGGTAATACAGGAGGAAAATATTCTAGTGACTGGATAAAGGGTGCTATGGTAGGTCCAGTATATCCCTGTCCCCTTTCTCTGCCCATGGACAGGAGAATATCAAGAGCAGCCAAGGTCCACATTCACATGTCATACACACTGGGGTGGATTGAAGGATGGACGGACAGACAGGCAGCCCTAAGTGGACCTTCCTTCTCTTTTCATTTCCATTGGGAATTTTCTTTGGAGACTCTTGGGTCTGTAAAGAGCACCCAAGAGTTAAAAAATCCAACAGTTTTGCATGGAAGAGGAATTTGCTATTTAAAAAGAAAGAACATATATGCCAAAGACATCATCTGGGGCTAAAACCCCTGTGTGTGATGATCCAGCTCACTGGATGCAAACATTCCTTTCCATGTTGAGTATCACCTCGTCACTGGTGCCTGTGATGCAGTTTCTTTGGAGGGCATCTTCACAAGGGCTTCAGCATCATTTGGGCTGTGAAATCAGCCCTCTGGTCCTGCTTCCCATCTTCTATGCTCTCTCAGTGACCTTCTTTCTGGTGATCCTGGGAACAACAGGTCTCCAGAGATGGCCACCTGTGAAGCTTTCCAGAAGCAGCAGAATTCCTTGCCCCACATGTCCTGTTGTTGGATAGAGAGGTGTATTCCCTGCGTGTCTCCCCCAGCAGCTCCTTCCCAATTCCTGTTTCCAACACACCCACGCATCAAGAAGGAAAGTGGGGCTTTCCCGGAGAGATCAAAGTTCCCCAACACCTTTGAAGTCATTCTTATAACGGATATATTGTTGTTTGCACAACAAACCTCCTGGTCTTGAGCTCATTTGGTCTCCTCACAGGAACACTGTCCTTCTCTGAGTCCTTTCCTCATGACTTTAAGCATAAATCAAGCCATCTCTCCTCAAAATCCATCTTGCCCCAGGATACCTGGCATTTGAGGTGTCTGCCAGTGGTTTCTGGAGATTGCAACCTGAACTGGAGTTTCACATATCTGGGAGAAGAAGTAACATCTCATTTTTCATTGAGAGAGCCCCAGGTTAGTGTAGATGATGCGCTTGAACAGTGCTGGGGGGGCATTGAGAGAAGAAGAGAAAGGCCAGAAATGCAGTGGGAACACGAAGACATGGGCAGTGGGTGGGATGCATCCATCTCCAGTGGACACACAACCATTGGAGCCTTGATTTGTAGAGCAGATGTACCCAGGCATCACCTCATCGCCCCAAAAATAAATTCCCCTGAAGATTTAGAGGTAACTCGGTGTCACAGAGGGGACAAACTCAACTTGGTTTCCCACCAGCCTTGAACCCAGACAGACACCAACCCCACCAGGACAGAGTCACATCTGGCTTAGAAGGGATGTTATCCAAGTTGTGATGTTACAAAAATACCTGTCAGCCAGGAGAGAAAGCAAATCATTATGTGGGAATGGAAGAAGAGAGATGATAGAGATGGTGTGTGCTTTTTTCTCCCCATTTTCTTTAAAAAAGTCCAAATTTTCTCCTGTTTTTCATTTAAAAGGAAATGGGGGAACAGGAGGGAGGAAAAAAGGGGCAATTGGGGCAAAAAAAAAAGGGGGAAATTGGAGGGAAAAAAAGGGGGGGGTGGTTGCTTGGGAGGAAGAAAGGGGGAAATTGGGGGAAAAAAGGGGGAATTGGAGAAAAAAAAAAAAAAAGGGGGACTTGGGACTGTACAAACCCCGCACGGGGTGGGATGGAGATTCCTCAGCCCGACGCGCAGTTGCCTGCCTGGGAGAGGAGCCGGTGCGCGCCCGCGCATCTCCGCCGACGCGCTATTTCCGCAGTCGGGGAAACAGAAATGTGCGGCGCCCTGTGCCCTGTGTTTCCTTCCCCCCTCTTAAAAAAGGAGGGGGGTTATTTGTTGTTTGGGAGGGGGTTGTGGGAGGGGGGAACCCAACAACCAAGGATGCTCTGCGGAGGGAGGTGCTCGGCGCTGCAGGTGCCGCGGGGCAGCTTCCCACCCCC
Organism: Gallinula chloropus; assembly: GCF_964237585.1. Lineage (NCBI taxonomy): Eukaryota > Metazoa > Chordata > Aves > Gruiformes > Rallidae > Gallinula > Gallinula chloropus. The sequence continues at coordinate 1,569,768 of NC_140116.1, forward strand.
CCACACCCACCCCTCCCCACCACCAAACCCCTCCCCGTCTCCCCCCGACCGGCTGAGCCTGGAAGAGCTCATCGCATTAGTCATAGGTCACCGGGAAGGCTCCGAGTTAAGACATGCACAAATCATCATGGAAATCTCTCCCCATTCCCACGGGAGCAAACTGGCACCGACCCACCCGCGCAGGGCTGCTTTCCTGGCTTCTGATTCTTATTATTCCCATTATCTTCTCTCTTTTTTTCCCCTTTTCCTCTTAAAAAAACCTAAGACAACCCATAATACACCCCCCTCTCCAAAACAGCCCGTCGGGGCGGGTGGGTGGGGGTTTAAAAAGACCCCCCCCCGTGAAAAGCAAGACCCAAACACTTCGAGGGAAAAGAAAATAAAGCCCCAAGAAACGATTTCCCTCCCTAAATAAATGATTCCCAGTTCAAAGACGGGCGCTGAGGTTTCGCCGCTGATAATGATCAGATTCGGCTTTAATTAATTATTTTTCTGCTCTCCCGGTGCTTTGCTTTGCTAAAGGAATGGGCATTTACATTGGAAATCCAGGGAAAATAAATAAATATAAATAGACTGAGCAGCAGGGCGCGTGTTCATCCCACAGTAGGTGTTTGCCAAGGTTGGAGCTTCAGTTGAAATTCCTGAAGGAAGAATATATATGAGTATGTCCTGGGAAAAGGGGGAAAAAAATGGGGAAATAAAATAAAACCCACAAGGATTTTAATTTAAGAGTTTGTGTAGGTTTTTGTCCTTATGGGAAACCACCAGTTTAAGGCTCGAGGAGCTTCCCAAGACTCCTTTTTTGCTCTTTTTAAAGGTTTCTTCTCTTTTTTTAGTGCTTTTCCCCATCAATACTTGAGCCTTGTCCATCAGGTGGCTCAGCTGTGAGTTACAAAGGTGGCTTTTGGAAAGGAAAAAGGGAGAAATCTGATTTTAAAAATATCTGTATTTTAAAGCTTGTTCACTCTTTTAACTTTATCCCCAAGAAATTATTTATAACAGGTTTGTGGTTATTTCTTTTAAACATAAAACCTGCAAAAAACGACTTTCCCAGAGCACTGGGTGAAAATTCCACAGAGGATGCTGTGTGTCAGACATTGGAGGGTGATGGCTTCCCATTTTTGCCTAATTTCACCGATTTTTGTGCAATTCCTGAGCACAAAGTGGTGTCAAACTCTGGTACCAGGGTGAGGATTTTTCCGGAGCATCAATTCCCCATGATATTCCCTATTGTGTCCTGCAGCTCAGAAAAATAATGAACTGGGATTAATACTACTACTAATAATAAGGGGAGGGAAGGGAAGGGAAGGGAAGGGAAGGGAAGGGAAGGGAAGGGAAGGGAAGGGAAGGGAAGGGAAGGGAAGGGAAGGGAAGGGAAGGGAAGGGAAGGGAAGGGAAGGGAAGGGAAGGGAAGGGAAGGGAAGGGAAGGGAAGGGAAGGGAAGGGAAGGGAAGGGAAGGGAAGGGAAGGGAAGGGAAGGGAAGGGAAGGGAAAAAGAAAAGGAAAAGGGAAAAAGAAAAGGAAAAGGGAAAATGAAAAGGGAAAGGAAAGGGAAAGGAATGAAGAAAAGAGAAAAGAAATGAGAAGAACTTAAAAAAATCTTATTAAACTAATAAATCAGATTAAAAATTGGAAGGAAAAATCTTAGGAGGGGTAGAGGCACAGGGAAGTGACCAGAGTGGTCCCACTGGTCTCCCCAGTTTGGGGAGATGCTGTGAGTGAAGATATGGAGAAATGGAGTAGAGGATTTGGGGGAATGCAAAAGGTCAGGGAACATGGACAGAATAGGCCTTTGCTGGGAAAAGAGATCTTTGCTGGGGAAAATAAAACCCCCAAAATGGGGGGGGGGGGGGGGGGGGGGGGAAGAATCCCAAACCAACAACAGTGGAAAAAAAGGGGAATAAAATGGAGTGGGGAAGGTGCATGGTGATGCCCCCTGTGACTCATCACCTCTGGTCAGGTGGGGGTGGATTTTTGTCGGGTTTAAACCCAAACACTTTATTTTTATTTATTGTTTTTGATGGGGGAAACAGCCTGATTTCTTGCTCAAGTCACCCAGGGCTGCCCAGCCCAGTGTAATTCTTCCCTGCCAGTCACTGGGTTTGTTTCTTTGGGCATTTCAGCAGCTGGGTTTCAGTGTCAGATTAAAAGCATCGCCCAGAGCAGCTTTTCCATTAATTAAAGTGCAAAATCTATGCCAGACATCCAAGAGCATCCAAGGCTCCCCCTCCCCTCTGTACCCCAAGTCCATTAGCACACTATAATGCTCAATTAATGTTCATCATGCTTAATTAGAGCTGGGAAGATCTGTTTTGACTCCCCCAAATCCTGGGGTTCGCCCCCATGACACCTCTCAGCTTGTAGCTCCCCTAAACCCCAAGGCAAGGAGGGTCCCCAAGCTGACTGTACCCCCCCACCACCAGTGGGGAAATGACCTGGGTGATGCTGAGTCCCAGGAGGGGCAGGATCCAGCTCAAAGATACACCAAGGTTGGGCCAAAACCCCAAAAGCCTCCTGGCTTCTCCTTTCCCCAGCCTGACCCATCCCATTGCAGACACATCCGGGTGATTATCTCATCATGTGTCTCCCCAGACCACGTGTGTTTATGCACATGTGTGTTTGCATATGTAAATTTACATGCCTGCATATGTATGGGCTTATGTTTGTGTGTGGATGTGCTGTGGGAGTGTATGAGCTTGTGTAGGGCTATGGATGGAAGGATGGATGGATGGATGGATGGATGGATGGATGGATGGATGGATGGATGGATGGATGGATGGATGGATGGAAGGAGGGAGGAATGGATGGATGGATGGATGGATGGATGGATGGATGGATGGATGGATGGATGGATGGATGGATGGAGCTCCATGTCATGGCTCGGCACCAGGAAGGAGTGGAGTGTGTCTTAGTTACTGCTCCAACCCAATCTGTCCCCTTGGACAAGAGATAAAGGTCTGCTGTCCCTGGAGGGGACACCTTCCTGGTGTCAGCTGGGATTTCATCCAGGGTGAAGACAGAAGGAGAGAGAGGAAGTGCATTTCTCAAGGGAAACACGCTGAGCAGCTGGAGCAGATTTTTTTGGGCTGATGTCTCCACTCTGGTGTCCCAGAGAAAATGGACCAACCCAATGCAACAAGCAGAAATCACCACTCAAGGCTGACATGAGGAGGTGGCCAAGGGGTCAACAACAAGGAGGGATCTGGGAGGGTCTCTGCATCCCAGCAGTCCTGGATTAGTCATGATGGACCAATACCCCTAATACCACAAAGCTGAGGGGAGGGCAGAACACACATCCCCCTGGCACGGAAGACACCAGATGTGGCCAGGACCTGGCTACCAGCAGCTTCTATTGTTTTTGGGAGGGTGGAGATGTCCTCATTGTTCTCTCTGGGGACAGGAGGGGACCTCAGTTGCTCTGACCCATGGTGGCTGCCGGTGCTTCTCCATTGTCTGGGGACCACAAGCAACTCCCTGTTGTCTCTCATAGGGGATAGTGTGGACAGCTTCATTGTCCCAAGGGGACTGGGTGGGATGCCAAGAATTGAGCAAATTTGTGCCTAAAATGGACAAAGAGGACCATCTGTCCCAGATTTGGGGCTGGGGCAGGAAGAGAAGAGAGAGAAGAGCTCTCTCTGGGGACTGTTAACTCTGAAGCCTACAGCTCACCCCTGAGGGTGGGAGAAACCCAAGGAGACAGGGCAGGGGGAGGTTCCATCAACAACAGACCTCGGGGCTGCAGTTCAAACTCATCTCCATCCAGGCAAAGACCAAAAATGTGGGAGCTGAGAGAGGTTTCCAGGAGCAGGCTACGATTCCTGGAGGCACAAGCTGCCCAAGGTGGGGACTCAGACTCTCATGGTTCTGAGTTCTCAGGGTGTGGGATAGGCTGAGCACAGGCACCCTGGGGTGAAACTCTCCTCTCAGCTCCATAACAACCCTTCTGCAGCCCCAGGACTTGCTGGTTTGTTCTGCAGATCCCTGGACATAATTTGGCTCAAAGTGGGCAAAATGTGTCACTAGGAAAGGGAGGAGAGGGGAGGGAAGAACATGGAATGCCAAAAGCAGCCACCGTTGTGAAGAGAGAACAGTTGCAATTATCTGAAGCTGGAATTTTGCCAGTAAAAATGTTCCTCTTGTTTCTCTTGGCTTCACTTGATCTCAATTGCCTTAAAAAAAAAGGAGAGAGAGAGATTAAAATCACAATTTCCTTTCCTTTCCCTTTCCTTTCCCTCCCTTTTTCTCCTTTCCCTCCCTTTCCCCCTCTCTCCTTCTTTCCCTCTCCAAGGAGACCCCAATGCACCACAGAACTTGCAAGGAGATAATGATGTTTTTCACCCTCAGCGACCTCTGCCCGCCCCAAAAGGCACCTCAGAATTCCTAAATTCACCTAAAAAGCCAAGGTGAGTATCCCCCAAAGTCACAGCCCTGCTCCAGCTAATCCAGATCAGCCAATTAAACCCTTAATTAAATTCCCCCAGCCATTTATCCATTTATCCATGTAAATATACATGTAGATATACATAGCCACAGGCATAGCCATAAATATATATATTTATATATGCATCTGTGTAGGCATAGATCCTTTTATCTTGAAATCTCTGGCTGTATATATAGGAGCAGGAAAAGAGGAACAAATCATCTTTAAATTGCTTAACTTCCCCTTCATGGAAATTATCCCTGCCACGGAGTGAAGAGCGATCAGGGTGACTCTAGTGTCTGTTCACCTGCCTGGGAGATGCAGAATTTGAGTCCTTTTGGAAGGTGTTTGTATGACAAGGGGTATTTTGGGGGAGGTGAATAACCTCTCCTGAGCCAGTATCTGAGGTCTCTGCCCATCTCAGGGGGTCCAGGAGGCAGAGTCCTCCTCCTAAGAGCATCCTCCACCCCTCCACGGAGGGGGGCGAAGGGATAAAACCCGAGTCACCAACCTCAACCTTAGTCCATGATTTTTATTTTCTATTTATTTTGCCGGGGAGAAACGGCAGATTTGCAGATTTTAACCCCTTCAAGCCAGGAATTCCCCTTTGCCATGGGGAAAGGGATGGCTGCAAAACTCCCCGACCGGCGGCCACTGTGGGGTATCCATGTCAAGGCAAAAAAAAACCCCCAAAACCAGACAAAAAGAGCTTTTTTAGTACATCACTGTTTGATTTGGGACCCCTCCGGTCTGCGGGAAGCTCTTGCCAGCGCGAAATGCGGCTTTGTTGGGCTAAAACCCATTTACCCCGCAGTTTTCTTCCCTTAATCCCGTCCGGTTGTAAAAATTAATTCAGGCTAAAAAATAATCCGTGTATTTAGACTCCTCAATTTGAATTTATTACATAAACCGGGGCCTTTAATCTTATTTTGGCTTTATTATTATTATCATTAACCATCCAGTTTGCAGTCAAATCGCCCGGCTCTCAAAAAACTCCGATTTCTTGTTGGTTTTTATTGAAAACCTCAAAATCCTCCCCAAATTTCGGTGCTTTTCTCGGGTGCTTGGCACATCCCTGCAGCTTTTCCAGCATTGCATGAACAAAAAAACCCCTCTTTGCAACAAGGAGCAAAGCCAGGAGTTTGGAATAACCTTAAAGCATGGCTGGAAAAAATAAGGGAGAAATATTTTAGGGGGATTTGGATGGGGGGAAAAATAAGGAAGAAAAAAATAATAGTTGAAATATTATTTGGAGATGAGAAAATTGCTAGAGGCCGGTAACCGGTGATGATGGATTTGGCAGCCAGTGATGCCAACGGGGATGCTGCAAGAGCAATTCCATGGAGAATAAATCCCGATGCCCAAAAGCAGCTCGGAAAAATCCCAATTTTCATCAAAAATCCCCACAGGATGCAGAGGGGACCCGGGGGGGATTTTTACCTACCACGGTCCCCAGTTTTCGGGCAAGCCGGGAAAGGAGCTGGTTTTTATGGAGCTTCACGAAATACCAGGAGAAATGTTTCTTGTCCAGTTAAAAAAATATTAAATAAATAGGGGAAAAAATTTCTATTTTCCCGGTAGTTTTTCTCTCCAGCTTCTCAAGGGGAGGAAGAAAGAGAAGGGGGAATTAAATTAAGGAAGATGCCAGAGCTGCAGCGGGGGTGACACCCAGGGAAATATCACTTTCTTCCACCAAATTTATGCGCATTTTTAAATTTGAAGACTCGAGAACGGGTTCTCTCTCTCCTTTTTGTTTGGTTTAGATAGCGAATCTATTGATCTGCTTAGATAAAATATGGTTTATAGCCAGGAACTTTCCAAAAGTCCATCGTTTTACCCTCAGAGCTTCAGGTGCCTTTACCAGAAGTCAGGAGAAGACGAATGAAGAGGAGAGATGGGGGGAGATGGGTCCCCAAAAGGAATTTTACGGGGATTTTGGGGGTTTTGGTGGTGTTCCCGTAGAGAGCTCTAGGAGGTCTCCAACTGCCAAGGTGCATTTACATATAATAATGGGATATTACGTAAGGTTAATATGGCGTAATCAGTGCAGAAGCCACCGAACCACTTTCTTTCCCATCGCCAACACACTCCCAAGAGCTGCCTGAAGTTCCCACTTCCCGTTCCCTGTAGTCGTGTTGAAATATCAATTAATTTCCTCCATTTCCTCTCTCCGTATTTCTCACCTGATGAATTTTTTGGAGCCATTTAGCTCCAGAATTAAATCCTTGATAGCGGGTCGGGGGTGCTTTGGCTCTCCACATGATCTGCAAGTAAAAACAAGGGGATGAATGCAATCCTAAGGAGTTGAGGAGCCCAAATGTCCCCGTGCAAATCACCAGGCATTACTTCAAGGACATAATTATACCGTCCTCATTAGAAAGACTCAACCCGACATCGGACTTCCAAAGCGAGCTGTGGGAAGACGAAATACAAAGCTTGGACCCGGTTATCTGCGATTATTTTTACAGGAAAATTGGATTAATAACATTGGGGGATGGTGGTGTTTGTTTTGGCTTTTGGAATAAGGAATAAAAACTAATTAATGGGAAAATAAATAATACTGAAGTATCTCCGAGGGCTTCAGCATCCCTCCGAGGCAGAGCTGGAAACTGGTTTATTTTCGGGATAGACACAAAGAAACAGACACAACCGCGGTAGGAAAGAGGTACTGGGGGAAAGATTTTAAAGGAGTGTCTTTTATATATGTATATATGGTATATAATCTGTACAGGATGCACAATAATTGGAGAGATAGAGGGCTGCATGGATAGGAAGATGGATGGATGGATGGATGGATGGATGGATGGATGGATGGATGGATGGATGGATGGACGGACGGACGGATGTGTTGCACAAATTGTGCTTGGCCCACTGTGGCCAAGCTCTCTAAATAAATTAATTATGATTTTTACACGGACTTGGAGCTAATTTGGAGAGAAGCAAACCTCCCAAATGCCCTGCAGCTTTGTGGGGGGAAAGAGAGGTGCAAGGAAACTCCCCCCCACCGAGCTTTTTGTCCCTGAGGGAATGAGAGGTGGCATCCACAGCCCCACATCCCCCCCTCCCCGAGATCTGGGGGGAACCCTCATCTGAGCCAATCCCTGAGTGTCTGCGGGGGTCATCGCGGTCCCACTCGAGTCTGGCAACCCCAAGGCAGAAAGAACTGGGTGGCGGGGGTGGGGAACGGAGAGGACTCCGACCAGCATCACCCCACCACCACCCTCACCCTTGCCGAAATTCGGCTGAATCGGGCAAACGGGGCTTACACATAAACACCAAACCCTTTACACCCCCAAAATAACTGTAACAGAGGAAAAAGAACATATTTTCACTCCTTTTACGCCCTCAGATCCGTGTGTTTGTCCCTCCCACCCCGCAGAACAGGATGAATCCTCACCCCAACACACACCAAGGAGGAAAATCCCGACACAACTCCTAGAAAGGAATTTTATCCTTTTAAAGACTGAGTTCTGCAGCACCCGAAGGTCACCAGGAGAAAACTTTTAACCACTGAATTTTTTTCCCAGCTCGGCAGACACAAACCCACCCCCAGACACCCCCTCCCACCCTATTCCCCCGCCTTTCCCTGCTCATTTGCAGCCGCTCCGAGGAAGACTCCGCTGTACACGCTCTCCGTTTAATGCCGAAAAGCCTCAGCCTGGCAACACAAAAGCCGGTTTTTTTAAGGTTGGGGAGGTTTTTTAGTCCTGGCAAAGGCAAATCCTGAAGGAGGGAAAAGAAAAAACCCCACGAACAATTGTGGAGGGGGATTTTCTACGTGTTTGAGGAGGGAAAATGCACATAGGGAGCTGTGCGGGTCACTCGTGGCATGCCGGAGCCTGAGGAAGCCTTGGAAGACAGGGAGGAAAACTACTTTTCTCCCTCCTTTTTAGTTTTTCTTTGCCAATAACGGAGCAGAATCCCTCTTCACCTCTTTTTAACCGAGTGTTGGGTGAAAATCCATTTTGCTGGTGCTTTGGATGCGCTGGGAGAAGGGAGAAAAGGGGTGAAAAAGCAACAGCCCTGCCAGGGTTTGGGGGTTTCTCAGCTCATCACTAACCCCAAAATCCATATTTGGGGGTTAACCTCGTGAAAGAAGAATTTAACCAGGTTCTTGGGATTTAGGAGAGACTCTCAGTATTAGAAAGAGATCCGTGTTTTACTCGCTGTGGAGGATGAGACATACCTGAGGTGGAAGCACAGTCCTACTCCTGGGTGCAAATCCAGGTTATTCCCATCCAGGCAGATAAAGATCCTGCAAAAAAAAGCAAAACGTCCCATCCTACGCACAACCCTCACGCGGGTTTTTTTTTGGGGGGGGGAAACACGGCGATTTCAGCCTCTTCCTGCCAATGTATCACTTGATTTCCCTAAGCATTGCCTCTCCTTTCAAAATTCAGCCCAGCAAACCACACGTTTTGGATCAGGCTGGGATGTCTCCATTCACCAAAACCGGTTTTATCATTATTGATATTATTATTTTTATTTTTTCCCGTTTTCTTGCTGCTTTGCTTATTGCACACATATTTTTTCCGAGCTGATGCCTAATAAATCCCAGGTTTTCCGTACTGAGTTACACTTCTCCCATCACGATGCTGCTTGGAAATGGAGATTGCAGCGCTCGGTGTGAGCGTGTGGGCACCGGTCGCGTCTATTTAGCATTTATATTCCTCTATTTATCACACGCTAAACCCCAGATTGACAAACACAGTTCATTTAAGTTCACTTCCCACCTCTGGAAGTGAAACTCTGCAGTGTTTTCCTTTTGAAAATGTGAATAAAGTTGGCAGAGACCTCTCCCACCCTCCCCTCTCAATCCCTCCGAGCAGCTCCAAGGGATTAAATATTTGGACATCAAGTGGACCAAGAAGTAAATAAATTTGGGTGGGACAAGGGGAGGAACAGCTCTGAACACACAGCTCTCCTATAATTGATCCGGAGGAATATTTGGCAAAAGAAAGAAGGTTTCTTACATTGGCCTGGTGTTTATCTTCATCCTTCCAAAAACGCAGCTTGAGTTAATTCGGTACCAGGAGATGGGGGAAGAAAATAACCCCGGATCGTTGCAATCCCACGGCCAAAGAAAAAAAAAAAAAACAACACCCCAAACCCAAACCAAACAAAGCCCCTCTGGATTCTCGAGCATTTGCAAACAAAGAAATCAAATTACATTTTTTGAAAGGGGGAAATAAATCCCCATCCGAGGGCAAAGGGCTCTAAAGCACCTGAGCATCCCCAGCTCTTCTCCCTCTTTCTCTCCCCGAGAATATGAAGGCAAAAATGATGGGAAGCGATAATTACCCTCTCCAGATCCCACTTTGTTGACACCAGCCAGACCAAATGGCCCCCTTTTCTTTTGTCAGTGCTTCAGGCGACCTCCTGTTTTAACTTGGAATTGAACTTGGACTTCCGACCAGACAGGGGCCCTAAATTGAGGCAGATATTTTATTTGTCTGTCTCTGAATTGCTGAGGCAAAAAGCACCTACTGCATCGGGCCAGCGTGGAAATATTATTATTAATAATAATAATAATCGGTGAAGAATTGCCAAGAGCTGGGACATTCTGCAGTGACTGAAAAAAAAATCCCCAAACAACAAAACCATACGAAAGAAACACCAAAAAAACATTTTTTGCCTCAAAAACGTGTTGTCGATGTGGAAGAGGCGTGGAGGAGAGATGGGAGGGATAAAAGGGGCTGCGGGATTTTGGGAGCACACCCCCACACCCCCGACAAGCTGCCGCGTTGTTCCCCCCGAGGGTGACGGGTCAGATGAGCGGGACCAAGAGATCTTTACCATTTTTTTTTGCTCCTCGATGGGATTTTTTGGGGGTGGGAAGAGCAAAAACACGGTAATGAAGCCCCGGGGTTGGAGAAGGGGAGGTTTGCTTTTGCAAATCTACCTCTGGCCCTGCCTTGGGGGGGAAGATGAGGGATATATATATATATATTTAATATAGATGTATTTATTTCCCCTTTCTGGGTAGCAAAATTACGGAAAAACCAAAGAAAAACACACAAAGAACATCCTCAAGTTTTAGCGAGCGTCCCCTCCAAGCTGGAGGAGGGGGTGTGCTAATGGGGGGTGCTGGGAGCAGGTTGAGCTGGAAGCTATATATATATAAAAAAAATGAAAATAATAAATAAATAAATGCTGGGAAGGAAGAAAGAAGGGTGGGGGAAAGCCTCAGGGTGAATCCCCTCCAAACAGGTTGCAGGAATCCGACAGGTTGGGAAGGAGAAAAGCCGGATCGTCTCGGGTCAGGCTCAATTCTGGTGTCTGACACCACCAGAGACGGTCTGATCCAGCCCGGGGAGGGGGACGGGAGGTGGGGGCTGGTGGGTGATGGTGAGAGAGTAACCTGATATTGTGTTTCCGTCTTTCCTCCTCTCCCTTTAAAAGCATTTAAAGATTAAGTGTTGGTGTGTGTGTGTGTGTCTATTTCCTATTTATTTTTAATTTTCTTTATATATTCCCCGTACAAACATCCCCAATAAGAGGAGGGGGTGCGAAGAACTGGTGACAAACCCAACGGCTGGGACAAATGGAAGTCTGATGCAAAACTCCTCCCTCCCCCCTTTTTTTTTGGGAGGTGGGGGGGTGTTTGTGGGTTTTTTCCTTGTCCATTTTTGGGTGCAATGCGTCAGGGCAGAGAAGACTGTCTTTAATTTGATTTTCCCGTGTTATTTCGGGCATTGCTTTTCCAAGAATGCTGCTAAAGCTTGGCCACAGCCTCCTGCCTCCCTGCTTGGATTAATTCAGCATTTATTTAATTCAGGATTTTATTTTATTTTGCTCTTTTTCTCTCTCTCTTTCTCAAAAAAAAAAAAAAAAAAAAAAAGCACGCAAAGTTTGGGAAAAAAAAAAAAAGTCGCTTTGACTTTTATTTATCCAAAGCACATTTTGAACAAAGCCTGGGAAAGCTTTCCTTGGATTCCTCTGCAAGAATATGAGATGTAGTGGAATAGTTGTTGGGGTTTTTTGGGCTGGGTTTTTTTTTTATTATTATTCCTCACTAAATTGGTATTCCAGTGGGAAAATTGTCTGTTGATCTCAGATTTTCTCATACCACGGGCTCTAATTTCCCTGAGGGCTCAAAAGCTAAAATTCCCCTCCTTTATTTCCCCTCCTCCCCCCCAAAAAAAGAAAGAATAAAATAGAAAGGCAATTTTTCTTTCAAATCCAGGTAAGGATTTGTTTTTCCCAGTGTAAGTGAATCGTGTTTTAGAGGCACCGACAGCGGCTGGAGCCGATTTGCCGTCAATAAAACTCATACCTTGGCTATTTTCCTTTGGATAGGAGATGTCTGGAGGTGGGAAGAACCAGAAATACTCTTGGGGTTGTTTTTTTTTTTTCCTCCAGAAAATGGTGTATCGAGGGGTGGGGGTGTGTTTAAATCTTTAGAGCTGCAATTATAGGGGGGGAAAGGGGGAGAAAAAAGGGGGGAAAGGGGGGGAAAAAAGGAAATTAAAAAGGTGAAAGGAAAAACATCCATGTGCTGCGGATTTGTGGTGAATTATTTTCATCCAGCCCCTAACAGAAAGAAAGGATCTGCTTTATTTTCTTTATTCTCATCCACCCCATCTCTTCCAATTCTCTTTTTCCTTTTTTATTCCTTTTTTTTTTTCTCTCCCCTTTCAGCATATGTGGATAATTTTTTAAAAAAGGGATTTTATCACAAAATTCCGCAGCTGGTGAGTTTTCTTTTGGGTGAGATTTCCCTGGCCTGCAGAAGCAGCGCTTGACTTGGAGCCAGGGTAGATGTGCACAAATGTGCTCTCTAGGTGTTTGGCTACGGGGACATCAGTATCTTCAGAGCAAGAGTTATTTTCACACGTTTGGGGCCGAAATCCCTCTTTTTGAGAGTTTGCCTTGAATACCTACAAGTCAAATTAGCTTCTTACTTTTGCTTTTAGGGTTTTTTTTTTTAAAGCAATATCTTGGAAAGCTCAAGATAAGCGGCTGCAAACCCGCGTTCACCTGCAAATCTCTGCGCCGCTCTAAATTCCACTGGGTTATATATATTTTAAAGGGGAGGGTGGCAATAAAGAAAATGGCTAATTTAAAGGAGAGAGGGCAAAAAACTGCCTTCAAAGCCAGCAGCTATAACGTTGGAGATAAGGTAAAGAGAAACAACTTGCAGTTTTGCAGAGAGGAACAGAGCTGGGCATCACAAGGAGAAAAAGAGAGAGTTATTTATTTATTTGCTTGTATTTTCTTTTCCTCCCCATGGATTCGGAATTGAATCGGTTTATCTCTTCCTTTCCAGAGCTGGAATAAAAAAATAAAATAATAAATACACCGAATTTCTCCCAGGCTCTGTCTTCAAGGAGGCAGGGAAAGGGAACCAGGGAAATCCATACTTGTCTTCAGAGGAGGAGAATTCAGCTGCTTTCTTCTCGGAGCCCGCTGGTAGACAGAGAGAGAACCTCTCCCTGCAGAAATATCCATATAAAGCCTTTTTTTCTGGAGCAATCTGCAAGCCTAAAGCCGGAATGAGGGTGAAAAAGATGAATTTATAAGTCAATATTAATTGATATTGGTCAATTTCCCTCTGATTTCCCTAATTTAAAATATATATATGTTAATAATCCTTAAAATGTGATGCTGCGGGGATGGGGATTGAACGATGAGGACCCTTCCAACCTTCCTGCACAAGAAGAGGAATATTATACTTTAAAAAAGAGCTTGGGAGGAGGTGAAAAAAATGCTATAAACCAACTCCGAACCAAACGAACGCGTCTCACATCTGCTCTTGTTTCTAATTGCTCCTTTCCCCTCTTCCTATTTTTTCTTTATGGGTACCACTCTCCTAAGCGGTTCCACATTTTGGTAAGTGTAAACATCCCTGGGTTGGTTTGGGTTCATTAACCCACTCGCCATCGCGGGGAGAACCGCCCTCGAAAGCTGAGGGGTGGGGGTGGGGGTGTAAAAAAGGAGCATTTTTGCTATGAAACCCCAAGTTTCGGAGCTGAGGGTTGTTCTGTACATCGACCCTCCTCCCTTCCCAGCCATCGACCCTTCCCCAGGAAACCACCCGCTTAAACGTGATCTTTCTCCTCCGTTACCTCGATAAAAGGACCTTTCTCTCCTTTTTATTCCCCTCTATTTTTTTAATCCCTTATCTTTTTCTCTCTTTTCACTTCTCCTCTTCTTTTCCCCTCTCTTCCCCTTTGTTCTCCCCTAATCTTCACACCCGCGCTAACCCACCAAACTACCAAATCCCTCCTTTCCTCCACCCTCTCTTTCCTCAGGACACCCAATTCAAACCCCCTTCCCCAAAATAACCCTATTTACTCTTGTTTTCTTTCCATTTCTCGTGGTATCCACCTTCCTCAGGTCTCCTACCTCAACTCCCGAGATCCTGGACACCGAGCCCTGCCCGCTGCCCGCTCCGCGCTGCGCATCCCCCGTTCCGCCTCTATCACCCTTACCATAAATCTTTACATTTTTAACATTAAACCCCCTTCCCACGCCGCGCAGAGAGGACACACGCTACAAAACCTTAACTGCTTCATAAAAATTAAAGGCGCAAAAATAGAAAAGAAAATCGAATGAAAATAGGAAGCTGCTGGGGGAGGAAAGGGGGTGGGGGTTCGTTCAGCTCCCCCCGACGTGGCGGACACCCGGCTTTAATTTACGTGTCTTGCTCGGCTTCTTCCATCATCCCTCCGAGCCATGTGGTTCCTGGGATGGGGAGGGATGCTGCTCCTGGGTGATTTCCGCGTGGACTCAGAGTACTTTGAGGAACTCAGAGGATCGCTTTTATTTATTTAGGTCTTTTAATTTTATTTTATTTAAAATGACATTTTATTTCATTTTTTCTTTTATTTCCCTTTTTCTTTCCCTTTTACTTTTCCTTTTTTCTTTCTCTTTTTCTTTTTCTTCTCCCTTTTCTTCTCCTTTTTATTCTCCTTTCTTTACCCTTTTTATTTTCCTTTGTCTTTCCCCTTCCTTTTTCTTTTTTCTTTTCCTTTTCCTTTCTTTTTTTGTCCTCTTTTCTCTCCTCTCTCCTCTCTTTCTTCTGCCCATCGCAGCCTTTTTCAGTCCCACTCCCAAAACCTGCTCCGAGCCCTCGGGAGGTGCCGCATCCCCACAAAATCCATCCCCGACGCTCCCAGGGCTCCTTCGCCTTGAACTTGGACTTCGACGGCTCTTTAGGACGCCGAAAATCCCTCCTCGGCAGCTCGGAGCGGGGCAGGTGAACTCAGACGTCGCCTTCGGCCCTTTACGGGCTCCCTTTGAGGGGGTGAGGGGTGTCCCTGCCTTCAGGATTTGGAGGATTTTCGGGTTTTTTTGCCATTTTCCAGTCTCTTTTAATTTTTTTCCCCCTTTTTCTTTCTGCTATTGGAAAAAAATGGGCGAGGATGAGCTGGGAAGAGAAACGCCGGGCTGGGGAAGGGCAACACCCCCAAAACCAGCAGGGTTTTAGGATTCAAGGGGTGACACACTGCTTGGAGGGGTGTCCTGTATGGGGGCGAACCCCACGGGGGGAGCGACAGGGACAAGCGGGGACCATCTAGAGGTTCCCTCGGAGGATCCCTCTTCCCACAACACCCCCCAGGAAAATTTGGGGGGAAATACAGAGGAAACAACCCCACTTCTCCCAGCCCAAGGCACTACCTTCCTTTACAAATATCCGTTTCCCCTCACTTTTCTCTCTTTTCCTGTGGTTTTTGGGTGCTGGAGACCTTTGAACCTCCTCCCCCTCTTAGGATCTCCTGGCTCGGGGGTTCTCCGAGGGCTGCGACACCCCCTCGATGTGTTCCCCACTCTATCCCTATTCCTCCTCCTACCCCACCACCACCCCCCGCGTCGTCTGTGTCATGTGTGCCCCCTCCCTTTGTTCTTACCTGAAACATTTGTCACCGAACTATTAAATATCAAGCTCAAACGTCCCTCCTGAGTGATGAAAATACAATTATTTTGGAGTCTGGCAGGAAACTGGGGATGGGGGAGCGTTTGGTGGGGGGGGTTTGGAGGGGGAGACACTGGGACGACACAGCACCTTGCGCTGGGAAAACTAGACGGCAGAAAGAAAACATTTGGGGGAGGGGGGCTCAAAGCATCGTGGGGGTGGTCGTCTGAAGTATCGCGGGTGGGTGGTTGTCCTTGTGTGCCCCCCACAGCTTAGAACATCCTTCCCCCGCGCCGAAATAGGGAGGGGTGGGGGGGTGGGGGGAATATCCTTCAAAGGAAAGCAAGCGTGTCCCACGTCCTCCCACGCGTGGGGACGCGGGGGACACGCACACATGACACACACCCGGGCGCTTGGTCCCACCGCAGCCAACACGCGTGGGCGAGGAGCCCCCCACCCCCCCCAGCCCCCCACGCGTGGTTCTTTGTGCCGGCCTTTCCTTCTCCCACCCCCCTCGACGGGGAGGGGGAATCACCCCGCCTTCGATGGGGGGGGGTGAGGTGGATGGGTGGGTGAGGGAAACAGGACAACCAATCAGCTCGGCGGCGGGGTCACGTGGGCGGGGACACGTCGGGGCGGGGGGGGCCCCGGGGGGGCGTGGCCGCGGCGGATTTCTTAATGGAGCGGCGGCGGCGGGGCGGCGGCGCATGCGCGCGCGGCGCCGATATGTTGGGGGGGTCGCGGGGCGGCGGGGCGCGGCGCGGAGCTTCCCCCGACGGCGGCAGCGGCGGCGGCCGAGGAGGAGGAGGAGGAAGAGGAGGAGGAGGTGGAGGAGGCGGAGGAGGCGGCGGCGGCGGGAGCAGCGCGGCATGACATGACGGCACCGCTCGGCCTCCCCCCGCGTTGGCCCGACGGCCTCGCCTGCCGCTGCGAGGACGCCCCGCGGGAGAAGAACCGCATGGAGGGGCTGGGGCACTGCCGGGAGATGATGCCCCACGCGGGACTCGCCGTACCCACCGCCCCGCCGCCGCCTCCGCCGCAGGGAACCGCGTACGCCGAGTTGGCGGCTGCCGAACCCCCTCGGCAGTGCCCGTCGGGGGCGGCTTCCAGCGCGGCGCTGGGCTACGGTTACCCCTTCGGTGGGGGCTACTACGGCTGCAGGTTGTCCCACTCCCACGGAGTCAACTTGCAGCAGAAACCCTGCGCTTATCACCCCGGGGAGAAGTACCCCGAGGCCGGCGGGCCCCTGCCCGGCGAGGAGCTGCCGTCGAGGGCCAAAGAATTCGCCTTTTATCCTGGTTTTCCCAGCTCCTACCAGGCGGTCCCTGGCTATTTGGACGTGTCGGTGGTACCGGGGCTCGGTGGTCACCCGGAACCGAGACACGACGCTTTGCTTCCCATGGAAGGTTACCAACACTGGGCTCTTTCTAATGGCTGGGATGGGCAAGTGTACTGCTCCAAAGAGCAATCGCAGTCTGCACACCTCTGGAAATCACCTTTCCCAGGTAGGCTGCTCCGGGAACCGGCGTGTTCGCCTGCTTCCCAACCGCCAGCTCCCACCGGAGGTGTGGATGTGCGTGTGTGCGGATGAGTGTGCATATATATATATATATACACACACACATATACAGCTAGATACGTGTATGCCTGTATATGTAATTAAAGGGAAAGAAATGGCTCTGGAATGCCTCCCGTGCAAGGCAATGTGTATGAACATGTATGGGAAAGAAGGTGAAGCAATCATTTCTGAATCAAAATACACGCCGTGAGCTTGCTTGGAAAGTAACTTTGCCGTTTAATTCTTCCCTTTCTTCTCTCCTCCCTCTTGTTGCCTCACCTAAAAAGCGTCTCTCGCTGCCTTTCTCTTCATTTTCCTCTCTGCTCGCCACTTCTCGAAAGGCAGAAAGCTTAAAAAGGGGGGGAGAATAAATAAACCCCTTCCTTAGTGGTTGAGTAGAATGAGAAGTGTCGGGGGCTGGGACAGTAAATCATATCACAATTACACACAATTATAGGAATAGGTGTCAAGTGACAAATGAATGTGTTTGGAGGGGAAGGAGGGAGGCAGAGGGTTGGGGGGTGGAGGGGAGGGCGGTGGGGCTTCTCCGCCAGGTCAGGCAGGCATCCTGCCCGACTGACAGTCGGGAAGGCAAAACCTCTCCTTGGAGCATCTTTTAGCCCAGGAAATTTCTCGCACTCTTCCCATCCTGGTCCCACCGGGCCCGGGAGACTCCGTGCCCCGACGGTAACAGGGGGAGGAAGGTGGTGGTAGGTGCTGCCTCCCGGTACCTCTCCCCAGCATTCTTCCAGCCCCCCAGTCCCAGCGTTGGGTGGGGAAGGACGCAGGAGCCTGCGGGGGCCGGGGGAGGGGAGGGCGAGGGGAGAGAAAGGACAATAAATGGGACGGGGGACACACACGCTACAGTATCTTGGATGAAGAGAAAGGAGGGGTCACGTTAGTCTTTGGAGGGGGGAGCATTGGGGGGCACATCGGTTTATGTATTTTCCCTCTTCGGGACAAAGGGGGAGGGAGGAATGGGCTTTCTGGGGAGCGGGGGGCGCGGGGAGGGGGGGACACAAACGCATTGTTGTCTGTATAATGGGTGTCTGCGTTTGGGGGGGGGGGTTGTGTGTGTGTCTTCGCATTCGAGATGTATTTTGGGGAGCTGCCTTCTCCACTGCTTTCTCTCCCCATCTGGTGAAAGAGATTTCCGAACCCCACCATTGGCCTTTGTGGCACCCTCAGCACCAAAATCCCCCTCCCCGTTCCTCTGCTCAAGGAACCGATCGCACCCAAAGCTTCCCCAGGGGCTCCCCAATTAACTCTGTCAGCCATAATTGGGGCTGTGCTGCCTGCGGAGCAGAGCTCGCCTCCATCTTCCTTCTCCAGCCAGCTGGGTTACACCTTTGCGGCGAGGAGCTTCGTCCAGGTCACCCCCACACACACACCCTGGCAGGGGGCTGGGGGCTGCCCGAAAGCTTGGGGGAACCTCTTTGTTTGTGTTCCCCCTGTACAGGGGGTGAAGATGCTCCCCGCATCCCTGCTGAACCCATTCCCAGTAGCCCCTTTGCAAAGCACAGAGCATTCCCCCCTCCTCACCCCAAAAAGAGGGATTGGGGGGGTAGGGGGGCGGCTGGGATTATTCTTGCTGGGTTCTCCCCACCCCACCTGGTCCCCGAGGGGTTTTCTGGGCTGCATCAAGCCGACGGAAGGGGCTGGGATGCGGGGGATGCACTTGTCTCTGCACGGGGGCTCGCTGTTGGGGGGTTGTGGGGTGTGTGTGTGTGTGGGGGGGGGGGGTGTTTATACATCTGCGGGATCCCCCAGATTTACTGCTGGGGACAAAAATAAGCGGGTGGGAGGAAGCTCCAAATATTGCCCCAAATCTATCCATTTGGAAGGTCCCTTTGATTATCCACACACACATATTACTCTGCGGGTTGACTTGATGCTCCTGGTTTATCAGCATGCACAGTGTCGCCAAGAAAAACAGGCTTCCACCACGTGAATTATGAATATTGCGTTACTACTACTATTATTACTACTCCCATTATGTTACTACTACTATTATTCCCCTCGCTGGGTGCATTTTCTTTTCTCCCCCTCTCCCTCCATCTCTTCACTCGCATTCCTCCACTCTTTATCCTCCTTCATCCTCCCCCTTCTTTCTGTCCCCGACGTGCAGAAATCCACACTCCCTCTTCCTTATGTTGTTTTAATTGATTTATTTTTATTTCTTGATTTATTTTTAAATCCAGACGTGGTCCCCTTACAACCCGAAGTCAGCAGCTATCGGAGGGGCCGAAAAAAAAGGGTTCCTTACACCAAAATCCAGCTGAAAGAGTTGGAAAAGGAGTACGCGGCCAGCAAATTCATCACCAAAGAGAAGAGGAGGAGGATTTCGGCCACCACCAACCTGTCCGAGCGCCAAGTGACTATCTGGTTCCAAAACCGGAGGGTCAAGGAGAAGAAAGTGGTGAGCAAATCCAAGACAGCGCATCTCCACGCCACCTGACAGAGGATGACTATGGAGGAGAAAGGGCAAGGAGAAGAAAGCAAGAAGCGTAAATATTTATCTGGTAGTTTGTATGATAACATCATCGGGACTCTGCTGATTTCAAGTCATTATTTAAAAGAAATAATAATAATAATGGGAAGAAAAAAAATAATCTCGACATTCACAAATGCCTGCGCGCATCCCCCTCCCCCCCAAAAAAAACCCCACCGACCGCATCTTTGATTTACCCCCCCTGTCCCGCTCTGACTGTGAAAACCCCGGGTTTGCTCGGAGAAACCCACCGCTGAGGTTAAACTGTGTATATTTTTCAAAGGAAATAATAATAATAAGCTAAGAGTGTAGTTACGTTAAAGGAGAGATGAACTCTGAATGTCGCCCTGTAACGCTGTATAGTCTGACCCCCCCTGCCCCCAACCTCGCCAGTCTTTCATATCTCGGGCCATTTCACCCACCGATGTGTAAATGTATGGAGAACCTATGGCAAAGTTGCATCAGCTTCGTATTTGCTCGGCGCTAGGGACCGAAAAATAAGGAATAAGGCTGCTATTGTGGGAAGAAAACCATTGCTCGGTACCGCTTAAATATCCCCACCACTGATTTTAGGGTCCTAGATGGAGATGAGTTGCTGTACGAGACTATTTAGGGTCTGTTCTCATGAGGGTTTCTGTATCTCTGCCGTAAAACTGGAATGTCTGTTCTCCGCTGAGAGGATGGAAAACGCACCATGTTGTCTTTGGGGTTTGTCTCTGTCCCTCTCTAACCCGGCTGATTATCGCCAGTGGTCTTTGGAGATGTAAAAGCATCCTTCTGGGTTGTGTTTTGTTTGGGTTTTTTTTTTAAATGTCTTGTATATGTATATAATATTGTGGTGTCCAGATAATATGTACCGACTGCAGATGACGTTTCTTAAAAATAAATCCTTTTTTTTGTTGTTGTTGGTTTGCCTTGAGGAGAGGCTCTTTGTGCACCTCTTTGTAGCCCTGTGCCTCTTCCATCCTTCCCTCCAAACGCCTCCTCTTCCTCCCCTTCACCTCAAATATAGCCCAGGAGGGAATCTCCGCTGAGAAAGGATGGGGGATGGAAAAAAAAAAAAAAAAAGGAGGGTGGTGATGGGAATAAATCCGGCAAATTTGGGCAGAAAGAGCTTAATAAGAGGCTCGGAGGAGATGCGTGTCCCAAAGGAGGGTTATTCCCAGGAGGAGTAAAAGCAGCGAAAATAAATTGAGCCAACAGAGTGCTTTTTAATTTATTAATTTAAAAAAAAATCATGATTATTATTGTCCTTTTTTCTTCCTCCCGCAATTACCCCGGGTGAAAAAGCGATGACTTTCCGGAGACGCTTCTAATCTCTCTCCATCTCCCTCCCAAAGGACGCGTTTCGCTAAACCTGTTTGACTCCAGCTCCGGCCCCAGATAAAAATCTCCTAACCTGCCCTCGCCCCGCGGAACTTACGCGGCCCCGAGCCGGCCCGGCAGCTTGGAAAAAGAAATACGAGAAAGGAAATTGTTTCCATCGGCGGATTACAATCTACCTTAATATCTGCGAGATTTAATCACCTCGTTAAATGATCAAAAGGGGAGGGGAAAGGCGGGGGGGAGAGGGGAAAAAAAAAAAGGCTTTTAAAGGGATGTGCCCTAAAACAATGTTATTGCGGGTGAAATTCGCACTGAGCGTGTGCGTATATTTATGTGAGGGGGCAGATAGAGCAGGCACAAGCTATGTAAAGCTATATGGAAAAGAGATTAGCGTTGGCGCCCGCAGAAATACCCTAGGTGGTCAAGATGATATGCATAAGTGCGTATATATAATATATATATAATGTAGTATAATATAATGTAATATAATATATATTATATATACACACATTTATGCAAAGGTATATTATGGCATGCTGTATATAACCCTGTTTGTCCGTTCCTTTTTATGATCTGGGCGTCGGTGTGTGTGTGTGTGTATATATATTTTATATATATGTTACATGTATGTGTATGGGGCTTGGCGGTGTGAGTGTAATTTATCTAAGTCTGGGTATTAAGGCGATCTGTGTATCACTGTCCTATATATAATATACAGCGTATCACAACGTATCGATGTTCTTTATATGAATTTATATATAAATAATGCAGAGGAGTGCGCTTCATATATATATTTATATATATATAACATATATAAATATAATATATATAAATATATAAAAATATAGATATGAAGTGCGTTCCTCTGCATTATTATATGAAATGGTGGGTAGACTATATGTACCTTATATATATACGTTTATATATACGTGTGCGAGTGCAACCCCTCTATACCATGATGCGAAGCGGTGTGTACATCTCATTTACGGTCTGGCTCAGTGTGTACGTATGGCTGTACGTATACCTTTATAAATGCGTCTAAAAGCGAGATACTCAGGGTGTGTATGTGTAGCGTCTCTCCGCGATGACAGGGTGTCCTCTGGATCCCATCCTGCCCCCCCCCGAAAACGCCGGGAAAGCTCCCTATGGATTTGGATGTTTCCCCGCAGTTATCCCAAATCTTCTGGAAAGGTGGGATGAGGATTTGTCTAATACCGGGATTAGGGAGATCTCGGGTGGGGTGGATGCTCTCCTTCCAGCCCCTCATCCTTTCTTGGGGGGTGGGAATAGTGGTCAAAAAAATAAGGGGTCCCCGATTTCTCCCCCCCACCCCCTACCCCAAGATTTATCCGAGCGCGAAGCTGCTGAGCAGAGAAACCCAGGGTTAATCTGATGGCGTTTCCTGCATTTATTTTGGAGAACTCCAGTGGTTTGGAACCACCGGCGGAGCTTGAATTCTTAATTATTCCAATTATTTCGAAAGGACGCTCTGCTAGGAAAATATCGCAATACCTCGAGAAACCCATCGCCGCGTCTATAGCGGGATTAAATCCTTAGCGAAACCTACCTTAACCCACGGGAATAATGAGAATATGTGGTTTGGGTGTTGAAAAAAAAAAGCTCTTTAGAAAAAAAAAAAGAAGAAAGGGAAAAAAAAAAGCTCAGCTTGCTGTGTGTGCAGACACTGCAATGCCTGAGAACAACTCCAGGCAAGCCCAAATCCGACATCCCGACAGCGTGTGTTGCTCGCTGTGGCTCTATTCTTCTTCATTGTGTCTGAATTTCATCAGTTTAGGGGGGAAAAAAGACATATAATTCATGAAACTGAGGGTTTTGAGCGAGGGTTATTGGAGGGAATGAGGGGAGATGGAGAAATACTTTTATTTTTTTGTTTAAGGATGTGGGTAATTGAGTCCAAGTTATTCACGGAGTTTCCAGTTCTTGAAGTTTTTGTCAATTGTGGTATAATTGGGGCGTGGGTGTGTGTGTGTGGGGGGAAGGGGGTGTGTGGTGTGTGTGGAATTGGGCTGTCTGTGTGTCGGTTTGTGTGTGGGTCGCTCT
The DNA here is from genome assembly GCF_964237585.1 of Gallinula chloropus. NCBI lineage: Eukaryota > Metazoa > Chordata > Aves > Gruiformes > Rallidae > Gallinula > Gallinula chloropus. The sequence continues at coordinate 1,592,482 of NC_140116.1, forward strand.
TTCAGATGGAGTGGGAGGAATTAAAAGAGAGGGAAGGAGGGAGGAGAGAAAACAAATGCAAAAATAACCCCAAAAAACCCACCCCAAACCCGGAGGAGAAACAAGAAATTCATTCATTGCACTTCAGGGCACCGGGAGGGAGGGAAGGTTTGATGGTCTTGCTTAGCAGAAATTGGCTAGACCATGAAACCAGGCGCTCTCCTGCCATTGCCCACGTTTCCCACGATATTTAAAAATATCCTTCTTTTTTTTTTCCGTGCCGCTCGACCCCCTCCATCCTCCCCCCGGGGGCTGTGCTGGTACACAAGAGCTGGTACAGCGGGATGCAGGCGATGCTGAGGTGCCGGCTGGGGTTAGAGGAGGGATGTAGACCCCAGGGAGTGCGAACCCCGACATGATCAGGACGGGGTTTAGGAAGCGGTGGGGTCAGGATTGGACCCTCACAAGCAGAGAGGGAACCCGAGAGCTCCGGATGGACAAACCTTCCCCTTCCCGGCGCACACATCCACCGACACTTGGTCCTCCCTGGAACCCCGGCGGTTTGGGGAAAAAAACAGTATTTTCGGGGCTGGTGGGGTAAAAATCACAGCCCCAGTTAATTTTTGAGATAAATCCTCTCTGCCAATCCCTCATACGGTTGATTTGGGTTGGTTTATTATTAATATTGTCCGGAAGAAGGGCAAAACACAAGCTGCAACTCCACTCATTCGGTCATCCTCTCCCAAGAGCTTTGGAGGAGGCACTTGCCCGGAGGAGGAGGAATTCTAATAAAATTTGCTCGCACACACACAAAACCCGCGGAACAGCTCGGTATTTCCCTGCTGAAGTTCCGCGCTCCCCGGGACGTGACAACCCGCCCCCTCCATGGGAACAAAAATCCACTTAAGTTCCACCTTTCCCCACTTATCTCCTTTAGGAAACGACACTGGGAATCACTTTGCTTCTCTTTTCCTTGCTTATTTATCCATTAACTCCTTGCCCGTAGCTCGGTGGGTATTAGGTCAGCAGGCCGTGACGTCACTCCTGTATTACCCTTGACCGTGACTAGGCGTTCTTTGACCTTGACATCACGAGCTGCGGGGATAATAAGCGAGGGGACCCTCACCCTTGATCTTCTCCTCGCCAGCCAGCCCCAAGCAGCACCCGCTCCTGTTTACAGATAAACAAGGTGTTATTTGAAGTCTAGACAGGCGGGCTAATGGCCAACAATAAAGCCCTGAAAAGGAAGTTTCCCAAGTTTAGCCTTTTCTTTCCTTTGTATCGAGGACTTTGAATAACTTCCCAACCGCAGCCTTTATGGTAAAATCCCGGACAAGGGATTTCCCTCGCCTTTTTTTTTTTCCTCCCTCATTTTTTCTCCTCCTTTTCCTCTCCATTTTATTTCTCTCTTTATTTACCATTTTTTAAAAACTTGCTTAAATTAGCTTTTTTCTTTTTTTTTTTTCCCTAACGCATTTTTTAAAGAATAACTTCCTAATCTGAATGGGGAATTCTACTCTCCCAGCCTTGTGCTCAGTGCAGAGGTGAGTATAACTCTTGCGTGTTAACTTTCTGTTTATTGGTCTTATTTAGAAAAAAAAAAAGAAAGAAAAAAAAGGCTTTTTGGCTTTTTTTTTTTAGCAGCAAAAAGACTTTTAAAGGCTTTGCCAAGAACTTCTTTCTTTAGGGACTGACAGCCAACACGGTGCGTGTGTGTACACACAACACACGGACTCCTACAAGCACTGCTGGTTCTTTGCTTTATAAGTTGTCTTGCCTACGTGGTTCAGCACATTTTGGGAAAGCCCCTTGTTTATGGGTATTTAAGAATTATATCCAGCGAAATGTCGTGTCTGCTGTCGCCTCCACGTCGGGGGGAAGCTGCTGCCTGCCAGGGAGCTCAGCTGGTTCAACCCACAGTTGGACCAGCCGTGGGTTTAATAAACTCCCTTTCCTCCCCACCACTTTCTCTTCCTTTACAAGGAACATTAAATAAGTGAGATCACGCTTTTCAAGCTCTCCAATTGCGATTTGCTCGAGAGTCGTGAATTCTAGACCATTAACCGGTTTGTTGTTACAGTTCTTGGGGGGTTCTCATCCCTCCGAGGGAATTACAGTACGAAACGCCACTTCTCACCCAAAACAGAGCTGGGAGGACAAAGCAAACTCCCCTAAAGTTGGGACTAAACCTTTGCCTTACAAAGGATGCAGGCATCAGTTTACATTAATCTAATAGGAGGAGAAGATCCTCTGCTGGCAAAGCTGGGGGGAAACTATAATGATATCCCAGACATTTAACTATTCCCTGCACTGAGGCTGGGATTAAAACTGAAAGCTGCCCCAGATGATTTGTATATTGGATGAGCTGAAACGTCGTAGACATTTTTATTCCCATCCATTTACCACTTTTCCATGGGTTTTGGGGGGTTTAAACCAGGTCCTACGTATTCCATTTTACTACCCTCTTCCATAGACACATCTATAAGGTGTCTTGTGCACTTATGTATCCATAAGGTGTCCACAGACGTGTATTTTCCACATCAGAAAAAGTACCCGGGGCAAGTTCCAGTGATATATAGCTACGCCGAAATAACAGTTCTGTGGGCTTCCCGAAGCCTGTCTATATTTTATTCCCCGTGTCATGTATCTATATATTTATTCTAAATACTTCCTTTTTGACCCTGGCAGCTAACTTCTTGTTCGAGTCAACGCAGCTCCTCACAACTCCCATCCAATTTGGGGTGGAATTCGGTTGAGCAGAAAAGCTGAGCCATGACGGGATCTGTTTTTCCAACCTGCAGACGCACAAGGAAACCTTTTAATTTGGGGTTTTTTCCCCCCTCCCGTCCCTTTTCCAAGCAGAAAGATGCAGTAGTTAAGTTGCAGGCTGGTTTTGCCCTATGTGGGCTAAATTGTATGGTCTTTTCTGGGAGAAAATTGAAAGTGGGGTTACATCCTTCCCATCTGAGACGTAAATATTTGGCTGGGGCCGGGTTTATTGACTTTAAAAATTATTTACATTTTTCTTTGAAGACACCAGGCTGGAGGGGTGGGGGAGAAAGACCCTGTTCGAGTGGGTTCCGCGGGCTGTGGTGGGGGAAGATGAAATGTGGGAGGAGGGGAAGGGGAAATATTGTTTCTCACGCTTGGTAGAGAGGGGTTGCGATGGTGCAAAACGGGAAGAAGAGGAAGGAAGGAGGGAAGAAGCGCAGGGATAAACCCCCCAAAGAGGGGGAGAAAAAGGGTAAAGCACAGAAAATCAAGCTAAAACTTGGGGTGGTTGTTTTTCCCGTGCAGTGAGTGATGCTCATCGCGACAGTCATTAGCATAAGATGTCGATCCCATTCACTACACTAGACAGTGACCTTGAACTGAGACGTTGCAATCTTGCTTTTCCAGCGTCTTTTTCTCTCCTTCCCCCCACTCCCCACGCCTTTTTTTTTTTTCCCGGGGGGGGGAGGGGGGGCAGTTGGGTTTTTTTCCCCTGCTCCCATGGGCCGGGAGCTCATCCTTGCTTCTTCCCACCCGAAAGTTGCTTGTTTAACTGTTGGAGGTGGGGGAAAAAAACCCAACCCTCCCGAGGATTACTAAATATCGACCTCGAAAAAGTCTCTCTACCTGAAAACTGGGATTCCTGCAAATGGGAAAAGGCTCAGAGATTTATTTGAATTTTTTTTTCTGGGCTGGGCAACTTTTTAGGGGAGAAACACCTCAGAAAATTAAAAGAAAAAATAAGGGGGGGGTGGGGTGGGTGTTGTTTGCTCAAGACAATATAATGTAGAAATAGAGGGGTATTTTTGGAGAGCCGGCGCTCGGGGTGGGTTGTGCAGGGAGAAGATTCCCTGAGCCAGCAGTGCCAGTGCCCCAAGCAGGAGGACTCGGCTCAGGCTTTCGGTTTTAAGCACCGCTCAGCCTGCGCTGAGCATTAGAAAAGCCCAGGCGCTCAACCTGAACTGGGAAATGCGTTTTTAACGGGGAAGAAATTCCCAGGGAAACGCGGCAGCTTTGCTCCAGTGTCCTCAGGATTTCTTTTTTTTGTATTCTCCCCCCCTTTCCACTCCCCTCTTCCATGGACCTGCTGCCTGCAAGAGCAGCGCTGAGCTGGGCAGCTTTATTCAAGGCCACCAAGAGCAGGGAGAGTTACTCTCCACGCTGAGCGTCGCTTAATATATTTCTGAGCACGGCTGTAGCATTTCCCAGCTCTAGGGGGAAAAAAAGAAGAATAAATAAGGGAAGCGGGGGTGTTTTTCTCCCTTGCTGTGATGCCCATGCTGACATTATCCCTCCAGCGTGCTGTTTGTGGTTCACTTGCTCCGCAGCTCAACCCTCCAGCTGCCTCCCGAAAATATTTCCTTGGAGGTAAACATGAATTATATGTATTGATTTTAAAATTCTCTACTCGGAAAAATAAAAAAAAAAATTAAAAATAAAAATTAATAAAGATGAAAACCCCCAAAATACCCCGGAGATTCCTCCAAAGGGGGAACGTACTTTCCCAAGGTCCGGTGGAGAACAAAGCCCCGCAGCACCCGGGCGGGTCTTAGAAGGGGGAATTTTGCAAAGGAAAGAGCAAGGTAAAGGAAGGGTTTTCTTAAAAAAAAAAAAAAAGAATAGCAAACAAAGCCAATTCAGATGGCAACCTCCGGCGATCACGTGCTCATTTTTATATAAACTATTCCCCTCCACGCTTGCCCAGCGTTGAGAGCGCTTCTTCTGCAGCGAGAAGACACTCTTGGAGAAATCACAAGCAAAGGGTTTTTTTTGTTTTGGTCTTTTTTCACTTATACCTGCAGGGAGAGAGGGGGGGGGAAATTCCTTGGCAAGGTTTAAAAAAAAAAAAAAAAAAGAGAGAGAGAAAAAAAGTGCTAAACTTTCATTCTAGCAAAATATTTCTAGTAGTCGTATTTCTTCCTCCGCAGGCAAAGCGCGTAGGAAGGTCTGCGCATATCTCTGCAAGGTATGTATGTAGCCGTGTCCATAGATGTGCCAGGGAGAGAAAGAGGGATGGGAAATAGGGAATATAGAGGGTTTTTTTTCCACCTCCAGGAGCTGTCCAGGGAAGGCGAAAAAGCGCCTAAATGAGTTATTTTATTGGCACCTGATTTTTTTCTTGCGGGGATGGGAAGGGGGGTAGCTGAAGCCCCAGTGTTTTGCTAGATGAGGTTAAAAAAAAATGACTGTATGCTTGAGAAATATCTGAAATATTGGATGAAGGGGGGTGTGTTTGCTGACTGGAAAGGCAGCAGTTGGGGAGGTGAGGCTGTACCCGCCCGGCTCAGCCTCCGCGGAGCGCCTCCGCCCCCGCGGAGCGGTTTTACCTCTACAGGAATATTTACGGTACTTCGCAGAGTCAACCTGGCAAAGGCAGCGCTTGGGAGTTGCTTAAGGCAGGGAGGAATGCAAAGCCATGCAGAAATTCAGCGAACGGGCTGGGCACTTCGGGTTCTTCAAAAATCAAAAGGAGAGGGAAAGAACAAGAGGGGGTGGGGAGGGGGAGAAGGAAGGAAAAAAAAAAAAACAACCACCCCACACTCCTGGAAAATAATCTAAACCCACCCTCAAATCCCTCTGCGTGATCCGGGTTTCCATACAATGCACCTTTCCCAGGGGTTTTTGTACTTCCCACAACGCATTTATTTTGCACTGCGAGAAGCCAATATCGATTCCCACCCCCACCCACCCCCCCTTTCCCCCCCCATCATCCCTTGTATTCCTTCGCAGCAGCTCTTTTCGGTATGACCAGGAGAAGACGATGGGTGGGAGGGAAGAAGCAGCTCTGTAGTGTTCCGAGGGCAGAATATATGGCTATAAGGTGGCGAGGAACCAGCTCCGTGTGTGTCTCTGTGTGTGTACCTCTGTTTCTAGGGGTGGGGACCAAAGAAATGGGTGGGGGGGCACGACTATAATTTTTATTCTTTCCCAGAAACGAAGCCAAAAAAACCCAACCCAAACAAACAAACAAAAAAGAGATAAAAATTGAGATTTGAGCACTCATTCTGTACGCGTGTGCGCCTTGGTGTGTATGGAATATATACCGGGTAAATTAAGGCTATATGTAGTCTTCTTCTGGCTGCTTTATTCGACACAGGTCATTAATAAAAGCAATTGAGGGTTGTTTTTAAAAAAATATCTTCCATCCCTTCTTGAGAGAGAGGGGCAAGAGCTTGGGAAGAGGCTGCGCTTCCCCAACCCACGACAAAGCCACCTAGTCCGAGAGGAAGGGAAGGAAAATGATAATAACAATGATTTTTTTTAAAAAAAAAAAAAGACAGTAGGAAAGGTCGCAAATAGCCTCCAACTCTCCCATCCCACCGCGCGTAAATATGAGCCTGTTGCGGGCACCATCATTCGTCTCCTTAAAAAGCCCGTAAACTTTATATGACACAATATCTAATAGTAATTTATTGAGGAGATATTGTAAATTCGAACTGTTTTAGTTAATAAAGGAGCTAATTAATGAGAGCCAGCCTCGCTTTTGCAGATGGTGGAGGGGCCCTGAAGTGTTGCCGAGGGAGGGGCGCGCAGCGGTTTTGGGGTGAAACCCTCGCCTATCGATTATTTTATGCTAAATATGACATTTTAGGGCACTTGGAGCTTCTCAAGCCAGCGCTGGGAGACACTGCTGCTTTTTTTTTTTTTTTAATAAAATGCTTTATGGGATTTTTTATGATTTTTTTATGATGGGGAGGGGGGTGAAGAAGGCCGGGGTGGGGGGGGGAGAAAAGGCGTAAAAAGGCGGAACTTGCTGTTGTGTTTTGTCTCGGCTGCCAGGGGAGGGGAGGGCCCCCCCCCTCCCAGCGCAATTTGGGGCTCACGTGACCCCCCCGGACCAATGGGGCCGAGCCGTCGGTTTAACTATGTTTAATGTCAGATAGCAATAAAGTAGAAGCTTTCGGTCAGGCCCGCGGAAATGGGCGAGCACAACCTCCTTAATCCCGGCTTTGTGGGACCTCTGGTGAACATCCACACGGGAGACACCTTCTACTTCCCTAATTTCCGTGCCTCCGGAGGGCAGCTGCCCGGTTTGCCTTCCCTGTCCTACCCCCGACGGGATAACGTCTGCTCCCTGCCCTGGGCATCCTCGGAACCCTGCAACGGGTACCCTCAACCCTACCTGAGCAGCCCCGTCTCCATTAACCCTTCCTTCGGTAGAGCCTGCGACCTCGCCCGGGTGGAGGAAAGCAAATGTTATTACCGGGAAACCTGCTCCGAAACCACCGGGCTCAAGAGGGAGGAGAGGGGAAGGGACAGTGCCTTGCTGCCCCTCGAATCCAGCCTCCCCAATGGCATGGGGGGCAATTTCAGCAAATATGACTATCCGACCAGCGAGGCGGTGCCCCACGACCCTCCGTCCTGCCAGTCCTTGGAGTCAGACTCCAGCTCTTCCTTGCTCAATGAAGGGAATAAAGGCACGACCGGAGAAGCGGGGGGTTTGGTGTCCCCCCTGAACCAAGGCAGCACTTTAGGCAACGGTGGTAAGACCCGGGAAAAGGGGGAGGAGGGCAGGGGGGCTTTAAGGGTTGGATCTGGCAGGTTTTGGAGAGGGGGGTGGTGGGTGTGATTGGAAACTTGGCGTCTTGGGGCTCCTTCGTGGTGTAATTCATGGGCTCAGCGATGGGAAGCGGCGTGTCTATGTGTGCTGAGACCACTAGGGGTAGCACCGAAATCCCTAATGTTTTATTAGGTGGTGCTTCTTTTAAAAGAAAAGGCTATAAACATGTAAATATCCCATAAAAAAAAAAAAAAGGAAGAAAAAAAGAGGAAGAGAGAAAGACACGCAGAGAAGGGTGAAGGGTGGTGGTTGCTCATCGCATCCCTGCCCGGAGCCGAGGGGATGCCGGAGCGTCCAGGAGCTTTTTGGGGACATCGCAGAGGTGTGTCTGCCCGAGGGAAGGGGGGAAAAGGGAGGGGGGGGGATGCTTAAACACCACCCCCAGCCTTCAAAGTTGGCGTTGGGGTGGGGGTTTCTCCCTGTTAGCCGAGCGGAGCCCCTCGCGGGGGATTATCCCAGGCTTGTCGCCCTCTTCCTGCCTGTCCTTTGCTCCGTGTCCCCGGTTATAACGCTCCCCACCTTTCCCTTTTCCTCTGCCTCCTGTGCACGCCCCACGCATCACCCGTGGCTCTGGGAGGGAACATCCCTAAACACCCACAGACAGAACCAGTGAGAGACCCCGGCGGACAGCGGGGAGGTGCAGAAAGGGGTGCTGGGGGTACCCCCCCTTTTTTTTAAAAAAAAGAAGGGTTGTGTTGTGGGGGTAGGGTTTTTTTCCCTTCCAAATACTCAACTGTCGCTCCCCCCTTTGCCAGGTGCTCCTTGGTACCCGATGCACACACGGTCCCGGAAAAAGCGAAAACCCTATTCCAAGCTGCAGCTGGCAGAGCTGGAAGGGGAGTTTATGGTCAATGAATTCATTACTCGCCAAAGAAGGAGGGAGCTCTCAGACCGATTAAACCTGAGCGACCAGCAGGTGAAGATCTGGTTCCAGAACCGGCGTATGAAAAAGAAAAGACTCCTCCTGAGAGAGCAAGCTCTTTCTTTCTTTTAAGAAAAGTTTTAAAAGCGTCTTTGTCGGGTATTAAAAAACAAAAAACAAACAAACAAACAAAAAACAAACAAAAAAAGAGGCAACAACAACAACAAAAAAATCCCCACATTGACTCTTTAGCGTTCACCCGAGCTCCCGGGACTTCACCTGATCACTCTTAATCCCCCCCACCCCTCCCTACCCAGAAACCAATGAATAAAGAAATAATATTAATAAATAACCAGTTTCCCTTAAAATATGAAACCCGACAGCGAGAAAAATAATTTAATATAATATCAATGCATCTTCTCCGCCGAGACCGCGGGGGCACAGACGGCTTCCAGAGATGCTCGGCGGGCTGAAGGGGAGGTTTTGAGTGCGACTTTAGCCGCTTTTCCTTTGCCAACAGCACAGGTAGGGTTTCCGTGCAGCGCCGGGCACCGTCGGGGCCGTCGGGGGCCGCCGGTCCCTCTCTTCCCCCCCCCTTCCTCCTCCCTCTTCCATCCCCGCCCGGCTTCGGTTGGCGGCGAGAGCTGGGTTGAGGATGCTGAAGGTGGATTTTGGACCCTCTCCTGGGCTGTCACGCGGGGTTTAGGGCTGGTTTGGTGTTTAGTGGGGAAGGAGAGGGGGGAAAGGTAGCAAAAATGAAGGAACGGCTGGGGATGGGTGGGGAGGAAAGAGGGAAAGGGATGGGGAGATCTTGTCTTAAAGGACCGGCCCCGCATCCTTATGGAAGATGGTTATTTCCAGCGCACGGTGGGACCCAAGATGTGTTTTTCTCAGCCTGAATTGAGGGTTTGTGGCTAATGAGGATCTCTAGGTTTAATCAGGATCTCTAGGTTTAATCAGGATCTCGAGGAAGAGGCGAGAGACAAAGCCTGTGTATATATCCGGTGTATATGGTATATATCTATATAATATATGAGGTATGTGTATCACACTATGTCCCTATAGAGATGAGGCTTTGATGCAGGCGGTGATGTTGTCCTCAACGCCAGAAAATCACAAGGAGAAGGAAAACGCACCCCTCCTCCAAAAAAACCCACCTCTCCTTCCACATAAATTGAGCCTTTCAAATATCTCCCCACCCCCCCACCCCCCCCGAATTCACAGCGCTTCTCTGTTTCTCTGCTTCATCCTTTCTTTTTAAAAAGCGATGCTCCTTTGCAACTACTCTGCTGACGGAGTATGTATGCTGCTTTGCTGTGTTTATTGATGCCCACGTAGGAAACGGGGAAAAAAAGGGTAGCAAAATCACCTTTCTTTTGTACCCTCTGATGATAACAGCCTGTTGGAGCCTGAGCGAGTCCCATCTCCTTCCCTGGGATAACTGGGATGAGCCGCTTTGTCGCCTGGGTGGTATTTTCTCAATTGAAAAGGGGGAGGGAAAGAGATTGTGGGGTTTAAAAATGAAATATATCTTACTCGGCTATGTCTCCCTTCCCCGGCTGCTCATCAGGTTTAGAAATTCAAAAATCAGGTTTCTAGCAAGGGCGATGGGTGGGTTTTTTACCTCCCAGCTGCAAATAGAGATAGTCACATCTTTAAGAGGAAGTTTTGGTCTTTGGGGGTCGGGGAAGGGGGGTTGTAGGTGTTGGTTTCCTAAACCCCTGTCTGGATTTTTCCCTTTCAGGGCAGTAGAGAGGGGCCTGATAGGATGAGACGCGGTTTCTTTGTACGTCTGCTTGGATTTCCTGGGGGAAAATCCCACCAATTTTCGCGATTCCCTGTCAGGTCTGTGTTCAAGGCACTTTTTGGGGGGGATGTGTGGGGTAAGGATGTGGGGGGGGGGGTGGGGGGGATGGGGGAGCAGCAGGTTTAGGACCCTGGGGAGCTTTTCCTGCATGGGGAATTGTAATTCGGGATAAAAAGAGGGGGAAAAGTAGGAATTTTTAATCCAGGCTGAAGGGGGAGAGGGGGGCGGCGGGGCTGCAGCCCGGTGCTTTGCCACGCTGCGCTTTGCTCCATTCGCTTTATATCGGAGGGGGGGGATTAATTTTATGGCAAAGCAGCGTTTTCTGGGAAAGTCTGGATGCTCACCACGTGCTCCCTCTTCCCCGCGTTCATGGTCATGACCAGCAGCGCCGAGGAATGCTTTTATTTACGAGCTGCAAAGGATGGAGCCGACTCCTTCAAAAAAAACCCAACCCCAACCCAAACCCCAACCTAAAACCCTCCCTGGGCTGAAAGGAGCCTTTTCCTTCAGCTTTATTTCTGCGGGATCATCCAGTAAACCCTTCTCCCTTCATCCCTGGCTGCTTCTCCTTATAGCCCCCCTTTTAAATTTTAAATCCCCAACCCGGGAAACATCACAGCTTTATTTCCTTCCACTTGTTTTTGCAAGGAGAGACACCCCCCCTCCCTCCATCCCCATCCCCTTTTCCCCCCTCCTCTCAGACAAAAGGGCCGCCGAGGAGGGTATCGTCTGTCGCGATGCTGTGCAATAAAGCCCAGGATGTGTTAAACCACACATATCTATAGATATATCTCTAGATGCTCCAGCTCACCCATGTGCAATTAAAAGAGGAAGGCGATGTGGAGGAATGCAATGTCTTGGGAGAGATTTCGGGAGGGATGGGGAGGTCTTGGGGGGAGATTTTGGGGGTGGTCGTGGGGAGTTGTGTAAGATTTTGGGGGGTGGTTGTGTGGTTTTGGGTGCTTTTAGGGCACTTTGTCGCTGTGTCGCAAGGCTGAGCTGGCTCCGCTGGGGGTGGCTTCGGGTTGTGCAGTGTCGGGAGGGGGGGATGTGAAGGGGGGGAATTCCACGGAAAAATAAGAACCAAATCCACCTGGGTTTTACTTAACTGGGCTCCCAATAGCCTCCCCCCTCCTCCGCCCCCCTGCAATGAGGCGGCGGTGGGGATGGAGCCCGGATTTGGAGGAAGGTAGAAACGAGGGTGAGTTACGGTGAGATGTCAGGAATGTTGTGTTGGATTTCAATCCCACCATCCCCAAAAAACAAATCAATCCCTTTCGTTATTCCTCACCCACCGCGGGGCACTTGTATCCCCCGAAAAAAACAGAATTAAATTCAATTAAAAAATCCCCATCCTCCCCAACACAAAAGCCAAGACACCAGCAGCAACCCCTACTGCAAATACCGAAGAAAATAATACAAAATATATGCAATATTCTCTTCCAGATTGCTTTAAAAAGGCGGCTCGGTGGGTTTTCTGTTTGTTCTGTGCTCGTTCTCCGTGTGCGTGGTATTGTTTCTTCTGCTCGTAGCCCTTAGTCTAGGTTATTGCGGTTGTTAATATGCATCCTTCGCAGTATAGTCCATATGTAATGTTCCTTACCTCAAGTTATTCTATGTAGGGTCTATGCAAATGTCTGTTATAGCACGTTCTGGCTTTATATAGTCATGTAAAAAGTCGCTTCACAATGATAATAATAATAATAATTAAAAATAAAATGTATTATTATGTGATTCCTTGATAATAAATAAAATTGCCCAAACATCTACTCGGTGATTTACTGTTTACTATTTAAAATTAGTATTAACTTGCAAGGTTAATAAAAGAGTAAGAAAAAAATCCTGTGCTGGCGAGCTTCGCCTTCTGTGGCTTGTAGATCATCTTTTGGGTTAAAAAAAAAAGGTAATTAAATGAATGTGTAAAATGCGCTGTAAAAGGGGAGAAATATCGCTTGCTGCGTCGCTCTAAATATAATTAGAAAAATCCTGGGGAAACAAGAAGCATAAGTTAATCTCCAAATTGCTGGTTTAATGAGAGTTAGACTCTCATTAATTGGAAGCAAAACTCAACTGAGATTATATATATATATACACACACACAGAGTCTCTTTTTTTGTGTTAAAAGAGCTTGGATATGGGCTGATTGGGATTCTTTTGTGTCTGATGGAGGGCACAGGGGGACTCTACCTCTCCTGGAAGCATCTCCCTGCCCAAGGGATGCCTATGTACATATGGAAATGCTATATGGATGGCTTTCCTTATGGATGTAGGAACCGGAGGAACGCCAAAGATACCCAGGGTCTGGCTTTAAGATGGGAATGAGACGTGAAAGCGCAGCTCTTAAATTGGAAATATATTAGACTGGGTTTAGATTCGGGCCTGTTGATGCTTATTGTTATGTTTATGGTTATTAGGAGCAGCATTATTGAGTTTCTTCGGCGTAAATTCGCAGCAAATTCATTTAACAAGAGGGAAAAAAACCCAACCCCGCCAGGCCAATTTAAATAAATTAGATTATGATTTCCTCGATCTCTCTCCAAGCGGGTATTTCTATATAATGGGCTCTCTGCTTTTCCTTGAGGGGGAGATGCCATACACGTCTCAAAGGCAGGGGAAGGGGGAGTGGAGGGGTGGGGGTGGGGGGCTAAATAAGCTTTTGGAAGATCGAAGAGAGAGTTTTAATAAAGAAATGCCAAAGGAAAATCTGGTGGGAGTCTATGGTGAAATAACCCATCCTTCCCCCAGTCCTGGCCACATCCAGCCCCGAGCCCAGTAACCCCCACCTCAGCTCACACTCCAGTCTGGGCACACTGGGAGCCACTGACCTCAGCCTCATCCTGACAGAGTCAAAATCAGTTTTTCTGTGAAAAAAAAACCCACAAGATTAAGATAAATGTACATATTTCCCCCCAATTCCTCAGGAAGGATTCCCCAACACAGGCTGGGTGCATTTACGCTCTTCCAAAATTATAAGAGGGTACAACCAGTTCTGTGGAGATTATTTTTTCCCCCTTCTTTTTATTTATTTTCCTCCCTTCTTTTTATTTTTCATCCCAGGAGCTGCTTGATTGAGGAGAAAAGGAAATATTTCTATAGGAACGGGCCCTACTTCCAGCAGCAAACCCCAACCACCCCTCCAGAGAGATTTAAGCTTGGGGATATGCAGTAGTTGGGGAAATCTGCAGGGCTGGGGGGGCGGGGGGTGTTACAGAGTGAAAAATCACCTTGTCCCTGTGATAGCTACTTCATTATACTTTAAAAAAATTTAACAGGGGTATACACAGTTATCCCCTGTTTCTCCTGCTCCAAGAGATATCTCGCACACACACACACACACACACACACACACACACAAAAACCCTCAAGTTTGACTTTTATACACTTTTATTTCCTTTTTTTTCTATGTCCCTGCTCCAATGTGGCAGGAAAATGGGCAGGAGGAGGAATTATGCCTAACAGGTCTGAGTGCTATAGGGTGACATAAATTGTATATATTGTAAGTCGGTTCACCTTGAGCAGGAATAGTTGGATTTCAAAGACATTCAAACACTCAGGAAAATAGATAAAACTTATTTATTACCAGCGAGCGGATAGAACAAATTGTTGCTTCGCCATAAAAAATCTGTATTATTCCTGGGCTGGTTTCTTTTATTCGGCCGCGTATTTCATTGCTCCGGCTTTAAAATGAATTCGTTAGCAAGGGGAGAAAAACCCTCTTCTTTAATTGCGAGGAATATTTCTCCTGCTAATAACAAAGAGCGAGGCGGTATTTCACAGCCACTGCAACAAATCGTGGAAAATATTCATGCGTTCGGGTTAATTTTAGGGATTTATTCCTCTTTAGGCATTTTTAGAGTATGTTCAGTGAAATATAACCTGCGAAGAAGGAATACAAAGAGGATGGGGTTGGGGTTGGGGTTGTGTGGGGGGGTTTCCCCCCCCTCCCTGAGCCAAGAGATATGTTCTTGACACCTTCGTGCCGAAGAAATGTCTGATTTCTTTGAACTCCCCTCTGCAAAACCCGACCCGACTTAGTGCTGAGCTCATTCCAAAGCCATTACGAGCCGCTTTAAGCAGAGTTTAACCAGGCAGCCTGCGAGCCCCACCGAAACTCGAGGCAGAAAAATCAAAATCCTTCTCTCACAACCCCCTTTTTTCTCAGCCAAACCGGGCTCGGGGGTTGGTTGGGGGGTTTTTTGGTGGGGTTTTGTTGGAGGAAGGTGATGTGTTGGGTTTTGGGGTTGTTTTAACAAATCCAAGCGGACCCGGAGTTGGTTTTACAGAAGGAAAAATAGGAAGAATTAAAAATGCGGGAGAAAATAAACCCGGCCACGCTGCTGACACCCAGGTTGGGGTTTTTTCCCCGGAGGAAAAGGACCTGGAAACTCTTTTTCTTTGTTAGGTTGGTTTGTTTTCCCCTCCTATATGCCCCCCTCAAATAAAAAGTTAAGGCGTAGCCTATATAGCGGGGAGTGCTCTAGGTTGTGGGTGCACATAGGTGTCCTGGGGCTTTGTGTGGACCTGGCCAAAAAGCTGCTGCACAAAGAGCGATGGGAAAAGTAAGTGTGTAAGTGTGTGTGTGTGTGTGTGTGTGTGTGTGTGTGTGTGCGTGCGTGCGTGTGTGTGTGTGTGTGCGTGTGTGAGGGGGGCACCTTTAATTGCCGGGCATCGCCTCGGGGGTGCAGCGGTAGGTGCTGGGGGTGTCATACACGGGGGACCTGGGGGATGGAGTGGGGGGACGGTGATTTGGGCTTCAATCCAACATCTTCGAGATGCCCGTGTCGATGAGTGGAAATATTTCACATTCCCGCCTCCAGCCACCCCCACCCCCCCAAAGTCACCCAAAGAACAGACAAAAGCCAAGCACCTCCTTGCAGCTGCATTTTACAGGGCTGAGACTTTAAAGTATCCCAGCAATTAACAATACATATAATAATTCCCATTAAAGTGAGTAGAATGACTGGATTTCCTTCTCCCGGTCTGTGTGTGGTTCGGGCTCCGTCCTTTAGCTAATTCCGTGATATATTAACTGTTTGCTTTCCTCCCCCGTGCTATTATAGGGGCTGTTTTCAGGCACATATCCCCCCCTCCCCAAGTCCTGTCCCCCTCATCATTAATACACCAGTGCGTTATTACGCCTTGCTTTGGTTCCGGGTGGGGGGTTCATAAATATAAAATAAACACAGAGTGGGAATAATTAGCAGCATTTGTCAGCATATGGCCACCCACCCCACCTTGAAACCTTCCAGACCCTTGCGAGAGGAAAATGAAGTACGTTGCAAGTAATTAGTTTTAAGCAAATAATTTCCAATAGAAACTTATAGGTAAAGCCTAATGAAGTGCCTGTGGGGTGGGGGGCAGGGAGGGGAGGGAAACCCTCTTTTTTATTGCTTGGTAGGTAGCAAGTAGACACAGCAATATTTTACTGTTGAGAGAATAAATTAATTAATATATCTGTAGCTAGCAACTCCAATGGCTCCATGGATGACTGCATTTAAAGGAGATATATGTATCCAGTCTCATTGGTGTTGTTAACAAGAGTGATAATAAAGATGAAAAGGATAAGAAAGATAAAAAGATCAGTCGGCTTGCTCTCCTTACCGCGGCTAAATTGCGCGGATTTTCTAATGGCTGCGGCTTGTTGACTCTCCATAAGCTCCTTGGTTGTTTGGGGTTTTTTTTAATTCTTTTTTAAATTTCCCCCCTTATTTTAGAGTCAGACTTCATTAAGTGACTTTATTTTCTTGTTGCTCAAGTAGGAAATAAAGATACGCATCCCTCGCCCCCCAATAAATCTGGCATTAACTATCCTTCTCCGCAGTGTAGGGGGGGGGATACAACTCTCCCTTCTCCCTGTTTCGGTTAAAAAAAGAATAACTGTTCTTAAAAATAAGGTATTTTGCCTGCTTTTGTCAGTGCGGAAATTTAATCATATATCCCCTCCCTCGATTTTCTATTACCAGAGAAATGCAGAAACCTTATATCTCCCCCAGCCAGAATAAATCGCATTTAGCCCGTGTTTTGGTCTAGCCGGAATATGAGAGCATGTGCCTCAAATCCGCGTTAAAAATCTACCTGTAATTTTTTAAAGAGAGTTTGTGCTTTAATTTTAGGCTTGGGTTAGCCGAACACCGCCACAGAGAATATATAAACCATCAGGATATCTCATTATAAAAGCGTTTGCCAGAATTAATTCATTTCAAAGGGAAAGGGCATTAATATTCATTTTTGCAGGAGGTGCACCCCTGTGCCTCCCAAACCTCCACGTCGGGCGGAGAAGTGTCGATAATTACAGAGAGTGTGGAAATTCATTTTATTTTTATGATTAACCAGTAAACTATTATGAGGTGAGACGAGACGCTGCTAAAGGAGAAAGCGTTTAAAAGAAAAAAAATTAGGTATGGAAAAGTACAGTGAGGGAGACCCAAGGTAGCAATGAGGAATGTCGGGCTTCAGGTCCAGTAAAATGAGGCGGAGGAGGGGGGAGAGAAAGGGGTGTAGGAGAAAAGAAGGCGGGTGGAAGGCCATACATACCTGAAATGAAAATATTTGAAGGTAGGAATAATATAAAATATAATATTTAATAGATTATGTGGGCCAGGGATCTTTTTTTCTTCTATGGAAAATAAATCCCGTGGGGGTTATTTTTGGGGGGGAATCTGTCAGAGTAAATGCGTGGGGAGGTGTCTGTGAACACCCCACGGAGTGGAAATAGCCGTGCACAACTCCGGTGTGTAACCGTGGAGCAAGGTATGAGTATAGCCCAGCTCACCGTGCCCACTCCCTGCCCAGCTAAGGACCCACCAACTCATCGCACCCATGGACACCCCGTTGCCAGAGGGCCCAGATAGAGCAATTCCGAGATTTTATTTTTTTAGCCCCCTGTGCTCATTTCTGGGGGGGTTGCCGGGGACCACAAGGCTTTTCCTTTAGATTTCCGCCCCCCACGCGTGGTTCTTTACACCTCATTCCCCCCCCAAAAATTCCCTCCTTTCCAACTTCCAGCCAGAGCCCAAACACTGACTTTATGGGTATTTAAACCAACCATCTTCATCTGTAATTGTGGATGAAGAGTATTTATTGCCTTGGTGGATAACTAGATATATAATTATCTCTTTATAGAGAGACTGTGAAATAAAGCATCTGTCCCACTCCCCCCCACCCGACACACACAAAACCGAGCGAACACCGACAAAGTTACACATCTGCACAACCACTTCTTCTTCTTTTATTTTTCCACCCAAAATACATTGGGCAAAGCCCGAGGAACCTCTCCTCAAGCTTGGAAAAAATCCTCCTCACCCAATGAAATGGCTCCGCTATAGATTTATTCTATTTTATTTTACTTTTATTCTATTTTATTTTACCTTATTCTATTTTATTCTACTTTTATTCTATTTTATTTTACTTTATTTTACTTTGTTTTATTTTATTTTATCTTTCCTAAAAGGGACTAAAGGAAAAACCCTATTTGCAAAGAGGAGCCGCTCTGGCTGCTGCGGTTCCGCCTTGTCTTTTATTTATAGGGGAAAAAGGGATTTGGGAAGCTGGGGGGGTGAGGGGGGGGAGGAAAAAAAATGTGCTGAGGAATTTTTTCGGTGCCTCTTCAGAGGACGGAGGGGGGGGTGGTGGGGAAGGGGATGCGGTGGGGGATATCTTGGGGAGGATAGAGGGAGACGAAAGGGTCTGCTGGACTGTAAGCCAGATCTTACTTTAGGCAGCGGGTAAAAATCACCTTCGCACCCACCCCCCTCCCTCCAAGATTAATATTGGAAAAAAATCCCTTTTTGCGGGGAGAAGGGGGGTAGAAACTGCCCCGCGCTCCCTCCCAACCCCCGTCCTACACCCCATCTCCTATTCTATTTTCATTTTCTTGCCTTTTCTGGCTTTCCGCGGCTGCGGAGCGCTGCCCGCGCTGCCTGCTCTGCCTGCGGGAGGAGCCGGCTGGGCTGCCCGTCTGGGTGGGCGGGGGCCGCCCTCGCAAAGTGAAGGTCAAGTTAAGCCTCCAGCCTCCCTTCCGCGGCCCGTCCGCGCTGCTCCGCCGCAGCCCCCGCGGGCAATGCCATTGCCGGCGACCTGCCCGCTCAATGCCGCTACCTTTATTTTTATTAAACCCCTTTTCTCCCCCCTCTTTCCCCCCCCCCAACCCCTCTCCAGCCGGTGGGGGGCAGGGAGATGAGCCGATTGCTGCACCAGCAAAAGGAGGGGTCGGGTTTACGGAGCCTTTTTCTCCAAATCCTGATTTTTTTCCATCCTTCCCCCCACTCCAAACTGGACTGCAGACTTCAAACGAGATCTTTCCCCCCTTCTCCTTTTTCTTTTTCGTGTTTTTGGGTTGGTTTGGGGTATTTTTTTCTTCCCCCCCCCCCCCCTTCTCCTCTTTTCCCAGCAAGATGCAAACCCGTCTGCCGTGGAGGAAATTAAACATCATAAAGAAAAGCCCAATTAAGGTTTAATGTCTGAACATTACCATTTCCTCCAGAAAACAATGAAGTTCGCTCGGTAAGGAGAGAGGCAGAAAGAAAGAAAGGAGGGGGTGGAGGGAGGGAAGGAGGGAGGGAAGGAGAGGGGCAGAATTTTTTGTCTCAAAGAGGGGAAAAATTGGGCATGGAGGGGTAATCATTAAATAAAGGGGGGGGGGCGCGTGGTGGTTGTAGAGATTTTGGGGTTGAGCCAAGCTCGCCCGCTGCGTGGGCTGGGAGATAGGGAGAAATTGGATAAAATAATGTGGATTTTAATGCCGGGGCAAAGCTGGGTTCTGCTTAGATTTGATTTCTGGAAAAGGCCTGAGCAGGGGCTGGTCGGGTGTGGGGTAAGGGGTTAATAATAAATAAGTAATAACTAGGGAAGGGGGGGGGGAAGGGGGTTGTCGGGTGGGATTGGGGGTGGATAAAATCCTTCGGTCCCGTTACCTCTTGCCTTGCAATAAGTGGTGCTGTCCTTCCCCTGCCTCCCTTTCTTCTCACTCCACACGGAGCTGATTTCACCCCGAACCTTTGCACTCCAAAGGAAAAAAATTATATAAAAATGGGGTGTTGGAGAGCTTAAAAAAAAAAAGCAAAAGAGGTGGGGGTGTGAATATAAACCCGTAAACCAACCCCCAGCGCCCCCGAAATGACAAAACCACCCAAAGCCACCGCGCTTGGGCCGTGGGAAAACGGCACAAAGAGAAAAGCTTGGCCGGGAAGGGACCGTCACAAGGTCTGGGTTTGTGCCCTTACTCCCCATCTTCCTCCCTCCCCTTCCTGAACCCCAAATCCCCCGGCCCCTCTCCCCGCTTCCCTGCCAGCACCGGGAGCTGCCTGTGCCGAGCCGAGCCCGGAGTGGGGACGGACCCGGCAGAACGTGGATATTCCCCGGGTTGGAGGGGGGTGTCTGTGGGGGGGGTGTCTGCTCTTTTCTTCTCTTCTAACAGGCAGATCTTGTGGGAGGAGGGGGGCTATGGGCTCGTGTCCCCCCCGGTCACGGAAAGGGCTCCAGAGATGTGACAATGACCCGCTGAAAAGCCCTGTAACCCTGCGAGGGGACCGATGCTGCAGCCCGGCTGCCCCTGACGGCCCAACTCCCCGCAGCTCCCAAAACCACCGAGGAAGAACAAACCTGCCCTGTTTTTTCTTTATTTTTACCCTTCCACGAGGGGAAAAAAAGAAAAATCATTAAATATCCCACCCCTCGATTTCAACTTCTACCTTAAAGTCAAGTCAAAGTGTAAAAATATAGTGTTGAATGCCCAGCACTGGGAAGGATGGAAGGAGAAAATCCACGGTTACTGTAATGAAGAAGCCAATTATGCCTTTATTTCATATAAAGAGATCATTATATATCCATCTAGGTAAAATCTCTGCTGTACGGAACAGAAATCCATAGAAATATTCAATCAGAATGCGTGTATGTGTAACACAGCAGTTAATAAAGATCCACGCGTGTTTGTGGTGTGATATTTCTGCAGAGCTGCCCGAGAGAGAGAGAAAGAAATAGAGATTAGTGAAAGACTACAAGATAAGTGTCCGATTATGGGACCGACTTTTAATTCATCATTTATCTACTCTCAACACACAAGGTATTTTAAAGCCCGTACCTTAATAAAGGAGAACTCCAGCTGAATTAAGTTATGTACATATTCATACCAACTGAATATGGCACCAACAAAATACTTGACCTTCATCCCCGAAGAAGAAAAAGAGGCGAATATCAATTTTAATTGGGTTTGTTGTTGTTGTTGTTCTGCAGAGGAGCCGAGCTGCTCTCACAGGGTATAAACCGGCTTCTTTAAAAGAGATTTTTCGTGCCCCTATCCCTCTGCTTCGCCAACTGAAGACACGGATGCGCTTTTCCACGCAGGGGCATATTTTATAGGCAAAGGGCCCGAAGTGCGTAGGGAAAGGCAGGTACATACATCAGCTCTATAGGTAGATGGAGAGGGGGGTGAACACGGGTATTTTCCACCTCCCCTTTCTCCGCCGGCAGCATTTATCTTCTAAAAGCTGGGTCTACGCTTGGAAAATGTCACCCCCGTGAAGCAGCTGAAGGATTTTGGTTCATTTTATTCTGATTAATGCCGGGATGGAAGAGAGAGCCCAGCACCGTCGCGCTCTCGATTGGGAATTATTGAAGTTTATCCCCATAAAGCGTTGA
This sequence comes from Gallinula chloropus, assembly GCF_964237585.1. NCBI lineage: Eukaryota > Metazoa > Chordata > Aves > Gruiformes > Rallidae > Gallinula > Gallinula chloropus. The sequence continues at coordinate 1,613,317 of NC_140116.1, forward strand.
GATCCGCCTTTGATCAATGGTTATCAGAGGGAAATACATCTAGGTGTGAGCTGTTGTGAGAAACAACCCATAAAAGTAGTCAGAACAAAATAAAAAAGAAAGAGGGATGCGGGAGCCAAAGTATTAAAGTGCAATACTTGGAAATTATTTCCTGGGTATTTAAGGATTAAATACCCCGCATGCAAACGTGTGTGCGGTTTTAATAAGGCTGGGGCGGATTAAGCGCCCACCTTCTAGTCTGAACTTGGCGTTTCGGGGCTATTTTGCTAATAAATGGGTGAGCCACCAGAAAACACTTTTAATTTTTTTTTCCCCTGCCACAATTTCCGACTTTTTACACAGTTTTGCACGTTTTAGTGGCGCTGCTAAAGTTATCAAGAGGGGGTGTCTGGCGAATAAAGGAAATTTTCCTCCTTTTTTTTTTTTTTAAGGTTTGGGTGTGTTTTATACGTCTTCCTTTGTGTTTAAATAAGTATTTTTTAGAGGTTTGGAGGGAGGGAGGGGAAAGAAAGGGAGGCTGTGGAGTAGAAATAGGTGTTGCTTAACGAGCTCCTCTGGGTTTCCTGTCTCCTCTAAGCTGAATTTCGCAGCGGCTTTAAGGAGCGAGTTTAGCACGCTGTGAAGTTTTACTTGAATTCCCCAAACCTCGCCTTTTCACATGCTCCAGCAGCTCCCTGCAACCGAGCTGTGCAGGGGAAAATAAAGTAAATAAATAGATGGAAACACACAGGCATTGATATTTCCCCGGCCTCAGCTCTCCCTGTTGGAGAAGGTGGGGAAGGACCCGTGGCTGATGAGAAAATAAAAACCAGTGGGAAGGCCGATTGGCAAAGGGTTGCTTATATTGGTTATTATTAAGCCCAACTCCTCTTAACGCCTCCTCGGCATCACTTCTATTTGAATCCGACACCCGCCGCACATTTTTATCCCAGACAGTCCCAGCCTTGCCTGCGGTTGGGAAGCATAGTTCAATCTGCTTTTATCTTGATTAAGTCCACATGATTTTGAACTTGCAGCTCAGGTCTAGAGAGATCTAAGTCATTTTTTTCCACCCCTTTGAATTGTTCACAGCTTATATAGTTTTCTTTCGCAGCCTGGCATCCCTCCAATTAAATTTATCTTCGCCATTTGGGGACAATAATATTTTCCAAGCGCTTCCCACTTGTAGCTATTGTCTCTCCCTTCAGATTTCCTGTACACATAAGCGGTGTCTAGTAATCTGTTTACTGGCCTGGGTTTCCTCTCTTTTTTTTTTCTCTCTCTCTCTTTCTTTCTTTTTATTTTTATTTTTTTTTTTGAAGTCCATCCTGGGAAGTAATTGTAATCCCGTCGTGGAAGGGAGGGAAAAATCACTTGGAGAACATCTGATAGGCCAAAGTCATTAGACATCAGAAGTTGGAGCCTGTTTAGCAAAAGCAAAGCACATCCCTGCAGCTGCTGGGAGATGCATCTGCTCAAGGGGTGCTCTTCGCACACCCACTCCCAACGCACTGGCAGCCCCGAGTGAGCACAGGTTAGCAGGGCAGGTTGGGAAAACTCCTCTCTTTTCTCCCCAAAGCAGGAGGCAAAGCAAACTCTTGGCCACTGCCTAAACACAGGGAAATATTCAGGGTCTAAATAATACATCAGATACCTTGAGAGCACAGTAAGTAGCAATGAGTAACGTGGTAAACCAGGTTGGTATAAAATCTATTATATTTTTTTTCCTTAATATATTTTTTCTCTCCCCCTCTCCCCTCTTTTCCCACCCCCCCAGTCAACAGTTTCCCAGTACGGGCTGGGACAAAGATTTCTTTATGGGAATACTTAGGAAAAAAAGGTTTTGCCTGGAGTTGGGAGGGTGATAAGGAATTTCCAGGCGTTCAGATAACTCCAGGTTTTGGGGAATTGGGGGGGGGGGGACAGGGAAAGAAAAATATTAATATCTTTCCTCCTCAATGGGTGGGGAGGAAAAAAAAATAAGGAATGATTTATTGAGAAGAGTTCAAGTGCAGGATTAACCTAAATCAAAATATAACTTCAGATGTTTACACAGATCAGCTCAAGCCAACTTTCACAACTCGGAGGGTTTGATTTCGGTACAATTGCCACAATGTTTTTTGGTCACGAAATGCCTCTAACATCCCCTTAAAAATTCATGTTAGTAACGCAAAACACATCTCCCAAGCCTTGAGCCTATTTGCCTGCTGAAAACGCTGTTAAATGTGTTAAGTGTTTGCATTATATCAGGCAAATGAGTGCGGACTCCGGAGCAAGGAGGGGGGGTCGGCTTGGGGGTGGGTGGGGTGGGTGTATGTCTGTGTGTTTGGAATTTTTTTCCCCCTTTTTGGAGGGTTTTTTTCTCACTTGGCTTATTTTTTTCTGTTGGGTTGAGACGCCAGGATGAAGCTGGGTATTTCTATAGATAATTGCAGAAGAGGCACAAGGAGAGGCGAGCTCGGTGCTGCCGCCTCCTTTCCCTTCCCTCTGCCTCAGAAATAACTAAATAAAGGGGGGGAAAAAATCTTCTGGACGAGGCATTTGTATATACGCACAGTCCTACGAAAAATCAGCAAAATCAGACCTTTCCTCCCCCTCTTCTCAAGTTGTCCTGGATGTTTTTTTCTTCCCTTTTAAGAGCATAAATACACCTTTCCTTTAATTTTCCCTTCCACGCTCTACCCTTTCCCACTCGCCAGGAAATGAAGCAGGTTTAAAAATATAAAAATAAAATAAAGAAAATTAAATTCTCTGGATGTTTTCAGGCTATACCTTAAAGTTATTTGCCTTTTTCTTTTTTTTTTTTCTTTTTTCTTTTTTTTTTTTTTAAGGGCAACCAAAAGGAATGCGAGAGCCGCCAGCCCTCATTCCGTTTTATGGTGGTCACTTTGGTGGTCAAATTCAAGTGCTGTGACTCCACAGCTGCCTCTTCTCTCCTTCCTTGCAGGAAGCAGGCAAATCCTATCCTTTAAACCGGGTTTAAAAAGCCAAACCGACACCAGGGCTTGGTTTAGATGGATTTACCTACGAAGAGCAATAAATTATTCACGCACCTAGAGGAAAGGCGGCGAGTTTTATGCCACAAGGATTTGGGGTGTTTGCTGGTGTGTTAGGGTTATTTTTTTGGGGAGGGTGTGTGTGTGGAGGGGTGTATGTGCTTTGTTTGGGGTTTAAGAAGCTGCTGGGATATTGGTTTTTTCAACAACACGCTTCGATTCCTCTCCTGGATGCAAAGCTTCACGCCTACCACCTTCCTATGGAATCTGGATTCGGAATAAATGATAACAAACAACAAATGTCTGGTTTCGAGTCTTTCCCCTTTTCATCGGAGGAGGAAGATCCTCCACGCAGGTTGCAAAGAGGAGGGAATTGCGGGGGGGTAAAAAGAAAATAATTACACTCATAAACAATAGCTTAACATTATTAGTTTGTAGTTAGTATTAATATTGGTCCATAAAAAGCCAAGTTAAAAGATCGCTGACACTTTAATTAAAAGTTTTGCCCAAAACGACGTCCAAGTCATAAAATAGGGCAGATTACAGAGCTGGAGAAATCCATCTCCGCGGCCCTTATATTTATATATACATCCATAGACGTATATTCATCAGCCAAACGGTGCATTGGAGAGGAAAACAAAGCTCATTTTGGGATTAGAGAGATATTCATTCGTGGGTATGTCTCTGTCTCCACACACACGCATCCACACGCCCCGATCTCTTATAAAAAGGGGTTTTATGAGAACGACTCTTTAAATAGAAAATACAAAGCTGGGGAGGAAAGAGGGATCCAGAAATGAATGAGAAGAAATGATGAGGAGTGCGTGGTTGCGTTAGGGAGGGATGAAGAAGGCTCCAAGTGAGGAAGAGCACACAACCATTGCCTCTGAAGCCGCCATGTTTCCCTTCAAGATTTCCTAATAAATACCTACAAATCCGGGCACACCGCCTGATAAACTCAAGAGCTTGGAAAGCCCTACTGAAATCCCCACTGTATTTTTATGATGATTATTATTATTTTTCGCTCAGGCATCTTGAAATCCTTTGCTCTCTGCTCGGCTGCAAGGTACGGACTTGCGAGGCTGTTTTCTTCCCTGAAAATAAACTTTTCCCCCCCTCCCCCCCCCCCCCCTCTCCCCTCCCTTGCATTGCTGCATAATTACAGGATATTTATATTTTTAACAGAGGCTGCACCCTCTGTCCGGGTTTTCCTCCCCATTTCTCTCCATCTCGCCTAAGAATAAAACAACTCCCCTGATTAAAATCCAAAATAAATAAAGAAAAAAACCCAAACCCCAGCAGGTTGGGTGCTAGCAAGTGAAATAAAATTAAATAGAGAAGAGCGAGGTGAAAAAGGAGCTGCCCAAGGATGCTCAGCATCCCCGAGCTGGGCTGGGACCCTCTGATGCTCCTTTTCAGTGAATTGGTTATTTTCGGGTGAGTTCCTGTGTTGTTGTTTTTTTGCGGGGAGCAAAGCGAAATCGCGGCAGCCGTCAAAGGTTTGGGGTTGGGGTTTTTTTTCCCCTTCTCCTAAAGCTCGGAGCTCTGAGCCTGAGATTTGCCTTTTTTCCTCCTTGTTGCCTGAATTTACTGCAACTCGATTTGACAAGATCCTCTCTGTAAAAGCGCCTCAGTCTCTCCTGGTGCTTTAGTTTTTGTTCGGAGTATTCAGCCCATCACCAAATAGATCCCATGACGGAGTTTAGGTCGGGTTTATGTGTGGACAATCCAATATTTGTATTTATTCTGCCTTTTACTGGGGGTTTTGAAGGGGAGAATTCAGGGAGAAAAAAAATCCCTAAGTGGCAGCCTGTGAAGAAAAGGATTAAAATAAAAAAGGGGGGGGGGGGGGGGTGGGTGGGATGCGCTGCAATATTTTCATATAGAGATGGAAAATGGAAGCAGCCACCTCTGCTCGGCAGAGAAATATCTTCCACCTCGGGCAGATGATTTCTAATCCAGGTGAAAACCCGACGAGCACCCAATTGTTGCAGGCAATTTTGTTCTTTCAAGAGTATTTAAAGGCAGAGGGATAACCCTTCGGAACCTGGTACCGCGGAAGTTACGCGTCCTTCAGGTGCATCTTTGCAATGGGGTTGCAGAAGAGATTTAACCCCCCCTTCAGCCCCCCCTCCAATATTTTAATTTATTTTTTTTTTTCTCTCCCGGCTAATAATTCTTTGCAAAACTCGCAAAATATCTGGCAACACTTGGATATCCCTGGGGTTTTTTTTGGTACGAAAATGCAGAAGAATAGCGAAAGTGGAGGCTCCGGGGGCACGGGATAGAAGACAAATGACTTTAATAATAATATCTGTTTTAATTCAGCTGGAAGAATAAATGATGAGAGCATTGCTGAAAGTACATTCATTGATTGACAATAAACAATTGCATTAAATATTCAATATGCCACTCTTACGTAATAAATATTTAACCAAACATTAAAGGAGGTTTTCGAATATTTATTAGCCACTGACTTAATTCATTTGTTCTATTCTTTGATATATCACTAATTCGATATCAAAAGTCATTAAGCCAGGCCTGCTTTAACTTTAAACTTGGAAACTTTACACGATCCCCCCGCACACTGTCATTGCCTAAATGGTATATTCTCCATAAAGCATGCCAACTTGGTTGATGTATAGTTGATGTGCACATAGAGATCGACATAATTAGCGTATGTTAGAAGCTTGTTAATTAGCACCAACCCCCTCAATCCCAGATAGAGAGAGAGATAGAGATTTACTTCGGATTTCGCAGCCCAGCTGGAGGAAGAGCTGAGCGTTCCCGCCTGCAGCAAGGTTTTAGGAAACGTTGGAAAACTTACTTCTGTATCTCCAGCGATTTTATTGAGCTACCTACAATCTATCCAGGAACACTTCTAAGGATAGAAACAGCCAGGAGAATAAATTATAATAATCAGCGTAATTAAAATATACAAAAGAAAAGGGTGGAAAAACACCGTTCGAGCTCACTAAGACCCTCCCTCTTTCTTTCTTTCTCCCCCCCCCCCTCCACCTCAACCCCCAGCCCAAATCGCCCCCACCCCATCTCCAAACCCTGCTGAAAAGCAGCGAGCAGAATCCAAATAGGAAAGGGGGGGGGGGGAAGGAGGGGGTGGGGGGAGAAAGAAAGAAAAAGGCAAGAAGGGAAAGGAGGGGGGGGGGGGGTAGGGTGGTAGTGGGGGGAAAGCAGCAACTTCACAAGCCGCCCCTTGTACTTGTTCTGCTGTGACTCTGGCGAGGGGTGTGCCTTCGGGAAAATGAATACAAATCTGCAATTGATTTTCATAATGTTTCTGCGGTGTTTGCAAACCAATCGTTTGAACCTCTGAGATCTTACCTAAGTGAACCACTCCTACGCATCTAAGTGCTCCAAACTGATATATGACAATATCTACTTTGGATCACGTGTCCTCCGGAGCGACTAAGACGGATAGCGCGTCATCTCGCCTTCCCAAATTTTTTCCCCTCCGCACATCGGATCCAAAACATCTAGCTATAGGAGCAAGAAAAGGAGAAAGATGTTTAACTCGGTGAACCTGGGCAACTTCTGCTCCCAGTCGCGTAAGGAGAGGAGCGCTGAGTTTGGAGAAAGGGCAGGTTGCGCTTCTAATCTCTACCTCCCCAGCTGTACCTATTACGTCCCTGAATTTTCAACTGTGTCATCTTTCTTGCCACAGGCCCCCTCTCGCCAAATCTCCTACCCTTACTCCACCAACCTCTCGCAAGTGCAGCCCGTGCGAGAGGTCTCCTATGGTCTAGACCCCTCAAGTAAATGGCACCACCGAAGCAATTACGCCTCGTGTTATTCCGCAGAAGATCTGATGCATAGAGAGTGCATCCCGCCTTCCACCATGACCGAAATGCTAATGAAAAACGAGAGCGTGTACAGCCACCACCACCCCAGCTCCAACCACCCGGCATCGACGGGATTCTACACCAGCATGAACAAAAACACTGTCTTGCCCCAAGGTTTCGACCGCTTCTTCGAAAATGCCTATTGCGGGGCGGAAAATCCGACTGAGACCTGCCTGCAGAAGGGTGAGGGCAAAGTGGAGGCAGAGTCCCAACCCCACGCACTGTCATCCCGCGGAGAGCAAGGTATAGACCCGGAAGATGAGGAGGAAAACACAAACCCAGGGTCTTCAGCCTCGTCCTCTTCTGTCACCAAGGAAGGAAGCAAAAGCAGCAATTCGAGTAGGTAGAGCAGTAAATGGAAAGGTTAAGGGACTAGCCCGTGTGTTTTGTCGGTCAAATTTTATGTGGAGTTTTATAAGCATTCAAAGGATTTTATTATAACCTACAAAGCTCTTTCTTCCAACGAGAAGAATTTTTACGATGGGAAAAGCTCTTTGAAAAAAATGGAGATGTTAGGCGCAGACACAGTATCTCCGAGTCTGTGAAATTTTAAAAGCACACCATCGTGACAAATATTAACTTTGATCATGAACTTACATGAGCATTTTAAAAGGATTTGGTCCCGGGTTGCTGAGGGTAAAAGGCAATTGGGCAGAACACTACTTTAGCTGCCTGTGCTTTCTTTTTTTTAGGCATTTAAGATGCATGCAAAACGTTTGGGGCTTGATGGTTGTTTTGTTGTTTGGGGGGGCTTTCCACCCCCCCACCCCCCCCTTTTAATTAAAACTGGATGGCGAGTCTTTTCTCTTGGTGGGGGTGCGGTGCTAAGGGGGAAATCTGCCGAATTTGCAGGCAAACGCTGGGCTTTTTCTTCGACTTTTCTGTTTAAAGTGGCATTTATTCTCCCCCAAGCCCAGTGGAGCGCCTAGCTTTTGTCAGGAAGGGCTTTTTTTTTTTTTTTTACTTACGTGGTTGTTTGCTTGGCTCTTCTGGGCTTGGGGATTTTTAAAAATTATGATATATTTTTTTGCATGCACTCCCGTTTTCCAGGCAGTCTTAGAGGAGCTTTTTTAAAAGGCTGAATCCAGGCAACTTTGCAAGTTCGCGTTCAGCGAGGGGCTCTTCTGGGAAGAGGGGAGGGTTGTTTTGTTTCCCTATTTGCTTTCGTGATGCGAGTCCCCTTTTGCAGCTCAGATGCTAAGTTCTCTTTTGACTTTGATTCCTTTTTGCGTGTGTGGCGAGGACTGGAGTTAATCAAAAACTTATGCGGAACATAATATCTAGTTCCTCTAATTCCAACCTTGCTCATGCTGTTTCTATACAGATAACAGATTTGCAGCTGAGCGTGGTTGGGTTGTGGGTTGTGTGTGTTGGGATTTGGGGTTAGGGTTTTTTTTTTTTCTTCTCCCAGCCTCTCTAAACCCTGCTCCAGCAGCCTGCTGCCTCCAGTCCCAGGCTGTTCTTTATTTAAATTATAATAATAATTTAAATTACCTATCCGCACCCTAAATGCCTGCATGTGCCTGCGTTAAACCCCGGGCAGTGGGAAAATAATTACACCACGGTCCTTAAGACCCTGTGTAACCTCACCTCTGCTACCCCTAACAATGGGCGAACTGCTGGAAGATCTACCCCCCCAATCCCCCAGCCCGCATTAATAACCGGAATTATTAAGCTGCTCTTATCTATGTGGTCAGCTGTGAAGATGAGCCTGTGTCTTGCATTTCCTTAGGATATTTACCCTGCCTTCTGGTTCTTTTAAGGTGCTCCCAGAACGAGGAAGAAGAGATGCCCCTATTCGAAATTCCAGATCAGAGAGCTAGAGAGAGAATTTTTCTTCAATGTCTATATAAACAAAGAAAAAAGGCTCCAGTTGTCTAGGATGTTAAATCTCACTGACCGACAGGTTAAAATTTGGTTTCAGAACAGAAGAATGAAAGAAAAAAAATTAAGCAGAGACCGCCTGCAGTATTTCTCTGGAAATCCCTTGTTGTGAACATCTTTTGAAATCCCCTCTGCTGGCGAAGTGTATGTGTATCGAGGAGGAACAGTTGCGAGCATGGGTTTGCCCTCTGAGTCGACAAAGCAACCTCAAAGTTTAAGCCTTTTCGTTACTTCTATTTGTATGTCTGGAACAGTGCTGAGTAACAAAAGGAGGGAGATTTTCTTTCAGTTCCCGCTTCAAGGACTTGGATTCCATGAACATTTAATTTAACTTTTCTTTTTTTTCTTTTTTTTTTTTTTTTTGGGGGTGCCTGAACAGGTTGGGATATCCCCTCCCCCTTCTTTTTTTTTTAATATTGTTTAATTATTATTATTATTTCTATTGTTATTATTATTTAGGCACCCTGTCCGGTTGAATAAATGGCAGTGCTGTGTGTTACTACCACGGTGATTTCAGTATGCAGCTGTGTTATCACAAGAGCGGCCAAAGTCTCCCTGTAGGATCAAATCACTTCATCCGGGGTGAGTGTGTGCGTGTGTGTGTGTGTGTGTGAATGCACACACGGACATGTGTGTCCTCGTATGTATGTGTGTGTGTGTGTGTGCACATTCACACCCACCCCGCTCCTCTGTGTGCTAAGGAAGATCATCATTTCCACCTCCTCCATCCACCACTTCGAGCTAAAAATACATATATATATGCATATATATTTGCCTATATATCCATATATATATTCTCAGCAGCATCATTTCTACATTTGGAATCGGGGGGGGGGGGGGGATGGGGGGGGGGGGAAATCCAGCCGAAAATCCATTTGCAATAACTGTCTCTCAAATGGTTTGTAAATAATTTCCGTGGTGTTTTGGGTTTTGGTGGGGTTTTTTTCCTTTATTTTTTTAATTCCTTCCCCTTCCCCCCCGGAAATGGGAGACGAAGAACAAGAGGAAAAAAAAAATCCTGAAAATAATTAATAATAATAATAAATAATTAAAAAAAAAAAATCTTTGTGTATGTAAAGTGAGTCCCCGGGATACTCTGTGAAATTCTGTGGCAAATAAAGACATTGCAAGCTGTTCTACATTATGATTTTATTTGACCATTTTATTAGAATTTCCCCTCTTAAAAGCCTCTTTGCGGTCATTGTGGTGTGGGTTTCTTCTCTAGGACTTTAAATACCTGAACGCATCGCAGAAATATCATCATCCATATTCATGGGGCTCACTGCAATCTGCTCTAATAGGACTGGTATTAATAGGAAGCCTCCACCTTGGAGCACACGTTTGGTGTGGGGTTCATTGTGTTGTTCATCAGCGAACCGAAATTTATAGGATTTTTCTTGGCCCAGTAATCCTCCCCTGAATTTGGCTCCAGATGTCTTTCCCTGTTTTCCGGTTGTAGTTAATCTTGTGGGGTTTTTTTTTTCTTTGCATTTTCACGAGAACAATATATTAGTTTTGGGGGTTTTTTTAAATAAAAAAGAGAAGAAAAAGGGAAAAAAAAAAAAAGGACTGAAACTCTAATTACACCGAGAAACCAGCCGCATTTCCATAAGTCAAGGATACCTTATACCTCCAAAGCACAAATGCAAAGTCAAGTCCTTAAATTCCTGCTTAAGGAAAACAAGTTCAACTCCCAGGCACAGGGTATAAAGTGATTTTTTTTTTGGTCCCCCTGCCCCCTCTCCTTCCCCTTCCCCCCCCCCCCCCCCCCCCCGCCCTTCCTCGTTTGCACAATGACGTTTTTCTCGCAGTGTCCGAAAGCAACACAAGGTTTTCGAGGACAAAGAAATCCCGAAGATGCCGTTGGTGATGTGGTGCATGTATTTTGTGTAAATACCACAATTGGGAAGGTTTGGGGTTGTTTTGGGGGGCTGGGGTTTGGATGGGGTTGGGGTGTTTGGGCTGGGGTTGGGGTTTTATTTTGGAGGGGTTGGTGGGGTGGATGTTATCTTTAAGGTTTTCCAATCTGGATGCTCTCCTGCTTTCTGATGTGGAGCGTTGGGATTGTGCATATGGACGAGGGAGAGGTGTGGGGAGGGGGGGAACTGGGAGGTGGGGGGACACGACAAAGAGAGAAAGACCTGAGGGGGGGGGGGATAAAACCCCCAGCAGCCAAGAAACAGCACATTATATTGAGCGTGTTCTTGTAAAATTCTCATACTTGCTTTTAAATACAACCCTGTTGAATGAAACCCCCTTTGATGGTGTCTTCTGATTTTATTTGACAACGGCGGGGGGAAAAAAAGATGTTAAACCCGCAAAAATGCTCTTCGTTTGCACCCATCCAAACACCCCTATGCAACCCCCTCCTATCCCCCCCCCAATTCAATACAAACCAACTTCAAGCTTTTGTGATAGACCCGTGTCCCGGTTATGCCACGATATGATCTTGAAAGGATGTTCAGAGGCATGTTTCTCATTAAAAGAGTGGGAAAGGGAGGAAAAAAAAAGGGGGGTGGGGGGCTCGGTGGATGTCAAACGGCTTCTTGATTTCCTTGTATTTATTTTTGCAAAGCCTGCGAGCTGAAAGGACGCTTGTCCCCGGCCTAAAACCTCGCCTGAGCTTTCCCCTCGAATAAACCAGGGGTAAAAGGAGGGGATATTTTGATTTGATTTTGATTTTTTGCGGGCTGCAAAGTAAAATAGACAAGCTGAAGATAGGAGCCATCTTCCTGGCAGATGTAGCTGCACGCCGGGACCAGCCCGAGGAGGGAAGGGGAGGGAGGGGGGTGTCGTTTACCCTCCCCAGGAGCCAAAAAATAAGGGGCGGGGGGGTGTGGGGGGGGGGGGAGGTGGAAGGGGAGTTGGGGGGGAGAGAGAGAAAAATAAAGCACCTTTCTTTAATGAGTGTTTGCCAAACCTTCCCAAGGTTAGGAAAACTAAAGAGAGGTGCAATAAGGTGAATATCGGGAGGTCAGAAGCGGCAGTTAATGCTCCGTAACAGCAGCGGCTGTCCGGACAAAAGCGGCTAGTCTAGACATTGTAATAAAGACTGCAGCACTAAACAGCTTAATTTTTCTTAATTACCCCGTCTGGCTAAAGGAAAAGACTTCCGCAGTAAATAGTAAACAAATAAGGGAGTCTTGCCCAGGGAATTTTTTTCCCCCCTCTTCTCTCTCTCCCCCTCCCTCCCTTTCTAACCCCCCCCCCAAACCTCCTTTTCCAAGGCTCCAGTTCAACTGCAGCACAATGAAACTGTAGGCCTAGTTCAAAGTTTTCGCGAGCTAAAATGGAATGCTAGTTGTAAAATCCAAGTTTATAGACCATGTGGGAGTTTACAGCAGCATTAAGCATCAGTGCCATGTAGGAAAAGGGCTGTTAATGTTCTGGGGAGGGAGGGGGGGCGGGAGGAGAAGGGGCTGGCGGAGGAAGGGGATGGGAGGGGGTCACTGAAGATGCTTTGGGTACCACAATGGGGGAAGAGTACAAGCAGAACAGGGTTGAGACATATGTATCTCGGATGCCCAGTGTGCGTGGACTTATATGGGGGGGGTGGGGGGGTGGGGTGGTATATGCGGCGGGGCGAGGGGAGGATCCGGCGCCGGGGTTTTTTTTTGGGGCCGGTTCCCATTTAACGGCAGAAAGTCCAAAACTTGCCATGGCGAGGGGTTTTCCGAGGAGGGCCGGGGGATGCAGGGGTGGGAGGGAGACCCACAGGAAGAAAAATGTGAATATATGATGTCTTTGAACTTCAATAAAGTCAAGTCCATCACCTTTAACCCTTTTGTAATAAAGCGGAATCAGAGAGGGTCGCTGCTCCCCGGCCGCCCCGCCTCCAGGGAGCCGGGGTGAGGTGGTGGGGGGGTGGTCGGGGTGGGGTGATGGTGGGGGGGACACCCACAGAAAATCCCGACCCCCCCAGACCTCCAATCCTGAACCCCGCGTGGCGTTTATGATGCTTAATATTTAACTCCGCCGCGCAGCGTTTAATGCATCGCGAGGCAGGTTTAACACACGCGGCGCCCACTCTTTATTATTGTTATAAACCTTTTGATATCTTAACGCATGAAAAGTTTTTATAACTTTGTTTGGCGTAAAACTTTTACAAGTTTTTCCTCTCCCCCCCCCCACCCTTTTCCCCCCTTTTTCCCCCTTTTCTTTTCCCCTTTTTTTCCCTCCCCCCTTTTAATTCCCAGCACGCATTTAAGCTTTTCCATCAACTTTATCCCTACCTCGGATGTCCATCACAATAAAACCTCCCTCATAGGCTGGGGAGCTCGCTCTGTGCTCGACGTTAATGACACCCAGACTAATTACGAAGGCCCTTTCCATGTGACGTACAAACACACCAACCCAACCTGTTTCCTATTGCTCCCTGGATTTCATACACAACATATTGGAAGCAGCTCTGGGTGACTTTGTTGTGAAATATTGCAGAGAGGGAAGGAGGCGAGGGGGCCGGCTTCTAATTGGCTTCTTGCTGGATAATAATGTTAACTTATGTTGGCTTCCATACAAAGCAAATTAATTCCATTTTTTTGAGGGGGGGTAAAAAAATTGAAGGGGAGAGGGAAAAAGAGGGGGAAAAAGAGAAAGAAAGAAGATCAAAAAGCAGCGTGGCTGAAGGGGAAGCTGTAAGACCTGCAGATTCTGGATTAAAGAGTCCAGAGGTTGTGTTGGACGGGGCTGCACACCCCCACCCACGCTCACCCAACTTGCACCCACCCCACGACCCCACGCAGCCTCTCCCGAAGGTGCCAGGGGCAGGAGCACGTAAACTTGACTGTGCGCTAAGGCGAAGCCTCCTCGGTGGCATGTAAATAAACAACTTGGGCTGAACAACTCAGCGAGAGCGGCACACAATAGCCACGAGGGGAAATCCTTCTCCTTTATTTTTGGGGGGTTTTTCCTTATTTTTTCTCCTCTTTTTTCCCCCTTTTTTTTTCCTCACCATTTCCACTCTTCCTCACGGGTTTGACGCTGGGTTGCAACTTGGCCAGAGCTGGGATTTCGCAAAAGCGAAGAAGAAAACCAGTGGGGTTTTGGTTTTTTTTTGGAGGGGGGGCATTTTTTGTTTCTTTTTTGGGTTGTTATTGTTGGTTTGCTTTTTGGTTTTGTTTTTTTTGTGTTGTTTTTTTTTTTTCCTCTTTGGCAAGTGGACTCGAATCGACCATCAATTGAGCTAATCCTCGCCTGTGGATCCTAGGGTGAATTCATTTATTTGTGTACCAGGAACTTTTATAGGAGCAATAGCTGTTCCCGACGGAGAGGCAGGGCTGGGTACAGGGAAGCAGGCAGCAATCCCCAAGTCCTGGAGCCCTCTCCCAGGGACCCTGGTGGCTCATAACTTTGGCGAAAGGCGATTAAATTGGTTCTCCTGAAGCACCGCTCTGCCGAAGGGGGACCGGCGGCGAATTTGCTGCTGAAATATTGTAAAGCCACCGGCAAAAGGAGGAGGGAGAGGAGGGAGGGGAAGGGAAAGGAGAGAGAGGCGAGGGGGTGGGGGGTGTTGGTGGTGTGTGTGGTGGTGTGTGGGGGGAGAGAGGAATAAAACTTTGGGGAAGGAATTGAGGGTTTGCAAACTTGCGATGTAGTTTTTATCACCTAAAAAATAGACACCACCCCCCCCCCCTTAAAATAAATTAACCTCCAAAAATTAAAGATACGTCCCCAAAAATTAATGCCACCCCAGAAAAAAAAAAGAATCCCCCTTAAAAAACCCAACCCCAAACCCCACAACTACACCCCCCTCCCCTAAAATAACTAACCCCCCAGAAAGGGAGGCGCGGCGAGGGATGGGGAGCTCGGGGCTGCGCTGCCCCTCTGCACTCCGGGAATATATTAAAAATATGACTTATATTATTTTGCCCCAAAATGGCGGCTCATTAAGGCCTGGCTTATCCGCCTTTCATAAAGTCGGGGGATCCAGGGATGCTCAGCATATGTTAGATGGAAGCACGTTTCTCTGCTTTTGATAACTTCTAAATTACAACATGAAACCACGAGAATGTGGTTTGCAACCTCATAAGGCTGCTTGCTTCTTCTTCTTTCTTTTTTTTTTTCCCTTTTAAATCTGGAGTTGAGGAACATATTGCTGATGGAGGCCATAAAAAACTTTATTCATTAAAAAAAAAATAAGGGAAGGGGGGGGAAAGACTTAATGTAAACATTACAATTGTTTATGTGCTACAAGTAGCAGAGTAAATTCGTTCGTTTTAATTGTTAAAAAGCGGCCTAATTCCTCCCTTTGAATTAAGTGATAGACGCTCCAGCAAATCTGCAGTCCTCTGCTTTAAAGATGTGCTTGATATAAACCGTATGGGACTGGGGAAATGAGGGATAACCCAGGCGAAACTCTTCGGGGGTTGCGAAAAGCGCCTGATTAAGGAAGCAGGGGATGCTCGGGGTTATCTCTCAGGCTGAGGATTGCAGGTATGGGGGGAAATATTTTTTCAAAATTTAAAAAAAAAAAATATATATTTAAAAGGACAATTGGAGTGGGGTTCTGGTTGAGTTTTTTTAAAATTATCCCCCCGCACATGTGTTTCTCAGTATTTTCCAATCTCTGCGGCCGTATTTGTGTTGGGAAGGTAAAGAGCCTCAAATTTAGGGGAATACAGCAAAATACACAGCCCAGGCTTTAATTCCAGCTGATCCCCATGCTGTAGGTGGGAAATTTGTATTTATTCGGATTTTTTTTGGGGGGGAAAGGGGCAGCTTTTTTCTTTCCCCTCCCCAAATAGCTGCTGCTTCTTTCTCGAGGAGAAAAGTGAGTGTGAATCGCCCGTCCTCGCGGTGCTCTCCATATTCTGCTAAAACTCTAATTGAAACAATAATGTTTATTTTGAAGCCCTCAGCAGAGCGGCGTTGCCGCTTCAAAGGCGCCTGTTAAATTATCAGCGTTTTAACCAAGTTTGAAAGAAATCATTTTCCTATCGTCATCTGGGAAAAAGGAGAATTCTTTGAGGTTTGCTCTGAACTCGCCACATTTTAGCACGTCCTTCATTGTTCGCAATTTTTACCTTTCATCGTGACTCTTCGCCTCTTTCAACTTCACTTCTTTTTTTTTCCCCTCTTTTTTTTTCCTGTCTTTCTCTCTCTCTTTTTTTTTTATTCCCAACTTCATAAAAGGGCCTCTCCAAAATCCACATCGCCGCCAACCTCTTGGTTATTTTGCAGCTTAAAATCCGCCGCCACCAGACCAAAAAAAAAAAACCAACCCCAAACCAACCCAAACCCACTCAAAACAAACCTTTAATTTTCCAAAAGTGCAATAATCCGCATTTCCACAGCTCCCACCCTGACTTTCCCACCTCTGCTGGAAATACTTCTCCTTTTTTCCTCCCCCTCCCCCTTATATATATATATATATATTTAAGGAGGGGTGTCAATATTGAAGTTTGTTAACGCGGTTGGAAAATTAAAGGAAACATTTCAGCACTGAATAAACTCCTCCAAAATCCCCGTGTCACATCGTTGTGCTCTGTCACCCTGCCTGCTCTTGCTTCTCTATATGAATTACACTTCCCAAATTTCTCCTTCCTGATCAAAGGGAAAGGGGAGGGGGTTAAAAAAAAAAAAGAAGGGGTCCAAACTCCATCCCAGTACATGGGTGCTATGTTGGGGGTAGAAAAGCTTGAACGCAGTTTTCAATACCACCTCAAGGAACATAATATCATTCCATAATTCTTTGACTTAAGTTACTCCGAAAGAAGGAAGCAGGGTAAGAGGGATTGTAAAGTTTGATAGATTTCTTGTGGTGATAGTTTACAGTTTCTAAGCCAACATATAAAGGCGTGGGTTTTATTTTTGCATCGCTGTTATTGTACTCCAGTGTACTTTGTCATAAATCAGAATTATTTCCGCTACAACACGGGGCATAATACCGGGCAGAAATACAAATTTAAGGTAATCATTAAAGTGTTGCTACCAAATACTTCCTCGAAGCGAAAATGAATGTTTGTCATAAAAACGTAGGAAAACTTGGTAAAAAATACAATGGGCATAAGAAGCACTTTCTCCACATAACTCACGGTTAAATAATTAGATTGAAAAGGGGACAGGTAAAATATTCCGGGGAAGTCCGAGAGATGCTTTGTCTTGGAAATAGTAGACATTTATATACTCCTCGGGGTGATGGGCAGGAGAGGGGCTTTTCTGGCATCTTCCCCCCCCTCCTTCTTCCTCCACCTCATCCCTTCGTCCCTGCCTAGCAAGGTCCACGGCTTCCTTGGCATCCCGAGCGCTGATTTGGGGATGTTTTAGGGCAATTGCTCTGTCTGTGGCGCTGGGGACAATGGGAGGACGTGGGGACAGCCCGCTCCGCGCATCCCTCCCCCTTGCTACCCCCCTCCCGCCACCCCCTCGGTGAACAAGACCCGTGAAAGGAAGGGCAAAACCCCACTCTGATTTTTCTTTTTGGGGGTGTCCTTCAGCGTTAAAACCCCCTGAAATGGCCCAAAAAAAGGGCCAGGTTGAATCCACGCGGGGGGTGGGGGAACAGCTTTCTAGGAAACGCGTGGGGATGGCAGCCCGACGGCGGCGGGGGATGAACATCGGACGTGTATATGGTTCCCCTAAAAGTGTGTAAAATTCAAAGTAGGTTATTAAAGTCCTTACCACGGGTAGACTCTCTCCTTTTAAGTTTTAATAGCATTTGTTCGTATTTATTTTCTGTAATTAGAGTGAAGCATTTTTCCCAACGGGGGTTCCACTTAGGCTGATGAATTTTATTTCTCCCTCCATTAATGACCCATGTTTATCATACTTCTAATTATTTTTAACTTTAAACAATATTCGGTCTCCTGGAGACGCCTCTGTGCCGCTTCCTAATGTCAACTTTCTTTTTTTTCCATGGCCAAAAATACCCCATCGCGCTGAAGTTTCGAGCGATATTCTGGTCCTATTTTGATGAAAAAAATCTGAATTTATATTTCCTCAGCCCCCCTTTGCTCCCGATAGATGCTGATTAGCAACTCGCGAAATAGGCTTGAAACCCTTCAAGCATTTGCATCGGTAGCTTGTGCTGGCAAAACCTGGTAAACAAAACGCCTGTGAACGGTGTAAATCTTTATTTTATACTCACAACATTTACACATTCATAAAAGATGAGGTTTCCAGCACTGCGTTGGTGGGGTCGGGTTTTTTTTTTCCCTTATCCAGGAACCTGGCTGGGGAGGTTTGTTCGAGATGCTCTTGAGAAGCGCCTGGTTCTGCAGAGAAGCAAATTCCAATTATTTAATGTCACGTTTGATGGGCTCCGTGCAACTCCTTCATATCTCCTTGGACAAAAGCACAAGGCAGAATCCAGGGCGGGAAGGAAAAAAAAACCCAACCCCAAAACCCCACGAATCAGGAAAACATATTTAATCTTTAGGCAGACAATACAGGAAACTATGAGGTCAAATTTTGGTGTCCCCAAAAATGCACATGTGTAACTCTTTGACTGGGCAGCATAAATTATTGGGCAGCCATATCAGCTGCAAAAATAAAGTAGAAAAAGGGGGGAAAAATCAAAACGGGAGGGGGGGGGGGAAGAAAAAAAAAAGCAGGAGCAATATAATACAAAATTGCATTGGTCTTTAATTTCATCACCTATAAATGAGAAAATATTGGCTCCCATACTAAAGTTTTATTCTTTGCTTATAAATATTATGTGGAATTTTCGTTGGATATCATAAAACTGAACGATTTCTATCAAACTGTTTTAAAAAGACCTATGCAGATAACACAAATAGAGGCAATAAAGTCGCAAATAGCTTTCCAGGGGAACCAAATGGCGTCTGAAGCCTACGAAAGCTTTTACTGTGCTGGGGAAGGGGGCACACGAAATAGGATTATGCACTTTGAGGCTTTTTCGGCCTAAGATATTGAAACTTGTCCCACTTGATGCGGAGAGAAGACCCGCAAGGCTCTTGAAAGTTAAGTCGAGGGGAATTTTACAGCCCTGCTTTTGAAAATCTTTGGGAAAACAGGTTTGCAGACGTGAGAATATTTAAGCAGGACTTTGCTCTAAACCGTTACAAATCACCCCAAACGGTCAAGTTCCACTTTCTCTTCTCCAATGTACTTTTTTTTCCCCTATCCAAGATTTTGCTCCTTTTTCCCCCCCTTCTCCCTCCCCCCTTTTCTTTCCTTTTCTTTTCTTT
This sequence comes from Gallinula chloropus, assembly GCF_964237585.1. Taxonomy (NCBI): domain Eukaryota; kingdom Metazoa; phylum Chordata; class Aves; order Gruiformes; family Rallidae; genus Gallinula; species Gallinula chloropus. The sequence continues at coordinate 1,632,184 of NC_140116.1, forward strand.
TTTCTTTTTTTTCTCTTTTTTTCACCCCCCCTTTTTTTTTAAATGAAAGGTGGCGTTTTCTTTTTGTTTCCCTTGAAAGTGACTCTGAACCCGTCTCTTTCTAACCGTAATGATCTTGAAATTCCGGGCTATCTCCCTTTTTATTTATTTATTCGCCATTGCCCTGATCCACCGCTTCACCTAAAATCAGACTTCACCCACCAGCACCGCAACACGCCGGGGGAAATGATGAAAAAAAAACCCTATAGAGCTTAATAACTACACAAAATAGGAAATAATCAAGAGAATAAAGTTGGGGGGAGGGCAGCATAACCACAAAGGTTTAAATTCCGTCGTATTTAAGGCGTCAAATCTTGCTCGGAGATTTCAAATTGCGAAGAAAACAATAACTTGAGCTGCCATCGCAGCGAATTGCGCCACAAAAGAGGAGAGAAGGAATATTGGAGAGAGAAAAGTAACTTTCCTCCTGAAATCACCCCAGGAATGAAAGGAGAAAAAAAAAAATCAAAGAAAATCCCATCAAATCGGGAAAGTTTCAGTGCGCGAAGCTTTCTCCATCACGTTTAGTGAGTCCCAGGATGGATTTTATGGGGTTGCTTTGAGTTTTGTTTTTTTTCCCCAGTAGATATTTCCCGGAGAGAAAGAAGGATCGGACAGTGAGACAGACAGACAGACAGACAGGAGGGGAGAGAACACACCACCGCACTCTTGCAGTTCACCATCTGAAAGTCGCTCCCTTTTCACAAATTCGAGCCCTTTTCCTTTTTTTTTTTCCCCCTTCTCCACGAGGAATTCTGAATTTCTTTTCCTTTCTTTTCTTTTTTTTTCTTTTCCTTTCCCCCGCACGACACCACGGACGATTTTAACCCAGAAACTTAAGACAGTTCGGGAATGAAAGTGGATAATTAAAAAAAGCTGTCCTCGCAGAGGCAGGGAAGGCGAAGCTGCTTTGCTGCGGGGGAAAAGAGGAGGGGAAAAAAAAAAAAGGAAAATAAAACAAATCGAGGTTTTCACCGTCTTTTTCTTCATTTAAAAAAATAAGAAAGCTGCTTGGGAAATATCCAACCTGCTCTAAGGAGCTTCGGGGTTACGGGGAAATGCCTGGCTGAAGGGTCTCTGAATTATTCCCTAATTTCCACACGCATACCCCCCCTTCCCTTTTCTTCCCACATCTTTCTCCCAGCACCAAAAGCACCAAAGGCGCGGAGAGCATCACCCCACCACACCCCCTAAACCCCATCAACCCCCCTCCCATCCAAAAAAAACCCCTAAATAATTTTAATAAGAATAAAAATAACACCAAGAAGCAGCAGCCGGCTGAGCCCAGAGGAGCTCTCCCATGCCCAGCCTGCCTGGGGAGGGGGAGGAAGGAGCAGCCGGGTGGAGGAAGAAAGCAGGAGGCGAGGGAGGGGGGAAGTCGCTAATTGGGATGCAACAATTAAAAATCACAATCAGTTTTGGGGCTCAAAAAGACAATTCCGAGAAGGCACGGGGAAAGATGGGGGGAAAAAAGAAAGGAGGGGGGGTGGGGGGGAGAGACTAATTTGTATTTTATATATAAAGTAATTTTTTTCCCGCACCCCATAAAAATAAAAGGGGGGGATTATATATATATTTAATTGTATATTCCCCCCCTTTTCATTTGCCCCCTTTCCACGCGTGGCTCCGTTGGTAAACAAACGGGCGGGCGGGGAGCGGGGCGGCGGGGCTCTGCCTTTGTTCAACGTGAAGGTCCCGGCCCGGTGCTGGCAGATGTCGCTGTTGCTCCACGGTGCCGCTCCCGGTCCCGACAACTTGACCCCCGTGACGTCGTCCCCGTCTGAATCATCAAGGCCATTTTCAATCCTCATTGGCCTGGGCATCACGTGGGGGGGTGGAGGGGGGGAGAGCGATGCGTGGATAATTATGGTGCTTGATATTTTTTCCCCCTAAAAAAAAGATGTCAGCCCCTGGCTGGAGTATTCCTCCTTAAAAACCCTCTCTGAAAATGTCATGTCCCAACAATGTGACTTCTAACTCGTTTTTGATGGACTCGTTGGCCGGTACCTGTAGAGGGGAGAATTATTCCTCCAGCCAAGGGATGTACATGCAGCCTGGGAGCGATTTCAGCTGCGGAGTCATGAGGAACTGTGGAATTATCCCGTCTCTTTCCAAAAGGGACGAGGTGAATAGCGCTACCTTGTCTCTCAGCACCTATCCATCTTACCTTTCTCAGCTAGACACTTGGTGTGACCCCAAAAATACGTACAGGATCGAGCAACCTGTTGCAAGACAGCTCCCATCCTGCTCCTTCCCAACCAATGTCAAGGAAGAGAATGTTTGCTGTATGTATAACGCTGATAAAAGAGCAAAAAATGCCACAGAGACAGCCCTCTACCCCAACCAAATGCCTGAGTCTTGCCTAAATGACCATGAAGTCCCCGTTCCTAGCTACTACCGAGCAAGCCAAGGTTACCCCTCCATGGAGAAGACGTCAAACTGCAGCAATCCAAATGAGTTTGAGGCAAGTTTTGAATCCAGGGCGAGCCTGAACCCAAGGAATGAGCATCTGGAATCAGCACCACCACCTCCTCCACCTCCTCCGCCTCCCCCGGTGGCTAAAGTGAGTTTCCCCGAAAACACAAAAACAGATAATACTCAGAACACATCCACGAACGAAATTAAAACAGAAAAAAGCGCCCCAGCACCCAAAATAAGTCCTTCGGAAGCAGAGAAAGACCTGAATAAAAACACTGACACCAGCACTGACAATTCTGACAATGAAGCAAAAGGTAAGGGAATCATTCATTACCAGTAGCTAATTTCAGCAATTAGTAATCATCCATAGCTAATAAGAGTAATGCGAATATGCAGTGATGTGCTCTCTAGCCTGCCAACTTCTCCTCCAGAAATTGGCACAATAATGTTGTGTATTGTTGGTGTCTTTTGGGACAAAAAAAATATATATATGGAATATATTCTTCTTCGAAATGTTGGTGATTTTGCAATCTGTGTCTTAAAGCTGGGGGTGGGGGGGTGTGGGGGGTGGAGGGGGAAAGGAAGGAGCAGGCAGCTATTTGAGAAGTCGTCCTCTTGCTGTTTGTATGGAGAAAATTTGCTGTGCATGTGTTAAAGGAAAAAAAAAAAAAAGAAAGAAAAAAGAGAAGAAATAATTCCGTCCTGCTGCAGAATGTACTGAGATGGGGTGGCTTCGCTTTGAAATGCCAGAGACTTGGGGGTCGGTTGGTTGTTTGGGGGACACACTTGTTTTGTGGGGGGCTGTGCGTGTGTGGGTTTTTTTTAAGGCGGATGAGCCTCGATATTTGAATTATTTGAATTCTTTTTTTTTTTGGTCGTCCCCCTTCACCTCGCTTTCCGTGCAAGTGCTTTATTCCCGTGTGCTGAGCGGAATTGTCTTCTTTGGCTTTGCTCGGTGTTAAAGTGGGGTGTGTGTATGTGTGTGTGTGTGTATATATATATATACACACAGAGAAATTAAACTGCGTAGAGTCTAATTTGCAGTGACAAACATCTCAGGCTGGAGTTGTGCGCTGTGGCTCGTTTCATGGCTTGGAAAGAGACTCAGAGAGGGGGGGAAAAAAAGGCTGCTTGGGGTTTTTTTTTTCTCCCCCTCCTTTCCTGGCGAATTGAGGTCTTGTTTGCGAAGGCATTAAAAAAAAAAAAAAAAGAAGAGAAATGTTTCTGTGTGTCGAGCAGATGTTTTAAGTTTGGGATTGTCTGAAAAGAGGCTTTCATTGAACACATTTTATTTTCACTGTAGGGATTGCATATGGCTCGGGAGCTGGTTGTATGGGAATATTCGGGTTTGTTTCTCCTTTAATTTGAAGCCGGATGGATTCTCAGGCTGCTTTTCAGGTCAATAAGTGGGGATGATGTGAAATTTGAATTTCTCGAGGAAAAAAAAGAAAAGTTGGAAGGTTATTTCCTCGGTAGAAAACCCCGCTCGGGTTGGGAGCGAAGGGTCGCATGGTTTGCTTGTGGTATGTGGATTAAAATATCCGCCGTGTGTCAGGATCTGTGCTATAATTAGGGCTCCAGCAGCAGAAGGATGGCTGGGCTATGTGGCGTTGTATGTGCACGCAGGGTTGTATGTGTGTGGGTCGTGTGTTGGACCCTCATGCACACACGCCTCGGGTCTGTGGCACCAGCAAACCCTCTCCTCTGGCGTGTCCCCCCAACCCCCCCCTTCTCCAAAATCGGCCTTTGGAAAAGCAGAACCCATAAATATTCCCTTTTCCTTTTTTATTAATTATGATTCTTTAACCATTTTTTCTCTCTACCCCCCTCCCTCCCTTTATTTTATTTGTTACCATTCCGCATCCAAATGGAAATGAAATGATCTGACAGTTGAGTTACAATTACACACAGAGAGACACAAAAAAACACCCCACAAAGTCAAGGTTATCAAAACCCCCGCAAACTTAACAGCACAAAGCGCCTCCAACATTCACGCCAAGAGAGGTTTTGGTGGGAGTCCACCCGAAAGCAAGATTCTGTTGGGTTGGGTTTTGTAATTGAGAGGGAAATAAAGAAACAAACGCGGATCAAGGTTTTATTTCGCTTCGGATGTGAAATCTAAAATGGAGAAAGAGGCGGTTTCTCGGAATTTTGACATATTTTTGGTGCGCTTTATAAAGGCATGAAGTGGTGTTTGGTGTGTTTTCAAATGGCCAGAGCCAATTCGGGGCGGATTTTGTTTGCTTCTGTTGCTGTTGCTTCCCTTCAAAAACCTTTTATAGCATCACTTTTCGTTTCTCTTGATCCCGAGTTTTTAGTCGTGCAGAAGGTAAGAGACCTTTCTCATGTCATTGAAGCATTTTTTTGGTGGGGGTGTGCGGTGCGTTTAGGGGTGGGTGGGTGTGGGGGTGGGTGTGTGATGATGTTTCCAAGGGGAATTTCCAAGACTTGGGAGCATTAAAAGCTTTTTCCTGCAAAGGCGAAAGTGGGTTCGTGTCACACCAAGAAATTCTGAAGGTGCCTTTGGTTAAACCAAGTTGGTTTTGGGGTTTGGTTTGTTGGGTTTGGGTTGGGTTTGGGGTTGGGTTTTTTTTCCCCTCCTTTGCATTTCCCGAAGCATCGATACAGTAACCGGGGAGGTTACTACAGTTGTAGGATCCGCTTTGCTTTTCCTTAAGGCTTTAGGCAGGAATATTGGCCGGCTGCTGGTGCCAGGGTTTTCTCATGACCAAATTCAAA